>NW_020664526.1:1932148-2110537 GCF_002925995.2 Terrapene triunguis | reverse complement strand
TTTACCTCAGTTAGATTGTGAGCATAACAACCACCCTCCTAGTCATGAGCAGGGATGGAACCAAGAACCTACTCTACTGAAAGTATGAGCCGCGAAAGCATGAGCTAAAAGACTAACTCCTTTAGCTAGTAGCTGAAGTAGAATCCCGTCCTATGGATTAGGTGGACAGGGCCATGCATAAAGCGCACTGAGCAGTGAGTTAAACAGCGTTGTCAATTCTGAGATTTTCCCATGATGAATCTCACAATATTTGGTGTTTTTCTTACAGTCCCACCTCCCGAAGTCGTGTGATTATATGAGACTTTGAACTTACCTTTTAAAAAAGTTTCTAGCTCTCATGGTTACAGAGAGGAGCTGGAGGGAAAGGAGTGGGAATGTAGGGGTGGAGAAAGACACCTAGAGACTCATATACCAGACAGCAAATAAAAAACATTTACCATTTTAAAAAAATCTCATGATTTTGGAGGTGGAGCCTTGACTCAATCTTTGATTGCTCAGGATTAGCAATACTGGTTATATAACACGGTGGGCAGGGACCATGGATTCTGTATTATGTTATAAAGTGCCACATACATTGACAGTGCAGTCTGCTTTATTATTATGATTGTGTTATAATACTTGAGAAAAGAAGTTTCCTTATAAAATAATTTGAGGTAGACAAATATTGTCTGAGGCAAATTTGTTTCATACACTATTACTATGCATGAACATTTGGCAGGAGCGGTGAGGGTGCTTAAAGTAGTTAAGATTTCTTTGCTGTAGGAACATATTGTACTATTTCCCTCTTTACTGCTGATGTAAACATATGACCAGATCCTCAGCTGGTGTGACTCAAGGGAGCTCAGTTAAAGTCACTAGAGCTACATTGATTTACACCAGCTGAGGATCTGGCCCTAAATGTGTCTGGCCTCTCCACAGTATAGTAAAAGAAATCTTCAGTCTTTAAAGTCCATGGATTCAAGCCAGTTATTTAGTGAATGTACTGTACTTTATCCACAGTTAAGCAAGTTCTTCAGAACAAGTAACTGGACAAATTTCACCTCTGTTTTGCTCAAGGAATTGTCTACAAACATACAGGCTTGTGTTGTTCTCTAATTCACATTATTCCAAATTCACCAACTCATTCTTGTCAGTAGCTTGTCGGCAAGCAGCTCATTGCAAGGAGTCACTATTCAACATTCAAGCCATTTGGAGTGGACTCAAGGAAAATCTCTTCCTGATCCCAGGCAGTAATAAGCCCTGAGGCCTTGCTTCAGTAAACACTTTGGCACATGCCTAAGTCCCATCCCTATTAATCAAAGCATTTAGGATGTAGTTTCCAAATAAACCTAAGGGAGTTAGGCACCCAATTCCCATAGAATTTCAGGAGCCTAACATCATTTGAAAATACCAGCCTTCAGCATTTGCTTAAATCTCATTGGCTTTGCTGAAGCATTCAGAAGCCTAAACATGAGGGTTTAATATCCCTTCCAGACTTTTATCCTGTCTATTGTAACTGCAGATGATGGAGTTAAGCTGGAGATGATACTGACCCCCCTTTGTAAATAATATTAATATTATTAATAATAATATTAATAATACCTAGCTCTTCTCTAGAGCTTTTCATCCAAGTGTTTTCGGTGATCTTGGGCAAGATACTTCCCCGCCCCATGTATAGAATCATAGAATCCTAGGACTGGAAGGGACCTCGAGAGGTCGTCTAGTCCAGGCCCCTGCACTCATGGCAAGACGAAGTATTATTTAGATCATCCCTGATAGATATCTGTCTAACCTGCTCTTAAAAATCCCCAATGATGGAGATTCTACAACCTCCCTAGGCAATTTATTCCAGTGCTTAACCACCCTGACAGTTAGGAAGTTTTTCCTAATGTCCAACCTAGACCTCCCTTGCTGCAATTTAAGCCCATTGCTTCTTGTCCTGTCCTCAGAGGTTAAGAAGAACATTTTTTCTCCCTCCTGCTTGTAACAACCTTTTATGTACATGATAACTAACTGTTATCATGTCCCCGCTCAGTCTTCTCTTTTCCAGACTAAACAAACCCAATTTTTTCAATCTTTCCTCATAGGTCAGGTTTTCTAGAGCTTTAATCATTTTTGTTGCTAAAAATAAATAAAATAAATATATATTTTTTATTTTGTTGCTCTTTTTTGTGGACGTTCTCCAATTTGTCCACATCTTTCCTGAAATGTGGCACCCAGAACTGGACACAACACTCCAGTTGCGGTCTAATCAGCACGGAGTAGAGCAGAAGAATTACTTCTTGTGTCTTGCTTACAACACTCCTGCTAATACATCCCAGAATGATGTTCGCTTTTTCTGCAACAGAGTTACACTGTCGACTCATATTTAGCTTATGGTCCACTATGACCCCCAGATCCCTTTCCGCAGTACTCCTTCATAGGCAGTCATTTCTCATTGTGTATGTGTGCAACTGATTGTTCCTTCCTAAGTGGAGCGCTTTGCATTTGTCCTTTTTGAATTTCATCCTATTTACTTCAGACCATTTCTCCAGTTTGTCCAGATCATTTTGAATTTAAATCCTATGGTCCAAAGACTTGCAACCCCTCCCAGCTTTGGTATCATCTGCATACTTTATAAGTGTACTCTGTATGCCATTATCTAAATCAGTGCAGTAGCGTAGCTGGAGGGGTGCAGGGGAAGCACCTTAGTTAGGCGGGGTTACCATGGCACCAGCGGCGCCACACTGAAGCCCGGCTTCCCCAGCTTGCTGCTGCATACCCGGTCCCCTCTCACTGCCGCCCATCAGCTGCATCTCCCAGCAGGAGGGATACAGAGCTGATCGCACAGAGACTGGAGGGGAAGATAAGAACCAAGCTCCTGCCTCCCAAGCTGGGCTCAGTGGGAGGACCCGGAGAGGTGCTTAGCATACCCTGGGGGATCAGCTGTGTCTCCCAGCAGGAAGGAAACACAGCTGATTGCCTAGGTAGGGGAAGATTAAGAGCTGGGCTCCTGCAGGCATACCCTGCCCCCTCCCTGCCATGCCGGCTGTCTCCCAGCAGGAGGGAGACAGACTGCTAATCTGGGATGTGGAAAGCACTGAGCTCCTCCTCCAGCAAGCTCGGCTCCTGGGGAGGAGGAGAGGCTGGGGCCTTGGAGAAGAAGGGGGTTGGTCGGGGCATGCCCCTATAGGGGGCAGGGGCACCCACCCCACCAGTCAACTGTTTATGGGGCCCTTGGGAGCCCATGAGCCATCAGCTGTTCGGCCGGGGTGGGGGGCAGTAGGGTAGCTAGGGGAGTGGGTGCTGTTTAGCTGGTTTTTGGCCACCAGCCAATCAGCGAGGGGAACTGCTCCTGAAGCAGGGGCTGATCTGGGAGACCCCACCGGTGCGGTGCAGCCCCACCTCCTCTCCTACCTGCTCCTTGTGGCACCGTGGCAGGTGTGCTTTCTCTGGCTCTGCTGCAGCAGCTCCTAACCTCTCACCCAGCTAAAGGCAACCAGTAGCAGCAGCTGGTAAGTGTATTTCAAAGGGGGTCTTTCTTGTGGTGAGGGTGGGGGGGACTGGAAACCCCCCAGGTGTCTGTGAGAGCCAGCACCTGGCTGCTGGTGGGATGGCCGTCTGCATGGTGGGGGGCAGGGGGCTCAGCCAGAGGCATCTCCAAAAACATCCCCTGCACCCCTGCAGCACAGAGACTGAGAGTACCAGCCCCTGCTGGGCAGCTGGACCAGGACAGGCATGGGGGGTGTGGGGGAGGCGTGTCTCCTGTGGGGTGGGGTGTCCCTGCTTGCCCTCCCTGCCCAGGCAGAGACACCTGCCTCTCGGAGACAGTGGCCATGTAGTGCGCTTGGTTCCCCCTCCCTGGCATCTGGGTGACTGCCTCTTAGGGGGTGAGGGGTGGAAGGGAAGAGGCAGTGGGGAAGGGATGGGGTGGGGGAGGGTAGGACAGGAAAACTATCAGGGGAAATCTTCATAGCTACAATCTCTGCCTTGGGGGTGTGGATGGAAGGCTGGAACCATCTGCTGTGCTCTCTGTGAGCTGAGGGGTGAAAACATTATGTGTGTCTAGTCCATGTGCTCTGGCAAACACAAGTCCAGGCACCATGTTGGGGGTCAGGGAGAGGCAGCCTGATTTTCCCCTCTCCTATCAGGGGAAACCTGAATTGTCTCCTAAGGGAAGGGCTTGTCTTGTGATCATGTTGGGAGGAGGGGGGGGTATTGCTGAGTCCCGGGGTTGAGTAATTCTCTGGTGATAGTGGTCATTAAACTACTAATTATCAGGGGGTAGCTGTGTTAGTCTGTATCTACAAAAACAACAAGGAGTCCGGTGGCACCTTAAAGACTAACAGATTTATTTGGGCATAAGCTTTCATGGGTAAAAACCTCACTTCTGCACACAATGGCTGGTGATGGTTGTTTAACATCTACCCAGCCATTTGGTCAACTGCCTTGTTTCTTGGGAGTTGCCTTCTGTAACTTCTCTAATTTCATCCTACTCACAGGAGAGTGGGATGAAATTACAAATTCTGGTTCTAAGGACCTGCTGCCTGGATCCCATATTGCCTTGCACTGGGACTGGGAACTAGTGCCCTGACGTGCAACTCCTCCTATTGGGCCAGTGTAGATCCTGCTGTTAGTACAGCTATTTGCAGGTACCCTTGTGTTTGCCTGAACTGTTGGACTCAGTTTAGTGGGGATGGACTCAGAGACTGAGAGCTAAACTGACACTACTATCCTGCTGTGTGGATCCCAGTGTACTTGTACTGTGAATTTTTGGCATGCACATGTGGCTATATTTATCTCATTGTGCTGGTGCTACTTCCTTGGTGTGATGATGACATTATGCTAAGATGAATCGTGAAAATAGTGTCCTGGTGTGATGATGGTCACTCTGTGCTGTTCATGTGAATCTTGCATTTTTGTATGCTGTGTTGGTGTAGCCCTGTTGTTCCCAGGAAATTAGAGCCACAAGGTGGGTGAGGTAATATCTTTTATTGGAGCAACTTTTGTTGGTGAGAGAGAGATAAGCTTTGGAGCTTTCACGGGTTCTTTCTTCTTCCTGAAGAAGAGTTCTGTGAAAGCTCAAAAGCTTATGTCTCTCACCAACAGAAGCTGGTCCAATAAAAAATATTTTACCTCACCCACCTTGATATATATTAACCCCCCACCACCCCATATTACCTCACCCAGCTTTCCAGGAGTGAGTTTTCATGATGACATGGGAAGTGCTCTGACTGGTCCTGACTTCTCTGTATCAGCCCCTCTAGCTTGCACTGCAGCCCAGCCCAGTACCTGGGGGCTGGGTGCCTGCAGCGCTGAGACTCTGAGATCAGGGACTCACAGACCCAGCTGGAAGGGGAAGGGCACCTCCTCCTCGGCCTCTCTCTTGCTGCCTCCTTTTCCCGAGTGGCCTCATGATGCACGGAGCCAGCGTGGCTAGGTGCTGCATTGGAGTCTCCCAGTGCAGCCCCCCATGCAAACCCCCAACAGACCCTGCCCACCTCTGTCCGATTGTCTCTCTCATGCGGGGGACTGTGCCCCCCCTCCCCCTCCCCGCTCCTCTGTGCTGCCTGCTTCCAGGGGCCACAGATTGCAGAGCAGCCCCCTCAGGAGAGATGAGAGGGGCTGTCCCACCGGGGGGCGTGTGAGCAATGGCCCCCTCACAGCGAGGTGCTGCGCTGCCCCTGCCTCCGTGTGGGTGGTGACCCCGGCCTGAGGAGTGCGAGGCAGCGTGAGCTGAGCGCGGGGGCTGGGGGCCAGGCCAGCAAGCCTGATCACTGACACTCCAGGTGTGCCCAAGTGCAGAGCTAGTGCTCCGGGCTTCTCCTTCATTCAATGACACATCAGTAGGACTTGCTTTTTTCGTGCAGAATTTGCCTTTCAGAAAGCAAACCAGCCCCCCCGCCCCCCCCAGCCCTTTTCATTGGGATCCTGGGGGCTCAGGCCCTTTGGGGAGGCAGAATTGGGATTGCATTAAGGGGGGGGTTGTGACGATGCGGTTCTGGCGGGACCCAACTGAGAGTGCCAATTCAGGACAAATTGCTAAAGCAGGGCAGTTACAGCCCAAGGCTGGGGTTTTTCCACCTTTAAGGCAAACCGAACCAGCCAGACAGTGAAGACATTGGTCTTACCCCACTGGCTAACCACAAGTCACACAAGCAATTCTCTTAGACACTCCAGTTTCCCAGTATCCCCACCAGTGCCACTCGTTATGGGGACAAATGGTTATGAAAACCAATGCCCCAGTAAAAGAAAAAAGGTTCTCCTGATCCCAAAGGACCAAGCCCCAGACCCAGGTCAACATATAAATCAGATTTTACCCACAAATCACGCTGTAGCCAATCCTTTAGAATCTAAAGGTTTATTCATAAAAGGAAAAAAATATAGATGAGTTAGAATCGGTTAAATGGAATCAATTATATACAGTAATGGCAAAGTTCTTGGTTCAGGCTTGGATTGGATCTGCTCTTGCAGCAGGATTCCTGTATGACTCATCCTGTATGACACCAATCCCTGTAGCAAACCTCGTTGCCTACTCTGTCCCCATATCTACTCTGGCGACACCATCAGAGGACCCAACCACATCAGCCACACCATCAAGGGCTCATTCACCTGCACATCTACGAATGTTATATATGCCATCATGTGCCAGCAATGCCCCTCTGCCATGTACATTGGCCAAACCAGACAGTCCCTACGCAAAAGAATAAATGGACACAAATCAGATATCAGGAATGGTAACATACAAAAGCCAGTAAGTGAAAACTTCAATCTCCCTGGTCATTCCATTACAGACTTAAAAGTCACTATCATTGAACAAAAAACTTCAAAGAGAAACAGCAGAACTAAAATTCATTTGCAAATTTAACACCATTAATCTGGGCTTGAACAGGGACTGGGAGTGGCTGGCTCATTACAGAAGCAGCTTTTCCTCTCCTGGAATTGACACCTCCTCATCTATTATTGGGAGTGGACTACATCCACCCTGATTGAATTGGCCTTTCAACACTGGTTCTCCACTTGCGAAGTAACTCCCTGCTCTCCATGTGTCAGTATATAATGCCTGCATCTGTAACTTTCACTCTATGCATCTGAAGAAGTGAGGTTTTTACCCACGAAAGCTTATGCCCAAATAAACCTGTTAGTCTTTAAGGTGCCACCAGACTCCTTGTTGTTTTTGTATGACTCATGTGATCTTCCCAAGAGCTAAAGAAAACAGCTACTTTATCCATACAAGCTCTGGCAAATGTTTGGAACCCAGTTAACATCAAATTAATGTAGATATTAATGTTGTTCATAGTACAGGAATCTTGGCATTTAGCCATGAAAGCAATATGGAAGGGTGCCTCGGTTTCCCTTTTCATACAGCACATTAGGTCTGGAATGTCTTTTCCCCTGTGAAAAGTTCCAATACTGTTTACAGGCATTAACTGTGAAACACCAGTATAACAAGGCCTTTTAACATAAAGTGTGTTCTTATGTATTCCTTTTAACATGTTCAAGGGATTTTTCAAAAGATTAGGCACCTGGTACATTTTTACAGTTTGTGGTAATAGCAACACATTTGTTACAAAAATTATCATTAGCAACAACAACAAATTCATTGCAAGTGTCCGTTTGCAATCATGTTTGTCGTGCCACACCTTTGGCTCAATACCATTGTAGTTTGGGCATTTTAGGGTTAACCTGTGGCTTCCCTTTGCAAAATTCAGTTTTCTCTTTCCTCCTTGTCCTGCAGGATCAAATCCTGATTTCTCTTGCTTAACAGAATTCACTGGCTGATGGGATGGGCTCTCTGTGCTAACAGCTATTAGCAAGTCCTTCCTCTCCCAGCCAGGCAAGTAATTTGCATTACTACAGACAGGAGCCAGTCTACCAGTTTTCATATCCTTAACTGCTATCATTTCCAAGGCTGGACTCTGTCTTAAAGAGATACCACACAAATTCAAAGAGTCTGAGTTTGCTTGCTCTCCCCTGCATCCTCAAGCATTCGGGCATAAAACTGTTCTGCTTTGAAACCCCAGTAACCAAATCTGTCCTCGGACCCTGAAGCACAGATTGCTCACTTAAAGAATTAGCATGGAGACATTCCTGTTCCAACACCATTCTTCCCAACAAGCTGGTCACACACCGCCACTTGGGTATAGGGCTGCTCAACTTTCTTAACAGATTTTACTCCATCTGAGACCTTCTTAAAGCTACTCACACTTTCAAAAGGAAAGTCAGTGGATCCATTCACAACAGAAAATTTCTGGCTGTTAGGAACTGAAACTTCCCTGATTAAATCACTTTCACACCCTTCAGTTGCAGCAAATGGCTTGTACAGATCACCATGAGGATTCCTTCCCTTGGGAGCTTCTCTAAGCAACAATTCACCCCTCACAGAAATTCTTCCCTTACCCTCTTTACCTAGGGCTTGCTCTAAAGGAACACTTTCCTGAGCAGCAACAGACTTTTTCTGGGTCTTGCTTACATCCAGGATCACCTTTGGCCCAACAGGTGGATTCCTACACAATCCCCTTTCAGGCAAACCGATAGACTCACTAGATAAAAGGTTAGAAGCATTCTCCTTCCCTTTGCCACACACAAGTTCAGGAATCTTTTTCTTCTTGCTACAAGTTGCTACAAGATGGATTGTCTGGGTCAGCTTTGCTCTCCATTGAAAGACAATTGGCTACTGAAGTAGATTATGATAAAGTAATCGATAACTTTGCTAGAATGAAGCTTAGACGGAAGAGGCTGTTGTAGTGCTTCATAGATTATCATATTGTTTTGATCTTGTCTTTGAAATATAAAATAAGTAAATAACACGTGTTTTTATTATGTTTTGATTTTATATACAATACTGTAAACCTTTTTTATATTTTAAATGCAAAATAACACACGTACTTATAAAACAATATCATTCTTGTGTTTTTATTTTAAGTACAAAATAAATATGTATAACAAATTTAAAAGTATGTAACTAGTAATTTGATACGGCGGCGGGTGGCGCCTTTTTTTGTGTTCGCTTCCCCTGATGTTAGAACCTGGCTATGCCACTGAATCAGTGGTGAAGATCTTGAATAGTACCAGACCCAGAACTGATCCCTGCGGGACCCCATTTGTTATGCCCTTCCAGCAGGACTGTGAACCACTGATAACTACTCTCTGGGAACAGTTTTCTAACCAGTTTTGCACCCACCTTATTGTAGCTCCATCTAGGTTGCGTTTCCCTAGGTATATATGTTTCCCTATCAGTTCAATGGGAATGTTGATCTCCTTTGCAAAGTGCTTTGAGATTTAAAGATAAAAAGTACTAGATAAGAGTTAAGTATTATTATTATTTACACAAACGTCCCCTTTCACATACTAAGTTCTTTGCCTCCATAACATCTGCAGCAGTGAAATGTATTTACAAAGCTCTTGTCTGTATCAGGAAAGAATTTCCTGTTGTTCATTTTAAACATATCCCCGTTCAGTATCACTGGGTGTATTGTAAAATATATGAACAGGTCAGTAGGAGTGGTTGAGTGACCTTCTCTGTACCATTCACTGTTTCATGTACCTCCATCATGTCACCTCCTAGTCATTTTCTCGCTAAATTAAACAGACCGAATCCTTTTAACCTCTCCTCCTATGGAAATCTTTCCAGACGCCTAAGCATTTTTGCTGCCCTTCTCTGGCCCTATTCCATTTCTGCTCTGGCCATTTTAAGTTGGGCTGAACAGAAGCGTGTGGAGTGTACGCAAGGTGAGGATTTCCCACCGATTTATACAATGGCATTATAACATTCTCAGATCGTTCTTTATCCCTGTCCTAAAATAGATGATCCTCTTTGTTTCTTTTGACTTCTGCTGTGCATTTTGCAGGTGACTTCCCTGTACTCACACTCTGTAGAACCATTTTTAACTCATTTCATAAAGGGTTTCTTCCGACATGATTTAAATCAGGTTTGCCTCACCTGTAAAGTCGGTACATGGTCTTTTAAAACCCTTGTGCCTACCTGCATTCTCGGGGATTTGGAATATGTTTTGCAAAGGATTGTGCTATGCTGGCCAGGGAAGATATATTTAAACCATAGGAGCAGGAGCTGGATTCTAAAATGTATCCAAGTTCTAGTCTCAGTGTCACTGCAGAGAGAGCTTTGAAGAGAGAAGGCCCCCTAAACAATCACTCTGCCCTTCCTCCACCTGAAGGGAAGTCCTGACCCTCCCCTCCTCCTCGAAATCAACAGGAGTTTTGCTATTCACTACAGTGGGGCTGGAATTTCATCTCTGGTACTTGCAAACTTTACTATGATCTTATCCCATTGGGTCCTTGAGTTACCAATAAGGCCCAGTCTTCGCTGCAGCAAGCTGGAACTAAATTCTGCAGGGAGATTCCTCGTTACTGTGAAACTTTGGTACACCAGACTAGAAATTCTGCAGCAGGTTTAGCTGAATTTTAAAAAATTAAGGTTTTCAATTATATTAGTCCTTTTTATATTCAATTCAATGAGGGGTGTGTTTGTTTGGGGGCTGTGGGATAAGCAAATAAGCTAGAGCTTTCTGCCAAAAGAGTCAGCAGTGCACTAGTTAATTTTGACACTGAACATGTCATTTTTAGGTTTTAGAGTTAACAACCCAGTGAGGATGGATGAGGTAGTGTCTGCCTGGCTCAGGTTCTCTGCAGTCTCAGACAGAGATTGCTACATCATTTTATACTCTGTTCACGCTTTCAAGCATATCTTTGCAACCATGAGAACTAGAAACATGAGTTTAAAAAATAAAATTTAGATTCGGGAGCTCAATTTTGCAAGAAGGGTGAATTCTGCAGCTTCAGAATGACAGGCCCCAGGTGGTACTAAATGAGAAAACTGTTACAGGGACATCAAGCCTATGAAATGGATGGCCACCTCATTTGTCTCTGTAACAGTTTAATGTAGCTGATCCTCAACACTGTTTTCGTGTCCAGACTATTTTGTCACTTCCACATGTCTTAAAACTACAGCTGGTTGGAAAATTGTAGTTCTTTGTCTTGGATTTTTTAAAATAAATAATAAAAATAAAGTTCTACAGATCTGTAAAGTGAGTTTACATGACTCTTAAATTATATAAAGTTGGTGTTAATAAATAAATAACATATGAACTTTTATTAATGGATGCATTATTTAAGGTATGCCATTAAAAAGTCTGGTTTTTGTTGGTCTGGTTTAGTTTTTTTGCTTTTTGTTTCAGTTCTTTGTCAAAAAAGCTTGTTTGGGGAGGTTTTCTTCCATTTCTTCCCCCTTTTCCACTGGCAAAATGTGGGGGAGGGAGAAAAGAAATGGGAAAAATAATCCAAAAATTTGCATTTTCACCCCCCAAATCAGATTTCCATTTTTTTAATGAAAAGTCTCCGAAAAAAATTGTGTTTAGAAAAGGGCCAATTTTGCAACAATTTTTTTTAACTACAAATTTTGGCTGGCTCTGGTACAACCGAGGTGGTAAATACTGCATGTTCTGGGTCTCCTATTCTACACTCTCTGGCATTGTCACAGGAGATGGGTTTTTTTTGGGTACACCTCTACCCCATATACAGGTCTGTCGCATCTTACGCGCATTTAACATGCGCAATTTCAACTTTACGCGGTCGGCAAAAACAAAACAAAAAAGAGAAAAATAGCAATTTTTTAATACTGTACCTGTAGTGTGGGCGATTCTGCCCGCCATTCAACTCAGTGTAATTTTGACTATACGCAGTTTTCGCTTTATGCACTAACCGCAGAATGGAACCCCCGCGTAAGATGAGACTCGCCTGTAATGCTGTCCTCGGGAGCCAAAAAATCTTACCGCGTTATAGGTGAAACCACGTTATATTGAACTTGCTTTGATCCGCCAGAGTGCGCAGCCCCCCCCCCCTCCGGAGCGCTGCTTTACGAATTTATATCCAAATTTGTGTTATATTGGGTCGCATTATATCGGGGTAGAGGTGTACTTTCCAAACACAAAACTGCAATGTGGGGTGGAATTAGGACTGAGTGAGCTGATGCAAATGCAGTGCTTGTGGCAGCTTGTCCACCATGATGAATAAGAAGGCTTTTGACAACACTGGCTAAGTGTATATTGTTTGCAAGCTAGAGACATCCCAGTGAAGGGTACTCTGCAGCACCTAGTGTGCAGAAGCTAAAATACACATTACTTAGTTATAGAGCCACTTGGTTGGGTGATAGTGTGAGCCGGTGGCATGGCACTGCCCCAATCAGTGTGGTGGGTTCTAACTCTACTATGTCACTTGGCTTATCTGTGCCTCGTTTCCCCTTTACCTCTTATTTGTTTAGACTGTAATCTCTTGGCAGATGAAACTCCCACTCGCAATGTGTTTGTACAGTTGTGACCGCACACACCCTTCTGTTCATACCCTACACACCATTGTAATAATCTTTGTACAAAATACGTCTTTAGGTGTCATTTGAAAGCTAATAATTCGCTGGCCAATAACATCATGGTGAAATATATGTAGCAAAATATGTGCAAAGTTATGAAATCCCCCCCTGTATGATGTTAAAAGCACATGTTCACACTCACGAAGCCAGAGTTAGGTGGAACTGGTCAAACAAGCCTGTCTTAAACAAAGAAGTGTGTTTACCTCAATTTGCACATAAACTATAACCTGCGTCTGAGACAGTGAGAGAGTGAAGAAAGAAAACAAAGAAAATCTGCATTTCAGCATACACAGGTGAAAAGAAACACCTCTTTTCCAGCAGACCCCACGTCTCCTTGCTCTCAGCTGGAAAGAACTTTATCTGGGGTCACTCTCAGGAAAATGTATTTCAAAGGGTGATTGAACTATAAAAGTGAGGAGTAAAACCACCCCAAGTTATCTTTCCCTCTCCATCTCTCGTAAACCTAAGACGACAAAATAATCCAGCTCTTTGACTTTGGGAGGGATCCTGACCTGCAGATCGGTCAGCAATGCTGCTGGAAGCATGTGGTAAGAATTTTACCTTGTGCCGAGCCTAGTTTGTAAAGTTCTAGTACTAGAAAGAGTTTCTTTTACGTGTAACCATGGCTGACTTTAATGCCTTAATACTTGTACTCACTTAAAATCTCTCTCTCTGTAGTTAAACAAACTTTGTTTGTTCTTTAATCAAAATTAAACCAGTGTTGTGAACTGTGTGGGTAACTCCTGATAAGGTGGCAAGATGTTGTGTATATTGTTCCCATACAGACACAAGGGCCCTAAAACATCTGAACTGTCCAGGAGAGAGCTGGAGATTGCAGAACACACATTTTTCTGAGGGAAAAATCGGGACTGGGAGTGTGTTGGGGTCACCCTGCAGGTAGTAACCAAGGCTGCTGGGTACCAGAGTGTGGCTGGTGTTTGCTGACAGGCTGGTGTTGCTGGACCAGGGCTGTGGCTAGACACAGGCACTCAGGGTGTGACCTACATGCAGTTTGTGAGGTGCCCAGCTTGGCAGCTACAGCAGCAAAGCTTTGTGAGGCATCCCATGTTGCAGGGCAGCCAGTGACACATCCCCTCCCCGGTCTGGATTACACCCCGAATGCCTAGACTACAGGGCCCTGATCTGAGGCCTTCAGGCACTACTCTAAGCAGGATTATAGCTGGTTTGTGTTAAACAGATGGAAGCTGGGGTGGAGCGGAAGAGTGTTTGCCGGCCTTCAGAATAAGGGACTGGATGCCTCGATGGATGGATACTGTGATGGTGACAGTGATATTTATTATCATCCGACAGATGGTCTGTGGGAATGAATGAGTGGTTTCAGGCCACTTAGTAGTGGGCAAGCGTCCACATTGTAAAATCCCCTACCACAAACTGACAGCAGTTGTAAAGACTTCCTGGAATGGGCATGGAGCCTGAACCTCTGGAAGGACGCCATCCGGGACAAAGTTGAACCACAGCAGTGGGGTGGCATGCAAAGTGCATGCACTACCAATATCCAAGCTGTTCTGTAAGTAAACAGCAGCAGTCTTTGACCCAAATGCCCTAGCAAGTCAGTTACGCAATTTCATATTTTTAAACGGTAAATGTACATTCTGAAGAAAGGAGCAAGCAAAGGAGTGATTCCAAGGCAACCCAGAATTCAAACATTCTTGTTGAAATTCAAATGTCACATCCATTCAGGCACCAGCTCAAGAACGGATGCGACAGAAGAGCAAGTTAACATGTCGGGATGGCATGCCAGGATGTTCTGTGTCAGATAAAACAGCATCCCTGCTGACTCAGACTGCTCACAGCCAAGTTGAATTTGCAGTGGCGGATAGCTACCAAGCCAATAGGAAAGCAGATGCCATATCCTTCAATGGGCAAGCGTGGCAGTTCATTGGCTAATAACTGGAATTCTCTCAGACCTGTGCCAGTGTATTTGTTGGTATACAGGGATTTCCATGACACTGGATGTATATAGAGATTTTGTTTTCACAGTTTTTGAAATTACATGTATCATTAACTGCTGTACCTGATGATATGCTGAAGAAATGAAACAATGATGTATCACCATTTACTGCCTCTACGAGATGTTGTGAAGCTTAATCAGTTATTTGTAAAACACACTGACTACTGGGGAATAATAGCAATCCCTTCCTGAATATAATTTTCACCCCATCTAGCTCTAGACTAGAACTTCATGCAGTATTCAAGATGTGGGCGTACCATGGATTTGTATAGTGGCATTATGATATTTATTCTTATCTATCCCTTTTCTAATGGTTTCTAACATTTTTTGATGGCCGCTGCACATTGAGCAGATGTTTTCAGAGAACTATCCACAATGACTTCAAGATCTCTTTCTTGAGTGGTAACAGCTAATTTAGACCCCATCATTTTGTAAGTATTGTTGGGATTATGTTTTCCAATGGGCATTACTTTGAATTTTATCAACATTAAATTTCAGCTGCCATTTTGTTGCCCAGTCACCCAGGTTTGTAAAATCCCTTTGTAACTCTTCACAGTCAGCTTTGGACTTGACTGCATTGAGTCATTTTATGAATATATTGAACAGCACAGGTCCCAGTACAGATCTCTGGGGGGGGCACCGCTAGTTACCTCTTTCCATTCTGAAAACTGAATATTTATTCCTGTCCTTTCTTTCTTGTCTTTTAAGCAGTCTCTGATCCATGAGAGGATACTTCCCTCTTACCCCATGACAGCTTGCTTTGCTTAAGAGCCTTTGGTGAGGGACCTTGTCAAATGTTTTCTGGAAATCTAAGTATACTATATCTACTGGACCACTGTTGTCCACATGTTTGTTGACCCCCCCCCCTCAAAGAATTCTAATAGATTGGTGAGGCATGATTTCCCTTTACAAAAGTTGTGTTGACTCTTCCCCAGCAAATCACGTTCAGCTATGTATCTGATAATTTTGTTCTTTACTATAGTTTCAACCAGTTTGTGTGGTACTGAAGTTACACTTACTGGCCTGTAATTGCCAGGATTGCCTCTGGAGCTTTTTTAAAAAATTGGTGTCACATTAGCTATCCTCCAGGCACCTGGTACGGAAGCTGATTTAAGTGATAGGTTACATCGTAGTAGTAGTAGTAGTAGTAGTAGTAGTTCTGCAACTTCACATCTGAGATCCTCAGATCTCTTGGGTGACTACCATCTGATCCTGGTGACGTAATACTGTTTAATGTATCAGTTTGTTCCAAAACCTCCTCTACTAACCCCTCAATCTTGGACAGTTCCTCAGATTTGCTACCTAAAACAAATGGCTCAGGCATGGGAATCTCCTTTACATCCTCTGCATGAAGACCAATGCAAAGAATCCATTTAGCCTTTCCACAATGGCCTTGTGTTCCTTGAGTGCTCCTTTAGCACCTCGATCATCCAATGGCCCCACTGATTGTTTGGCAGGCGTCCTGCTTCTGATGTACTTTCAAAAACTAACAGCAATTTTTTTTTGTCTTTTGCTAGTTGCTCTTCAAATTCTTTTTTGGCCTGCCTAATTATACTTTTACACTTCACTTGCCAGAGTTTATGCTCCTTTCTATTTTCCTCAGTAGGATTTGACTTCCAATTTCTAAATGATGCCTTTTATGCCTCTAACCCCCCTCTTTTACTCTGCTGGTTAGCCATGGTGGCATTTTTTTTTTGGTCCTCTTACTATTTTTTTATTTTATTTTGGAGTATACATTTAATTTGAGCTTCTATAATGGTGTTTCTAAAAAGTTTCCATGCAGCTTGCAGGCATTTCACTCTTGTGACTGTTCCTTTTAATTTCCATATAACTAGCTCTCTCATTTTTGTGTAGTTCCCCTTTTTGAAGTTGTATACTACTGTGGTGGGCTTTTTTGGTATTCCTCCACCCCCCCATTCCCCACCTTCTCAACAAGGATGTTAAATTTAATTATATTATGGTCACTATTACCGAGCAATTGAGCAATCTTTTGTACCAGATCCTGTGCTCCACTTAGGACTAAATCAACAATTTCCTTTCCCCTTGCGGGTTCCAGGACTGAAGCAGTCATTTCTGGTGTCTAGAAAAATTCCCTCTGCATCCCATCCAGAGGTGACATGTGCCCAGTCAGTATGAGGATAGTTGGAAAACCCCATTATTATTGAGTTTTTTATTTTTATAGCCCCTCTAATCTCCCTGAGCATTTCACAATCTCCCTGTAAGGTGGTCAGAAGTTTATTCCTTTTGCTATCCTCTTATTATTCAAGCGTGGAATTTCTATCCATAGTTTGCAATATAGTAAGTTCAAAACATGAAAGTAATGTTTTGTAAAGAAAAATTGAACTCTTCCTCCAATTATAGCTGGAAATATTTTGTGTAACAAAACTGTGGAATGTTCCACAGGCTTTGAAGGAATTCCCAGTGGAGATTAAATATCTTCAGCCATGAAGCTACCTGCCAACTGTATGGATCAGCAATGGTATGTTCAATGCTACTTCCGAGGATTAGGTCATAGAGTTTAAGGCCAGAAGGGACCTCCGGATCATCTATTCTGACCTCCTGTGTATCTCAGGCCACCAACACCACCCAGCACCCGTACACTAAACCAAACAACTGAAATTAGACCAAAGTACAACAGCCACAGGAGACTAGACTCCATGTGCCACAGAAAGAGAATAAGAGGGACCCAGGTGCACCAGTGCTTGAGGTCATAGTGTTGGAAACTGGTTTGAAGGACCTACTTTGTTATTTCCAGTGGTGCTGCCTTTGTCAGGGGCAATACTTCAAGAATGATAGCACTGAGTATCTCTAGTTGGCTGATGGACAGCTGGAGCCAATTACTATCAAGACATCATCTCTAGTTCACCTCATATGAATAATCTGAGAAGAATGCTGCATTGCCTTGCATTGCCCCTAATCGCCACCTCTGAACAAGTAGCATTCAAGGAATTTGACTGGTCTCATGTTTTCACTTTCATCCAGGGCCGGCTCCAGGCACCAGCGAACAAAGCAGGTGCTTGGGGCAGCCAATGGGAAGGGGCGGCACGTCCGGGTTTTCGGCAGCAATTCAGTGGCGGGTCCCTCAGTCCCTCTCGGAGCTAAGCACCCGCCGCCGAATTGCCGCCGAGGAATGAAGCGGCGCAGTTGAGCTGTTGTCGAAGTGCCGCCGATCGTGGCTTCCCCCCCCCCTTCGCCGCTTGGGGCGGCAAAAAAGCCTGAGCCGGCCCTGCTTTCATCAGTGATACTGCATCTCAGTTCTCCAAAGTCAGCTTACAATTGTATATGGTCTCTTTAAGACCACCCAGCTTGATCAGTAAAACATTCATAGATGGATAAAAACAACAATTGTGTCCTAGAGGCTAAATCCCATGCCAAAAGATTAGCACTGAGAAAATACTTTCCTAAGAAGCTTTGTACTCAAACCAGGCCCGTTGAGTTCATGACCAGCAGAATGTCCTATGTACATATAAAGCCTATGAATAAAAAGGGGGAGAACTATGGGTATTATGACTTCCATTAAGTCTTGGCTTTATCCTCATTCCTAAAGAGGGATTGTGGTTAAAACCAGGGATCCTAGTATGATGTGAGTCAAACAGCAGAGAAATTAATTTATCAAAGTGCTTATGGTAGGAGACCAGAAAGGAGCCAGGAGGCCAGAAACTTTGCAATGAATTTGAGATTTTATTTTCTCTCTCTTCTACGTCCTGGTGACAATAATTGGGGGAAAGCGGGGAAGGGGGACATCTCCTCATAGTTGCACTGGGATTTCCATTGCAGCTTCTGAATTCAGTACCCCATTGACGTCAATGGCAGTTCCATGCCTAGATGTAAGTATGGAGTGTGTGATGGAGACCCATGGAGTGCACAGGAGACCTGCACTATGCCTTAGACAGGAGATTTTTGGCCCTTAGGGTGGGGAATAAAAGAGTTTCACATTTGTCTTTTTGATCGTTTTCCCCACAGACTTCACTGGAACACCAGGGACACACTGCTTGCAGTGGAATTCATTCCAAGATTTTGAAATGATTTGTTTGAAAGAGGCAGCCTCCACAAGATCCCACTGCCAAGCTTGAAGTCTGTGCTAAATTTGCTTCCTCCGCTCTTCAGAAGGAATATGATCCAGCTTCCAGTGAAGACAATGGAATGACTGACCCAGGTTTCACCGGAGGCTGGATCAGACACAAAAGTGACCCCGTTAGCTGTTGGTAGCTATTACAAGATAAACTTGCTCTTTTACAGGTGAAAATCTGCTCCCAGATAAATGGGTTGATTGACTACACTTGCAGTTCATTATGAAAAGTGTTCAAGAGAGCAAATGTATTGTCTAAAGAAAAAAGAGTACAATACAAAAAGGAGATGTACATATCCTTCTTCCAAGAAGCAATTCTTATCTCGCAGCATGTTCACTTTACACAGGCGTGCTTCAACGACACACCTGCAAAACCACTTACATTTATCACAGAAGCACAGAACCATGGGGTTAGAAAGGATGCTGGATTCATGGCTGTTTACAAGTATAAAGGCACTTTATACGTCACCCAAGATCCAACCCATCAGGTCTTTAATTTCTTGTCCTGCATCCTTCCTTATCTCGGTTTTGGATACCACATTCTAAGCCAGTTGGGCAGGCGCATCCCAACCTGTGCTAAGACTCAACAGTCACATAGCTTGACTTTGACCGGCTTCATATTTTCTAATGCCAAAGCTAACTGCAGTTATGCAAAGTGTTGTGAGATACTTGACATGAATGAACAGGACTGGGGGAAGGGCACAATACATTCAGGTATCATAACTTCCCAACATTTATATCATGTATATTATATTAATACCATGTGCATAATACATGTTGATATGATGGATACTCTGCCTAACGTATGTGCTGGCTAACGCATGCCTGTGACTCATTTAAATCAATGGGGAGGGGTTTATAGGTTTGTATATGCAGGGGCAGAACCAGATGCCCCAAATGGCCTTTGCATTTATGTACAGGATTAGCTTTGGTCAGTGTCTCTTTCTTCTAAATCACACCTATCTTTCATACCTCCACTAACAAGGCTGTAAGACAGGGTGCTCTGGAGGGGGAAGGGCAGGATGGGGGTTCAGGAGGTCCTGAATTCTACTTCAAAATCTGCCACTAACTCCCTGTGTGCCCTTAGGCAAATCTTTTCCCCTTTCTGTCTCATTTTCCTCACCCCATCTATAAAATGGGTATAACTAATCTTAGCCCCCTACTTCACAGTGGTGGTGGGAGGGTTAATTAGGCTATGTCTACACTTGCAGATGTAGAGTGCCGGGAGTTAAACCAGCCCTCGGAGACAGCAGTAGGGAAAGCGCTGCTGTGTGTTCACACTGTGCTCCTTGTGACTGTGGAGCATGTCCACATTAGCAGCTCTTGCAACACCACAGAGAGCAGTGCATTGTGGTAGCTATCCTACTGTGCAAGTGGCTGCAGCGTGCTTTGGAAAGGGTTTGCAATGCCTAATGGGGCAGGCACAGCATCACATGATGCAGGTTTCCCAATCCCATTGTTCCATGGGCATCCTACGAGATTGCTAGCAGCTTTTCAAATGAGGGGGTGGGGAGTATGACAGGGAGTGAGTGTGTTTTGGGGGGCAGAATGTGTCAGCATGCTATCTTGTAAGTTCAAACAGCAGCAGAGGGAAGGGGGAAACCCATCAGCCCCCACCCCCGCCTCTCTCTCTCTCTTTTACACACGCACACACACACACACACACACACACACGCGCCTCTGCAGCAGCAGCATTCCGCAGTAATGGTTTGCTTTGTGTCCCAGAGCAGATAAGCATGCGGGCTGTCAGAAACAGAGCTTTGAAAGGGGATATCCGCATGCCTGCAACCGCGTTCAAACAATGACCAGAGTGGCCATTTGACTTCAGGGGATTGTGGGACGTTTCCGGAGGCCAATCACAGCGCAGTAATGCAACATATTATCCAACTCCAGCCCAGGCGCAGCAAGCTCTCTCCTTCTCGTGGAGGTGGATTACCAGGAGCACTCGAGCCGCGGGGTCTGGACACTCTAAGTGCCTTGCCAGTGTGGATACCTCAGGAGTTAGGGTACCCGGGGCTGATTTAATGCGCTCCAACTTGCAAGTGTAGCCAAGGCCTTAATGTCTGTAGAGTGCTTTGAACATGAGGAAAAGTATAATCCCGTGAATGAGGCACTAGCCCAGGACTCAGGAGTCCCACATTCTAGACCCGGTTATGCTACTGGCCTGGGACACTTTCCCCTCACACCATTTGGACTGTAAATTCTTCGGGGCAGGAACTCTCTTACTACCTGTATGCCCAGCACACAGCACAAGAGGCCCTGATTTTTGATTGGAACCTCAGGGAACAACTGGAACCTACAGATCAGGGTGGCCAAACCATGGCTCACAAGCCACATGCGTCCCTTTTACTGTTAAAGTGCTGATCGCAAAGCTCCCCAGTCCCCCCATTCTCCACTTACCAGATTGCTGGGTGGGGTGGGGAGGGGGGGAGGGACAGAGGCTTGGTGCTTCTGCCCTGCAGTGGGTTAGTGGGGCAGAGGCTTCCGCCAGAGACGACTGGTGCCTGATGTGAGAGGGGAGGTTTGCCCCCCCGCAACAGTTTGAGGCATGCCCCCTCTCTTACAGCGGCCCCTCCCTGACGCTCCCGGGTGTTAGCTCCATGTGGCGAGGCAGCCGCAAACTGCTGGGAGCTGCAGGGAGGGACGGCTGCGTTAGCTCCACAGGGATAGACGGCAGCAAAGCAGCGGCTCTCCCTGCAGCGCCCAACTGTTTGCTGTTGCCTCTCCCCACGGCCGCAGCTCCCAGCTTGCCAGCTTCAGCAGCTGCTGTAGGGAGGGGGCCCTGCGGCACCGTGTAACTGAATGAAGCCAGCAAACCCTGGCAAAAATCGGAGGGTGGGGGGGGCACCCCCATATCGCCTCTGAGAGAGAGGGGTCTCAGGGCTTCAGCCACGCAGGGCATGCCTGCTGGGACTCAGGGCGTCAGCAGGAGCGGGGATGAAGCCCTGGCAGGCACTTCCTGGGGGACTGATGCCTTGAGAACCTCCTCCCCACAGGACTGAGGCCCTGAGCCCCAGCAGACCTGCCCCGGCTCTCGCACTTCTGAAGATTGTTGTATGCGGCTCAGCAGGTCAGTAAGTTTGGCCACCCCCGATCTAGATGCTAAGTATTATTATTGAGGTTTTAGTTATTTCTGCATAATTTCTCGATGTTAAATTAAATTCTGTATTCTATTGAACTTAGGTCTATAACTGTTGTTATGATGTTTATAGAGCCAACACACCATTAAATATTAAAAAGGCACGCTGGTGAATATCACCGAATTCGCAGCTTAAGATACGACTCGGGAGTTCTTACAAAACACAGCATCAGCTCACACAGGACTTTGCTTGATGCACTAACCCAGGATTTCTACTTTTATGGGAAGGGAGAGGAAAACCCACTTCCCATTTCCCATCTCTGGTCAGTTTAATTCACTGCTAAGCCCGAAAGTATTTCTCTGGGCCTGTCCACATGCAGATTTGCACCAATCTAATTTAAGGTGCTATTTTAATCAGATTTAGTTAAGTCAGTGTGAAAGGCTCTCTTAAACCAAAATAAGCCTAGTTTAAACCGATATAAATTAAGTCAATTAGAATAAGTTTAAGCTAAACAGGTAAAAACCATTCAAACCAAAATAAGTGTTCACGGGGAATGGAATTTGGGAGCAGACAAATGTCTTTGACTAAAGAACATCCTATGCTACTCATTCCAAAAAAGCAGACCCCAGATCTTTAGCCCAAGGATCCTATATCCCAGAACTTTTATCTCCTGGCAATTAATAGAGCTGCTGTGCCACAGACATTTGACTTTCTCTGGATTCTGCATTTGGGATTTGCAGATTGTGCCATCCATCTATTAGATATTTGCAGGTTTTAAAGCAGAAATTCAACTTTTTTACTGGACATTGGGGGAAGAGAATCTTTTTGGAATGTGAACTCTGTGAGTGTAGAGATATGCATATTCTTTCACTGTTTATAAACATATAGAGCACAATTCTTTTCCCACAGAGGGTTATATCAGCATAGAACTTACTAATTTCAGAGGAGCTACTCCTGATTTATATCAAAGTAAGTGAGAGGAGTGTGGGGAACAAAATAGCTTGACAATGAGTCACTGAATCATATTTAGAAGGTTAGAATACATACACATCACAATATTTAGACTATGTGCAATAAACTAACTTGCTTAAGTACCCACAAAAGCAAAAATAGAATTCCACAGTGAAGGCTGGAGATAGGATCGTCCATTCAGTTCTAAAAAGAGGTTTCTCAGCCATGGCCTTTGAATTTCCTGGTTTTTGCGGTTTTAATCTGATCTGTGCTGTTAATCTAGTTTTGTGTATTTAATTTTCTTTATTACACAACATGGCTACACACGTGGGACTTTTACACTCCCACTGACAAAGCTACGCTCTCAATGAGAATTCCCTGCTTCCTTTCATCCCTTCATCTTGCATCTCCACAAATTCACAGTTTTGTCCATCCCCTGGGAACCAATCAAGACAGATCCCTATGTAACCCACACACCTTGTGGGTGTGGTATTCTGTCCCATTTAGTGACACTGAGACCACTTAGCGAGAGAGATAAAATGAGATGGCTCTACAGCCTTAGCTAAGAACGAGTTGGCTTTTAGCTCAGGCAGTAGAGGCTCATGCGCTAAGCTCCAGAGGCCCCAGGTTCAATCCTGATGACTGGGATCAGTTGGTGTTACATCTACATTATATTTTTAGTGCAATAATATTTCAGTCTCCGTGCCCCCCACAAAAGTACCACTGAAATGTAACGTCTAGGCTGGGAGCACCTATCATGCTATATACAAGGGTTAACTATGGATAGTTACTGAACAGTCTTAAGTGGGTTGCTGCCTTACATGTAATTGCAGTTATTCAAGTCAAACATAAAATATAGGTGGATAAAAGAGATCTATTCATATGCGTACCATGCAGAAATATGAAAAAGGTTGAGCAATGAATCCAGCAGAGGGATGGATTAGACCAACTCAGCTCTGAGCATCTGATATTTCAGTGGACAACTCTTGACCCAGCCTACCATGGTGAAATAATTATGGATGACTTCACCTGCCCACCCACCTTCTGTAACCGGCAAAGAGTGAATGCAGCAGAGAATCTGGGCCAATGAGTGCAAAGTGGGTGTTTCTGATGTACCCAGGGTACAATCCAGATTAATGAGTAGCTGTGTCACCCTGCCCTGTAACCTGGGTTGCCTTTTACACGGCTTTGCTGCTGCAGCCGCCAACCTGGACTGCTCACAAACAGCCTCCAGCATGCGAGTCACTCCCAGCTATGTCTGTGTGTGCGCTGCAGCCAGCCAGACACACCTTTGCTCTTACCAGCCTTGGTTATACTGCAGGGTGACCCTAACACACCCCCAGTCCTAGATTTTCCCTCAGAACTGTATGTCCTGTACTGCCCAGCCCTCTCCTGGGCAATACAAATTCATATAATGTCCATTATTGGTTTAATAGAACTAATATGCACATAACTTGCCACCCCAAATGGAGTTTCCAGGACACTTCAATTCAAACATACTGGATTAGATAAAACAATGAGAAAAAGTTTAGTAACTACAAAGAGAGAGATATTAAGTGAGTACAAGTCATGAGGTATACAAGTCAGCAATGGTTACAAGAAAAATAAAAGTTAAACACAACTGGTGCCTAAACTATGTTAAATTCAAAGAAAGTTTTTCTTACCACATGTCTTCAGCAGGCTTACTGACCAAACTGCTTAGGTCAGGACCCCTTCTCCAGTTCAATGCTGCTTCCTTTGTCCCTTCTGGTGCAGTGAACTGATAGGCAGAGAGAGAGAGAGGAGGGGGTGCCTTGGGGTTTCTGCTCCTTCTTTTTGTAGTCCAGTCCCCCCTTTGAGAAGCATTTCCAGCGGGGAGCAAGGCGACAGGCAGTCTGTGTGGAAGGGAACTCCATGCTGTTTCTTTGCTAAGATGTAGATTTTTTGCCCCTGCCCCCTTTCATGCCAAAGAATGGCCACTTAGCAGGTCCATCAACCTTGTTTACATCTGTCTGGGGCTTCAGCTTGGTCTCCGAGGAACTGGTTTGATCATTCCCCAGACTTCTCTGGAAAACATAATTTTAGTCGTGATTTCATCTTATGTTTTTAACTTCACTTATATGGCTGAGGTTTAAAATAACAGCTCACAAGGCATATTTTGTACAAAGATTATAACAATAGTGTGTAGGGTGTGGACATATGGGGTACATTCTATCACAGTGCTAGAGCTTGTCCGAAAACTGGAACATCTCATGGGAAAAACTGAGCCAAGTCTAAGCAAAAAGTTTGCTTTGAATGAATATTTCAAAATGAACGCTGTATTTTGTTTTTAAAGTAGAAATGAAACACAAATTTCATTCTGTTTCAAAATATCAATTTGAAGCAAAAAAGTTTGATTTCAACATTTCCTGCCGGGGAATCACAACATGCCCTTTGAAGCTGACTTATAGATGTTGACGTGTGTATTTTTTGGCGGGAAAACTTTCCCACATGAAAAACATCAACCAGAATTTTGCTGAGGTGGGTGGAGAACACTAAAAGACCAGAGTTCTATTATGCCCATGGCCTACAGACAGAAGGTTGAGTATTTTATGGTTTTATCTTTCTGGAAGATTGCAACTTTATTTTTTTAAATCCAGAACCCTACCAAACAAGAACCAAAACCAGAGAGAGAGAAAGCAGACTGCTTCCTAAGGATGACAGGCACAACTGCACCTTGTTCTAGGCTGGGTCTCTGCAAATTAACAGCAGAAGACCCAGATAGCATACTTCCCTACGTGGCCTCATAGCCTGCAAGCTGGACAAGGAAATCCCTTAAAACTTACAGTGAAAGCTTGTAATTTTAAACACAGTTTTCAATACATCACTCATTTCACAACCACTTTGCACAGATGCAATTTATGATGCAGGATGCAAGGTAATTAAGCACCAAGCTCAAAGGGACTGATCCTGTAAACATTCACACACATGAGTAACTTTACAAAGTACCTGAGTACTTGCATTAAAGTTAAAGGGGCTATCATGTGAGTAAAGTTACTCACCCATATAGATCTCTGCAAGATCAGGCCCTTACTCAGGGCACTGCTTTAAAAACATGGCTTTGTCCTCTGTAATGCTCGCTGCTACTACTACTGGACCCATTAACAGTTTCTTGATTTCCTGTTTCCTGGAGCCAGTGAAGGATTCAATCTTCTTGATGACTATCCAAGGAAACCCTAAAACCTCGTACAAACGAATACCAAAGAGGCTTTTTGTGTTCAGTTTTTCCTCTCAGACACTTGAAACTAGTCTGGAATGGCTAATAAATTCCAACAGGGCCATTTTTAAGTAACAAAACAATTTCAATTTCCAGACGCTTTTGTGCTCAATGACTGAGGAACTCACTAGTAAAGAAAATCAAACAGATATGAAACGTCCCACCCTTTTTTAACATTAGAAAGAGCCATAAAATGGGGCCTAGTGTGCACTGGCTGCTCTCCATAGGAAACCAATGACATTTTAAAACAGACAGAGATGCATCAGTACATTGTATACATATAATATGTACACAGTGAAATCTGCATGGGGCTAGTGCTTAGAGGGACCAGCTAGGGATCAGGGCCCCATTATGCTAGACACAGCAAGAAACAGTTCCTGAAGAATTTACTTTCTAAGCAGACAAAGGGCAAGAGAAAGGAAATATTATCCCCATTTTACAGATGGGAAACTGAGGCATAGAGAGATTAACTGACTTGCCCAAGGTCACACCGGAAGTCTGTGGCAGAGCTGGGAATGCTTCTGTTGTTATTGTCTTAATCACGAGATCTTCCTTCCTCTTTTTCAGGGTTCTTTCCAAGTACATATGTTCATTCTGATTCCTGTGTGATGCAGAATACTCAGTACTTTGTCCACCTTACTTCAGAGCCTGAATATGGATCTAGAAGCCTAAATTTTACACACCCATTTTTGAGCATCTCAGCCATAAGTTGGTGTATTCCATTTCTACTGTAGGAGAGCAGTCAACACCGACTTACAGCATAACAATTCCCAGGATGTCACAGGGTCAGTCACACCACACGGCAGCAAGCAATTGCTATCAGACATCTTTCCCAGCTGTGGGCTATGGGGGTATTACTGAGCCACATGGAATTGTATTGTTCTGTCATATCAAACCGTGCCTGATACCTACCACCTGAGTCCTAGGACTGTTGGTGATTCTCCGTGGGATCATGGACC
This sequence comes from Terrapene triunguis, assembly GCF_002925995.2. Lineage (NCBI taxonomy): Eukaryota > Metazoa > Chordata > Testudines > Emydidae > Terrapene > Terrapene triunguis. Next base: position 2,083,928 of record NW_020664526.1, on the reverse strand, counting down.
TATGGATTCTATCTAATAAACTACAAAAGGTCTGCAATTTAAAAGCCTTTATTAGCCCTGCGTACAATGGAAAACATACAAATACATTCAAACTACTTTTCCTGCAGTATACACACCCCCCTTTCACTCTCGCAACCCAAAAGTTACTCATTTAGCACATACTTTGGGCCAGATATTATCCCAGGCTAGGGCCCCAGTACTCCAGGGGCATGAAGGAGACCGAAAGCACAAGTATAGCACCTTGCCCAATTCTATTATGTAACTGTAACTCTTTTAGTTATGTAATTATTTCCTGTAACCTCCTTTATTCAAATACTTTGCCACCATTACAACACTGGTAAACATTAGAGAAAAAAGAAAAACGGAACAATGTGATTGGCTTCATCTCCAATCCATGGGTCAGCGGTAGGATTTTCAGAAGCCCCAGCACATCTCAGCTGTCAGCAACCAAAATGTTGTTTTGTTTTAACGAAATGAACAATTTTAAGGGGGGGAAAAATCATCAAACAATTTTGCAAAGAAAAAAAAATCCTGACCAGCTCAAGCTGAAGTACAGTTTAAGGACACTCAGCGAGTTGATCAAAGTGAACAGCAATAAGACAGCGCTGTAAAGTTTCTAGGCCTAACCCAGCTTCACGATCAAGAGAAATAAGAGTAAGAACTAAATGCTCGGGGGGAAAGGCACAGTTTTTTAAATAGTGCAGGTGATTAATCAACAGAACAAACTGCCAAGGGAAATGGTGGATCACTTGATGGCCTCAAATGAAGAGTGGATGCACTTCTGGAAGGTGTGTGTAGTGGTGCAGGTGGCCCACTCCAGCAGGGGGTGGGGCAGAAGCAGCCAGGGAGGCTGTGGAAACCTGCAGCTAATTAGGAGCCAGACAGGAGGCAGCTGCTGGGGCAGCCGAGATTAAGGAGCTGCCCAGCAGAGCAGAGGGAAATCTCTCCTTGACAGGCAAGGGAGGAGGACTGGCTCCCAGAGATAGCACCTGAGATGGAGCAGAGGATGAGTTCTGGCCTGTTATCTGCTACGCTGCAGGCCCCTGTCAGAAAGGGCCCAGAAGGTGCAAGGGCCAAGGGGAAGTGGCCCACGGACGATAGGCAGACAAGGGGAGAGAAGGAGGGCAGAGAGACTGCCGCTAGAGGGTCCCTGGGTCGGGACCCAGAGTAGCGGGCGGGCCTGGGTTCCCCCCCTCTTCCCCATTGCACTGCACCTGGCTGCAGAGGAGCATGGCCAATACAGACTGCAACTTGCCCCTGAAGTGAGGAGCTAGACTTTGGGTTGTGGTTGGCCCCTGCGGCGGGCACAAGCCAAAGGACTGCTGTGACCCCCAGAAGGGGGGTGAGAAAGAAGTAGTGGGCACTGCCGGAGGGCAGTATCCTGAAGAGGACACAGCCGAGCAGGGGAGCAACAGCGGAGTAGAACAGACAACGGGCAAGACACCACCCACAGAGGGCGCTCTGGAGCTAGATTGAACTAATTCCTGGAGCAACCAGCAGGAGGCGCTGCAGTGGTGAGTCCTGACTCGTTACAGTGTGCTTTCAACAAAACACAAGTTATTGTGCTCAGTGCAGGGGTGACTGATGAAATTCTCTGGCCTGTTATGCAGGTGGTCAGACTAGGTGATCTATGCTCCCTCTGACCTTAAGATCCATGAAAAAATTACAAGAGTCACAGAGAAAAAGAACAGAAGTTGTGGGGGGAAGAAAAGAGACAGTTCTTTTCATGTGATCACGTATTTATGGCACTGTTCACTTGATTTAAGGTACGACAGAGCCACCTTTTTGGTATACAGATCTGATCAACTCTACCATTCACGTTCATATGTGACATATAACTTAATTATACTTTTAATTTTAAAATTCCAGCATTTTACCTTAACAAATGGAAGTCTTTTTTCAAAAAAAAAAAAATCTCTGCCTACGATATGTTTACATTTGAACTTATAATCGTGTGAGTTAACATGATGGTAGTATATGGCTAAAAGTTCTAGTGTTGACACGACAGAAACATTAATCTCCTGTCCACGGTAAAGTTTACAACCATGTTACTCAACACGAAGAAGTCAAGTGTCAGCATGCCCATAGGTAATATGGCTTGGGATGTCCCTTTTCCTCACAACAGAGAGCCACTCATAGCTGTCAGCGTTAAAATGGTGGGGGGTTTTTACCAGGCAGGGTTTTCGGATGGGGGAAATTTTAGCTGATAATTGGTGAAGGATTGAAGGAGTAACCACAAGAGCCACATGTGTGGTTTAGTATTAAATGGGATGGAAAATTGTTCCCATTGAAATGACTGTGTTTGTGTATACACACTTTATGCCTGGCTACATAACAAAACATGCATTACTCTTTGTATCAGGCCTCCCACACTACAATCCCCTTGAAAGGAGACATTTAAGAATGTGTGTGGGAGCCAAAGCCTGATGCATGTCTGAGCAGATGCACCATACCAAAGCTCCAAGCTCACTGGTGCCATTTACTGACACGTTCAATGGACCAGGACTCACCCCTAATTTAACTCCCTTGAAGACAAGGGGGTGAGGTCAATTATGAATGTGGTTCAACTAATTCGGGTCAGTTATACGGCAAGTGGCTTGATGACCTGATTTGGGGACTGCTCCCATTAAAGTCCATGGGAACTTTGCTATCGACTCTGGAGGGATAAGACTGACAGCCAGGGATTTTTCCATCCAAGGCAGCCATTACTGTGGACTAGTAGACGGAGCACTGGACTGGGAATCAGGAGAATTGAGTTCTGTTTCATGGCTCTGCTGCTGAGTGACCGTGGGCAAGTCATTCAGTCACACTGTGCCTTGGTTTCTCCATCTGTAAAAATGGAAATAATGATACTGGTCTCCTTTGTAATCCGCTAAGGTAAATTGCTGTATAAAAACATATTGTTATCCGAGAACCCCAAAATTAAGAGGGAAAAGAAAGCCATGTCTAAATTGAAATGACAGCCAGAACTTCCCACCATAGCTCTGTGCTTCACTGGGAAGTTGTTTGGTTCCTTTCTGCTCAGGCACAAATGATGAGATAGCAATCCAGGACTTGGTAAATAAAACTCTCCTAGTGATTGTGGAAACTGTTGGCAAGCGCAAAACTAGACAGGTTACCAATCCTCTGCCTGAGATGGCGGCTAGATTAGAAAGCATGTTGGCACAATTAACCTTCATGGACAGCCAGATGGAGAAATGAGCTGAGATGTCTAGTTGGCAGCCGGTATCAAGCGGAGTGCCCCAGAGGTCGTTCCTGGGGCTGGTTTTGTTCAACATCTTCATTAATGATCTGGAGGATGGCGTGGATTGCACCCGCAGCAAGTTCGCGGATGACACTAAGCTGGGGGGAGAGGTAGATACGCTGGAGGGTAGGGATAGGATCCAGAGTGATCTAGACAAATTGGAGGATTGGGCCAAAAGAAATCTGATGAGGTTCAACAAGGACAAGTGCAGAGTCCTGCACTTAGGATGGAAGAATCCCATGCACTGCTACAGGCTGGGGACTGACTGGCTAAGCGGCTGTTCTGCAGAAAAGGACCTAGGGGTTATAGTGGTCGAGAAGTTGGATATGAGTCAACAGTGTGCCCATGTTGCCAAGAAGGCTAACGACATATTGGGCTGCATTAGTTGGAGCATTGCCAGCAGATCGAGGGAAGTGATGATTCCCCTCTATTCGGAACTGGTGAGGCCACATCTGGAGTATTGCGTCCAGTTTTGGTCCCCCCCACTACAAAAGGGATGTGGACAAATTGGAGAGAGTCCAGCGGAGGGCAATGAAAATGATTACAGGGCTGGGGCACATGACTTATGAGGAGAGGCTGAGGGAACTGGGCTTATTTAGTCTGAAGAAGAGAAGAGTGAGGGGGAATTGCATAGCAGCCTTCAACTACCTGAGGGGGGGTTCCAAAGAGGATAGAGCTAGGCTGTTCTCAGTGGTGGCAGATGACAGAACAAGGAGCAATGGTCCCAAGTTGCAGTGGGAAAGTCTAGGTTGGATATTAGGAAAAACTATTTCACTAGGAAAGTGGTGAAGCAATGGAATGGGTTACCTAGGGAGGTGATGGAATCTCCATCCTTAGAGATTTTTTAAGGCCTGGCTTGACAGAGCCCTGGCTGGGATGATTTAGTTGGGATTGGTCCTGCTTTGAGCAGGGGGTTGGACTAGATGACCTCCTGAGGTCCCTTCCAACCCTAATCTTCTATGATTCTATGAAAAGTGCAAGCTAAAGAGAGAAAAACCTTTCAGAAAGAAAAGAATAGGTTGATCTGAACCACATCAAAATAAGAACCACCCATGAATCAGATTCTGACAGAGAGTGTTTGGATACTTAGTATATCTGCCATAGAGGGCTCCAAACCAATTACATCCATAAAAAAATTGCCTTTTGAAGTCTTCAATTCAAATCTCAGGAGGATCCTACTTAGATGCTATCTTATTCCACTTTGGAAGACAAAAACTCTGAATTTTAAAGAGGGAGGTACAAGGCCCTTTGCATTTTTCTGGCTGATTGATCTTTAAAAATGCACCCATTAGAATGTCTCCAGGCTCATGGCTATCAGTTATCAAAAGCAATTATCTGACGTTTATGCTAGAGACAGATTTTTGCAAGCTGCCAAACAAAAGCAAAATAGTAAAGCTGATGGCTCTCAGCTATTGGACACCCTTACACATGGTAGAAGAAAAGCACTTAACACTGAAAAGGGAACATGCGGGACACAGTTCTACAGTATTTTCCATCAAGCTGTGAGGTCTCCACAAGAATAAGCAATATGCTCTATGGAAAATATCAGCTATAAGATTTGGTTTAAAAAGAGGACCAGATAGTGGATGAATTTAAAAAAGAAGGACCTGGTGCTATTTTGGGGAGAAAAAGTTGAAGAAGAGACATTAGAAACAGCTGGTACATAGACAACTCACTAGACTCAGGATTATACTGCTATACACTATGCTGTTGTTATGTTTGTACAGCACCTAGCACAATAGGGTGCCAGTTCGTGACTGGGTCTTGTATGCGCTACCACAATGCAAACAATAATAAAAATACACTGCAGGCTGTAATATTGTATCGGAATTGGGTACTATCCCTTTAAATAGTTTGAGCCCTCTAGTGTCGCCATCTTCAATTATGGAAGCCACAAGGACCTAAGAGATCAGCCTGTATATATGTCCTTCATAGATTCCAAGGCCAGAAGGGACCATTGTGATCAGCTAGTCTGACCGCCTGCATAACACAGGCCAGAGAACTGCCCAAAATAATTCCTAGAGCAGAGCTTTCAGAAAAACATCCACTCTTGATTTTAGAATTGTCAGTAATGGAGAATCCACCGCAACCCTTGGCAAATTGTTCCAATGGTTAATTCATAGAATCATAGAATATCAGGGTTGGAAGGGACCTCAGGAGGTCATCTAGTCCAACCCCCTGCTCAAAGCAGGACCGATCCTCAACTAAATCATCCCAGCCAGGGCTTTGTCAAGCCTGACCTTAAAAACCTCTAAGGAAGGAGATTCCACCACCTCCCTAGGTAACCCATGCCAGTGCTTCACCACCCTCCTAGTGAAAAAGTTTTTCCTAATATACAACCTAGACCTCTCCCACTGCAACTTGAGACCATTATTCCTTCTTCTGTCATCTGCTACCACTGAGAACAGTCTAGCTCCATCCTCTTTGGAATCCCCTTTCAGGTAGTTGAAAGCAGCTATCAAATCCCACCTCACTCTTCTCTTCTGCAGACTGAACAATCCCAGTTCCCTCAGCCTCACCTCATAAGTCATGTGCTCCAGCCCCTAATCATTTTTGTTGCCCTCCGCTGGGCTCTTTCCAATTTTTCCACATCCTTCTTGTAGTCTGGGGCCCAACATTGGACACAGTTGATGAGGCCTCACCAATGTCGAATCGAGGGGAATGATCAAGTCCCTTGATCTGCTGGCAATGCCCCTACTTATACAGCCCAAAATGCCGTTAGCCTTCTTGGCAACAAGGGCACACTGTCAACTCATAATTACTCTCATAGTTAAGAATTTATGCCCTAGTTCCAGTCTGAATTTGTCTGGCTTAAACTTCCAGTCATTGGATCATGTTAGAACTTTCTCTGCTAGACTGAAAAGCCCCTTGTCCCCATGGAGCTACTTACACGCTGTAATCAACTCTGGCCTGGTATGTTTGTTAGTAAACACTGTTATTTGGCACCCAACTGCATCATATTCTTAATGTTTGTAGCAAGCAAAGACAGCAAGGCTCAATTCTGCCAACAGTGCTGGGTACTGCACTGCCTACCAAGTGGTCCCACTGAATGAGACCTGCTCACTGTAGTAAGCATTACATCCAGTACAAGTGTCTGCAGGGTTGGGTGCTTCGTTTGTTTCATTAGGGAAGAACAAACCCTTTGAAAGATCAGAGAGGTACTGACTACTGTCCTACATAATAATAATCCCCAGCTCTGACCTTGTGCTATTCACCAGAAGACCTCAAAGCACTTTACCACAGGAGGTCAGCGTCACTACCACCATTTTACAGATGGGGGACCAGAGGCATAGAGAGGAGAGGTGACTGGCCCAATGTCATCCAGCAAGCCAGTAGCAGAGCCAGAAATAGAACCCATGTGTGAGTCCTAGGCTTGTGCTCTATCCACTAGGCCGCGCTGAATTAATTTAAGAACCAATGTCTATAGCGTTAACCGATTCCGTGCAAATGTACTCCTCCAAGGGTCAGCTGACACAAGGTTGTAAGAATTTCTCTTAGCTATTGGTACACTCTCAATTGTGAATGTTTATATAAGCCTATGCAACGTACCTAGAGGGAAACAGAAGTTCAGTTCAGATAGAGCTAGGTTGGTTTTTTTTTTTTTTTTAAGACAAAGTTAATATTTCAGACAGGAGACATTTAAGAAAATCTTTAGAGTTGCCAATTAAATATCTGCATTTGGTATCTGATATGTATTAGAACAATCTTCTATTTCCAGGAGCAACTCATATCCCTCAAAGCCTTCTTCCAAAAAAAACCCCACTTCACTAAGTCTTGTCCAATGACCTCACTGATGACTAAGGAGAGTCTTGTGATTAAAGGAGTGGATTGGGACAGTGGCGATATGGATTCAGTTTAGTTCCTCGTTCTGCCACAGGCCTTCGGTGTGATTTCTGTCTCTTACTGTGCTTCAGCTCCCCATCTGTAAAACGGGAACAATAATACCTCTCCTTTCTTTGTCTTCTATTTAGATGGCCGTGCATTGGAGCAGGGAGCATTTGTACAGTGTCAGCTCAATTGGGGACTCCAGACATTATCTTAATACATATAGTAAGAACATGCCCATGCCCTTGAACTATGCTCTATACTATATCGGTGTGGGTTAAATTTAAAGTTCTTCAGGAGACACACCATATCTTTTAGCTTGTTTGTGAAGTTCTGTGTACACCAATGGTGCTCTATAATACTATTTTATTAATATTTATTATTAACAATACCTTCTGTCAGGCACAGATTTTGCCTTTGTTTGTAATGTAAATGTTCTCTCTCCTATAGTTCTGAAAGGTTTTGTCTGCAATGAACCTTAAAACAGTCACTTATTGGAAGGAGGCAATGAGGACCTTAGCTTTTAAAATTCTTGTTATAGCTAATAGGCTAGCTATTGTATGAGCAGCCTATTGTTTATTTCATAGTTTAGGTCTGGAAGAAATCTTGATATTTAGTGCACCATTGTGATTCACTCAATTGTTCCCACGTAGCTTTGTGGAAGTGCTTTCAATAGATCATCAGTTTTTAATAGAAATGGTATTGCTTCCTCCATAATACCTTCTGAAACTCCGTGAACTTGGCATAGAGGGATTGACTGCTCTGGTATAACATGGATGTAGGGCAGACAGGTGCCATGCATCCTTCCCTTCTGCACCAAACTTGTCTGCTAAATTGATGGTGTGTTTGCTTCTCTTAGGGCGGGGTCAGCAACCTTTCAGAAGTGGGGTGCCGAGTCTTCATTTATTCACTCTAATTTAAGGTTTTGCGTGCCAGTCATACATTTTAACGTTTTTAGAAGGTCTCTTTCTATAAGTCTACAATATATAACTAAACTATTGTTGAACGTAAAGTAAATAAGGTTTTTAAAATGTTTAAGAAGCTTCATTTAAAATTACATTAAAATGCAGAGCCCCCCGGACCGGTGGCCAGTGTGAGTGCCACTGAAAATCAGCTTGCATGCCGCCTTCGGCACACGTGCCATAGGTTGCCTACCCCTGTCTTAGGGTATGTCTACAGTGCAATCAGAAGTGTGACTGCAGCATGTGTAGATACACCCGAGCTAGCTTTGATCTATCTACCTTGAATGGCACAGCAACCTGGGCTGTCCAATCCGGCTTGGGACCCTGGGTACGTATTCAAGTGGCTAGTCCATGCTGACGCAGCTTCACTGCTATTGCTCTTTGAACGAGCTAGCTCAGTATGTCTACACAGGCTGCAGTCACAGCTCTAACTGCAGCGCAGCCGTACCTTTAGGGTCAAATTCTGCCCTGGGATACATATGCACAGCTCTCTCTCCCTAGGAACTTGGCACACAGAGGACAGCTGAAAACCCTGGTCCTTTGCATAGAGTTAATAAATAAGCTTTGCACTAGGGAGTCTTCTAAGGGGATTGGTCTGTGCCACACAGCACAAGCACCGTTTCTCTGTGTGTTCTCACAGGAAGGTTTTGACACCATCCATTTGAATTTCAAGCCAGGCACCCAGGGGAAAGGTGGAAAGCTAATCTCTTCACCCAGGTTGGAACAGATACCGCTATGGTACTGAGTTCCTGTTTATGGAATTACAATCAGTATGACAGAGAATTAGATCAAATTGGTTGAAATGGGACATTACCATTAAAAAAACCCCAACCATTTAAGCTGTTCTCAGTGCTGAGTGTTCACAAAAGCTTCCAATGTCTGGGTTTCTCTACGTTTTGTGTCACTATTGAAGACACGGACGTGTAGCATATTCCCTGAAGTTAATCTGAATTATGCCACAAAACAGATGTGCTCCCTGGTGCACAAACAACTTTCTTGTTTTAATTTCAAAGCAGCTGCCGCCGCATCAGATCCGATCCTATTAATAAACACAGTGTTGGCTGACATGACATAATGAGTTAAGACACGATCATATATCATCGAGGGTCACGGTGGTAACTCTAATCAAGTTAGGAAGCACAATACCGCTGCTCTATCCAGGAGCAGACTTGATGGGGAATTAGGGATATTGTCTTGACAATACAAAGCATTCTTTAAGGGTGAGATTCCCTCCCAGCGCAGAGGGCCAGCATGAGGCCTATGCACCACTGAAGACCTCGAAATTAAGAGGTGTACAGGAATGGGGGTGGAATTAATTGGTGCCCAGCAAGGAATTTTCCCTTTGGGACAGATTCCCAGCTTGTATAAAACAGCATGGCTTTATTCATAGATTCTAAAGCCAGAAGGCACCATTGTGGTCAACTAGTCTGGCCTCCTGTGTAACACGAGCCGTAGATTTCACCCACTGATTCCTGCATCAAATCCAATAACTTGTGGTCTAGTTCAACCACATCTCTTAGAGACAGACGTTGAATCCTGATTTAGAGATTCCAAGTGATGAATAGTTTACCACATCCCCTGGTTAGCTGTTCCAATGGTTAATTACGTTCTCTGTTAAAAATTTGCATTTTTATATCCATTTTACATTTTTTTGACAAACTTTTAGCCACTGGAAGTTGTTATGCCTTTTTCTGCTAGATTAAAGAGCCTCTGTTATCAACTCTTTTCTCCCTATGTAGGTACTTATAGAGTGATCAAAGTAACATCTGAACTTTCTTTTAGGTAAGTTACCACAAATAGAGCTCCTTCAGGCTTCTCATAAGATACACAAAACAAATAGAGCTCCTTCAGGCTTCTCATAAGATATGCCTTCCAAACATGAAGCAGGGGACTGGACTCGATGACCTCTCGAGGTCCCTTCCAGTCCTAGGATCTATGAATCTATGAATCCTTGTGGCTCTTTTCCAAGCCCGTTTTAATTTTGAGAGATCCTTTCTGAAATGCAAACACCAGACCTGAGCACTGTCTTCCAATAATGGTCTCACCTGTGCTGCGTGCGAAGTTAATTTTACCTCTCTCCCTACTCCGATTTACACCTGCTGAATATCGGGGTCTTTGTGGTGTTGCACAGAGGTAGTCATTGTATCACATACCCCAGAAAAGTCATTTTTATGGGATCCCTAATTGTGGAGAAACACAGTTAGAATGGATAGCAAAAACTTTTTATTGAAGACAAAATATATAGTAAATTAAATCATGAAACTAGTGTCATGAAAGTTTGCATCCCCACACTCTAGGGAACAGACTTAGAACGTAGTAGCTCTTCTATCCAATAGTTGTTTTATCTTTTATTGCATTCAGGAAGCATTGGTCACAATGGTCCATTCTCTCTTCCTTACTTTCTAGGAAATAATGTTGATTTCTAATGCAAAGACTTTATTAGTTTATTAAAGCTGGTAGAATTGAACCAGGTACTTTTTATTGACTAAAAAAATATTCACAAATCATTTTTTCCTCTCTTTGCTGTGAATCTCAAGTTCCCGTTACTTATTGTTTGGCTATTCAGCCAGGTTTTTGTTCAGCTACACCCGAATCCCAGAAGTTTCATGAATTTTAGTGCAGATGATCATTCAGGTGAAACATTGTACCTGAAGTGCCTTATTTGCTTTGATATCTCACAGTTTATAACGTTTTATCCAGTCAGGGCACAGAAAAAGCCATGTGAGTTAGCTGATCAACCACACAATCTGATTAATGAATATCGACAACTGGCGAAAACAGCCCACTGGCTGAACAATTTTTAGACAAAGTATTTGGCAAATATTTACAAGTAATGAACGCATTAAAGGAAAATCAGGATGGGCTGAATGAATAATGAATATTAGTCCTGAACAGATCAGGCAGGCTGTACCGTTCATTATTAATTCATTTATACTTATTGAGGGATGTAGGTACTGTACAATCAGTGTAAACATAAAGAAGTCAGATAAACATCCCACAGAATTTACTTTTTACCCACCAGCATAAACTACTTCTCCCTCCACTTCAAAACCTCAGTTCAGCCCCCCCACCTGCCTGGGAAAATATTGCCACGTGCCCAAAAGGCTGCTCCATCTAGGCTTTGCTAGACGAACAGAAAATGAAATCCACAGTCAACGGCCCTTCATGAAGAAGGCCCTGCCATCTGTCCCCTTCTGTTTAAATCTCCTCAGTTCAGCAAGGTTCTCAAGCACATGCCTGAGTTGAAGCTTTAGGCAGGCACCTGATTAAACACCTTGATGAATCAAGACCTAAACCAAGGGAACCAATAGCTCTAGCACTTAGCTGATCACAGTTAATGCAGTGTTGCACAAGGTCACCAGGACCCAAACCACTAAATGCTTTATAGTTAAAGAAAAAACACCTGGGATGCTAATTGAGAAGATGAGAGAGAGCCCTTGGAAGACTCTTCCCTGCTTTTATTTATTTATTTATTTTTTATGCTCACTGGCCTATGCCAGCAAATATTTGTGGGCCCAGATGATGGCACTTGGACATCTAACTGTGATTTGTAGACACACACTGTGTCAGCCTCACGTGGCATGAGTGAGCTCCAGCAGCCATGGATGAGGAAAGAGATGAGCTGTGTAAAAACAGGTGCTAGAAATAATTGTGTCAGCATCAATGGCTAAGAATGTGTGGAAGCAGACAGGGAGGAAACTAACAAATAAAAGGAGCATACTAACAAAATATACTGTGCATATGTGGCACATTATTTTCAGGGCTTGTTCCTGAAAATGACCAATCAAAAGTGCATGATTGGATGTAGAAAGGAAGATGCATGTGTCAGTATGGGGTTAAATTTGTATATAAAGTAATCAATATTTTTATTCTTTGGATTTGTGGTATATCCTGTACCCACTCTGTGTAGTCTTAGCGCACGCCAGTAAAAATACCTGAATGACGAATCTGGATTCGAGCTGAGTGCTTGGGAACCGAGGTGTTACGGTCTCTAGAGAAATCCCAACACTGCTGCTTGGCTATCTAACAATTATATTGCACCAGTGTGTTTTGGGCATGACAGGTCAGTGTTGAAACATAGGCCCATCAGGCAACATTTTCAAAGGCACTTACTATATGAATGTGATTTTCAAAAATTGGCTTAACTCTGCTCCCATTAAAGTCAATGGTAGTCACCTTTGGCTTATCCCAGCCTATATTTCTGAATCCAGGTCAAATCACACTAAGGTGTTTTTTGTTTTGTTCTTTGTTTTTTTAAATCATTAACAGTCTCTTTCTTCCTCTCCATCAAACATACTGTATTTCCCCCACAATTTAACTAGCTTGATCACTCACAAATATTCGACAGCCAATGAACATATTTCTGCTGCTTTGGTTAAGAGAACCAAAAACTGTATATGGCACTGCATGTGCTTTTCATGAAATGTTGTGGTTTCTGGAATCAGTTAGCATTCCATTTCCTTTACAGGAAATATTAAGAACAATATAGGCTCCCTCTTTTGGCTAAGTGGACGTTATAAAAGTGCTCTCAAAACTATACAGTCCATGCATTTCTTCTATTAATGCCTCAATAATCAATCGATCACCCTGCCTGTAGTGACACATGAGGGTCATCTCAATATTGCCCTGATGTATTGTGTTGGCTAAGCCATCGAAAACCAGTGTAATATCTCCATGTACCAATTTGATGGCCGGGAGACCTTATCCAGGCAAACAGGCCTATAAATGTGTGGCTTTCCTAGAAGCTGGGCGATACTCTATATTAAAAGACTGGTTAAAAAAGCAAGAAGCAGGTGCTCATAATACAAACTCATATTGCTTAGGTTTGTTTGAATTGGCTCATCATTTTCAGCAAGTTGCTACATATACAGATGAAAAACTTGATTGCTTAGCCAACATCATAAGTGGGTTCAGTTGTAGGAAGACCCCTTCTGAATCTATTTCTCATTCCATCTGCTTGCTTATAGACAGCATTACCAAGAGAAATGTAAGCATTAATGTTTTTAATGGGCAAGCCAGGAAAGTCAGCTGGGAGCTGATTTTCAAGACACATCCAATTATCCCTTAAAAGCATTTTAATTTACAGCTGTTTTTGTTCTTCAGTACCTGGCGTCTAATTTATGGAGTAATGTTTCTTTAAAATGGCCATTAAAATGCACAAGTAACAATTGAAGGTTAAGAAGGTTAGGCATTACAGCCAGATTAGTTTTATCAGATGACCTGAAGCAGAGGTTATATTAAAAAATGCCTTAATTAAAACAGGTCAGAACCAGTCTAAACTCTCAACCTCCAGTTCTATTCACTAATTGGAAAGCTGATGCATACCAGAGGAGACAGACGATATTTATCTACATAACATCACATGAAGAGATGTTACTTTGTCAGCACTGCTCCTGATACTCTGCCTGAGGAATGAGCATATGTCGGTCAGGATTTCACCCTTTTCTTCTGGATTTTAATCCACTTCTAATTATTCTCAAAAAATTAAGAGACTGAGGGCATTAAAAAGGAGCCTATATCCTTCCATACTAATCCAAATCCTTCTGTCCCATTTTTGCTCTGTATTATGACTGTGGCAAAAAAGATAAAGAAACCAAGGCCAATAATTTGTCCTTAACTTGACCCCGTGCTCTAGGAGGCCAGTTCAGTTATCTGCTGCATCTCTTTTGAGTCTGGATAGCTTGTGTTCAGTTCAGTCTTCCAAAGTCTCCTCCGATTTACAGGCCTCAGTCCAGCACTGCACTCAACCACAAGCTTCACTTTCAGCAAGTTAAGAATTCCATTGACTTGGAGAGCTCAGATGTGCTCCCAGTGTGACACGGTGGCCAAAAGGGCTAATGTGATTCTGGGATGAATAAACAGGGGAATCTTGAGTAGGAGTAGAGAGATTGTGTTACTTCTGCATTTGGCACTGGCGTGAGTGCTGCTGGAACACTGATCTAGTTCTGATGTTTCAAGAAAAATGGTGATAAAATTGAAGAGGGTTCAGCAAAGAGCCATGATTAAAGGATTAGAAAACAGGCCTTACAGTGACAGAATCAAGGAGCTCCGTCTATTTAGCTTAACAATCAGAAGGTTAAGAGGTGACTTGATTACAGTGTAGAAGTATCTACATGGGGACAAATATTTAATAATGGGCTCTTCAATCTAGCGGCGAAAGGTATAACACGATCCGGTGGCTGGAAGTTGAAGCTAGACAAATTCTGCATGGAAGGAAGGAAGGCAGCAGGTTTAAAACAAATACAAGGAAGTTCTTCTTCACGCAGTGCACAGTCAACTTGTGGAACTCCTTACCTGAGGAGGTTGTGAAGGCTAGAACTATAACAGCATTTAAAAGAGAACTGGATAAATTCATGGTGGTTAAGTCCATTAATGGCTATTAGCCAGGATGGGTAAGGAATGGTGTCCCTAGCCTCTGTTTGTCAGAGGGTGGAGCTGGATGGCAGGAGAGAGATCACTTGGTCATTGCCTGTTAGGTTCACTCCCTCTGGGGCACCTGGCATTGGCCACTGTCGGTAGACAGGATACTGGGCTAGATGGACCTTTGGTCTGAGCCAGTACGGCCGTTCTTATGTTCTGTTCTTATGTACATTCTTAACAGTGAGAGTAATTAACCATTGGACCAACTTCCCAAGAGGGACTGTGGCATGTCCATCACTGACCGTTTCAAATCAAGAATGGAGGTTCTTCTCCATGATATGCCTTAGGGTTATCTTGGGGAAGGCCTGTGGCCTGTGTTATACAGGAGGGCAGACTAGCTGAGTGCTCTGGCCCTTGCTGGCCTGGGAATTCATTAGTGAAGCATGTGCCTACATGTTTTTTGGCAGGTTTGGGGCCAGAGCACGCAGAAGCTTTTCTTTGCTTTTCCAGTGTCCGATTCAGGAGAATCCCTGTGCTGAGGTAACTTAGTGCTTGTCAGGATCTGTATTTTCCTCAGGAGTATCTCCTCCCCTTGCTGCTCATCAGCAAACCAGGTGCAGGACATAGCATCACTCCATAGGCATGGATAACTGCTGCACCATTCTACTGGCACATACGCTCCCTGCAGTATTTACTGCATTTCCCAAGGGTGTAATGATGTGTTGGATGCACATTTTTACCTGTACTAATGAGCACTTTAAAGTGCTTGGCTGCCAGCTTCAGTTTCCCTTTGCACCACCCAATAACACAAATATCAAGCTTTTGGTGAGGTAAAGTGATCCTTTCAAACTAGAGAGGAGAAATGGTCTAGGGGCTAGGGTGCTAGCCTGGGATCCAGGTTTACTTCCTTGCTCTGCCACGGACTTCCTGTATGACCATGGGCAAGTCACTTAGGGCCCGTTTTTTAAAGATATTTAGGAGCCTAAAGATGCAGATAGGCCTTGAATCCTTACAATCCAGTCCACTGCAATTATCAAGATGTGTCCTGGATCCTTGCTCCTGTGCAGAGGAACCTGGATTTCCCCATCCTGAAGAGGCCAGATAAACTCTTCGTGAAGGGAATGGAACGCTCCATGCAGCTAAGAGCTGTGCACTGACCTGAAGCACAAGGAGCAGTGTGTGGAGTTGAAGAAACCTAACACCAGAGGTTTAGGATGGGCCTAAATACGACAATCAGAATGAGAGCCACAGGTACAGTCTGTCGGCTAGTTTTCCAGGCTGAACAGTAACAGCTGTGGTCTGGTTTTTATGTTAAAGGTTTGGGCACAGGAAACCATGCATATGCACCCATTAAGTCGCTTATAAAAAAAAATCCTCCAGCTTTTTCCATTAAGGTTTATTATAACGCATTGAAAATGCAAACGTCTTGCCTACTTCATTTGTTTATCTTCCTCCTAAATACAGAGCTACTGCTTAGCGTGTAATCCCCTTTGAAAACCAAATTAGTAATCTGATAGAGGAACCTATACACTGGAGGAGGACGCGTGTGACTCAGACTAGGGTCTTTTCTTGCAAACTGGTTCCAGGCTGTTTTGTTCTGCAAACAGATTGAGTAGGCTGGGCTGTAGGTTGTTCAGTGCAGCAAAAACTGGTCACAAAAGCAATTGCTGTGTATCAGTTCCATTATTCCCCATCCCCACATTTCTTTATTAAACAACATTAATCCTGCTGTCATGTTTTGTTACATAAAGCGAAAAGAGCTCTTTCCTAATAAGCTTCTGGTCTCCAGCTCTCCTTCGTGCTCAGCGCTGCAGTCACCCTGTAGAGCTGTGATAGAGGCTGAAAAAGGAAGCTGGATGGTCCCCCAGCATAGATTTTTTTTTTTAAGTCCATGTTAGCATGGGATGTCTGTGTCCTCCCCTTAATCTCCAGCTGGTGAAGATTGCTTTGCCCAAGTGGATTCCATCATCCAAGGGTAAAAGCTGTCAGTCAGTACATCCTCTTCTGCCCTGCAACCCCCACTTGATTAGTAGCCGGGAGAGAAGCCTGGAGTTGAAAGGCGTAAGTGGCAGCTCTTCCCCATGTCATCTCTTTCATGCTTGAGTGTGGTCGAGACATGGACTCTGTCCCAGGACAGGGACTGGCAGCTGAGGTAATTGCTGAACAAACACATAGGCCTCGGCAGCTAAAGAGGCCAGTCCGGCCACACAGCGCTCCCGGTGCAGATGGGGAAGGGCCCACAATTTGGTACCCCTCACCCACTTGCCCTTGCTGAAACCAAGTGCATTGCAACTTGTCTCAAAGGTAATGTTTTATCTGCACCGAGTTCCAGCTTTTCACAGAGTTAGCCCCTGTCTATACTAGGGGTGCTTTGCTGGTATAGCTATACAATACCAGCAACGCGTTCCTAGCGTGGACACCGCTTACATGAGCAAAGCTCGTGTTTTCCCCTGTATAGCTTATTCTGCCCCCCCACACACACACCAAACCAAACCAAACCAGCCCAGCTCTACCAGTAGAAGTGCAGTTTTACTAGTATAGCTGTATTTACACTAGGGGTGTCTGTCAGTACAGTTAGGGGGGTCAGAGATCACTCCCCTGACTGAGAGAGCTGTGTCAACAGACGTAGCTTACTGAGTCAAGAGAGCTCCCCTTCCCTGAAGGAGGGAATAATAATTATGGAGATATACCTATCTCATAGAACTGGAAGGGACGCTGAAAGGTCATCGAGTCCAGCCCCCTGCCTTCACTAGCAGGACCAAGTACTGATTTTGCCCTAGATCCCTAAGTGGCCCCCTCAAGGATTGAACTCATAACCCTGGGTTTAGTAGGCCAATGCTCAAACCACTGAGCTATACCTCCCCCTTTTATTATATCATCCTACTGCATCTAGGATATAATGCTCTTCTTCCAATTATGCTAAAGTAGGGCTATTGGTTAGAAGGGCTTAGCAAATGTAAGTAAGGTGGCAGAACCTAACCTTACATGAGTTAAGGCCCCAAAATGAATTGATCAACTACTCTGAGTTCTCTGGTGCAGGGACTGTCTTCGTTGTTGTGTGTCTGTAGCGCGATAGAGGCCCTGTAGGGGCTCTCAGGCACTATTCTAACATACACAGTTATATACTGTATACCCCATGAGAATGGAATGCTTTCCTAGTCTCTATTTTCTACTGCAGACCTGCTCAAACCTCAAGTCAGTATCCAGGAAGTTAAACGTGTAACTGCCCCCGCATTAAGCTGAGAATACACCACCAGTAAGAATGCCCTTTTATTGACGTTCGCTCGACAGTCATTAAACGCTTCATTTGTGGAGAGCCTGTCAAGTCAATAGCATCTTTTAGCGAGGACAACTGGGGAACTAAAGCCTTTCAAGAAGTTTCAAAGAAAAATATTTATAGGCAAATCTTTTTAAATACCATTTGTGCAGATGTTCAGTTCATGTTCCACTTAAAGGGTGGCATGCAAAGGCATGAAAAGAGCAGAGCGGCATAGGCATTCCTCTGCTAGATTTATTACTAGACAGTAACCCTCTTGGCAAGCCGGAGGGATTTTTGTTCCCCCTCCATCACCTCCAAACTGCCTGTCTTCACACATCGTGTAAATCCGCAACCATGGCAAGAAGATGAAAGCATCGGGGTATTTGAGGAATATACAGACACTAAAGTCCAACTCCATCCCTGACATTCACTTTGTGCAACCCCCATTAATTTGTGTATCAGTGCAGACTCCAGCCCTTAGGACATAGGTTTCATTTATGGCATGTCAAACACAGATTAGCCTGTGGGTCAGATCTTCCGCTGGTGTAAATCCATGTAGCTCCTTTGAAGACACTGGAGCTCTGACATTTGCACCAGCTGAGCTCTGAGTCTCATATGCTTAAATTCTGACAGGGTAATCCACACCTAACACCTAGAAGGTACATGTTGCCTTATAACTGATCGAGTTTAACAGATGGGTGCAATTCAAGTGGCAAGAAGGCAACCCAGGCAGGACTCCTAGCAATAGCCACAGAAGCTTTACCAAAGCAGAGAAATCCCACCTTCCCTTGACTTTTGTTTTAGTGAAAGCTGATATTCCGGAGCACAGAATGGCAACCACCAGAAAGTATATCAGAGATGCTGGGGGAGGGGAGGGTTTTTTCCATGGCAATTTTTGATTGTGTGGTGATAATTCAGCTACTAAAAAGATATGATTTGGAAATGCCTCATGGAATTCCCACTCTCCTATGAAGAGCAGGCTCTTGGATAGAGAAAGCAATTCATCATGGGAGATGCAGTCCAGCCAGGGTTCCCAGCCCATAGAGAAGAATGTGTTAAATCAAACTACGACTCCCATGAGGCACAGCAGCAGCATATCCAACTTGAAGTATTTCTGTTTTCAGCCAAAGTTTTTTTTTTTCCTTTCATAAAAATCAAGATTCCTTTTTTGCAGAAAGCAGACACTGTTCATGGAATAGTTCTGATGGAAATTTTTTTGAGCAGCCCAAGCCCTAAACAAAGCCAATTCAGTCCCAGAACACAATAGCTCTAGCAATTGGATACACAGAGCAGAAGTAGAGTTGAGGTACTTGTGGAGCCTTGAGGTTGATCTTGTAGGCTGATAATCAGTCACTTGTTCCTCCAGACTTTCGTCTTCATTTAGAATTTCCTGGCTTTCAAATATATATTTAACTAACTGCCACATTCTAAGTGCTTATTCATAGAATAGAATATCAGGATTGGAAGGGACCTCAGGAGGTATCTAGTCCAACCCCCTGCTCAAAGCAGGACCAATCCCCAGACAGATTTTTGCCCTAGATCCCTAAATCGCCCCCTCAAGGATTGAACTCACAACCCTGGGTTTAGCAAGCCAATTGCTCAAACCACTGAGTGATTTGTCCCCCCCTTCTAATAAATGTATCTACTGCATCAGAAATAAATACTTGAGTAACATCAAAAACTCTC
Organism: Terrapene triunguis; assembly: GCF_002925995.2. Lineage (NCBI taxonomy): Eukaryota > Metazoa > Chordata > Testudines > Emydidae > Terrapene > Terrapene triunguis. Next base: position 2,064,592 of record NW_020664526.1, on the reverse strand, counting down.
CTTCCAAAGGCCTCGATCCAACCAAACACTTTAGCATGTGCTTAACTTTAAGCACGTGAGCAAGTTCCATTGAGGTCAGTGGGACTACTCATATGCTTACAGTTCAGCAGGTGCTTTGTTGGATCAGGATCTCTGTCAGGCAGCTGTTCAGACTGCAGGTCCACACCAGTAAAATATGCAGACATGTCAGCCCCAGCATCTCTATTTGCACCCGGTGGCAGATTTTATAAATTCAGCAAGTACTCCAGCTCTGGTGGGTGCACATGTGTTCCTGCGAGGCATATAAGCTTAGATTCCCCATAAGCTTAGATTTCCCCATGCCAAAACATTTTACAGTTCTGGAGAGGTTGTAGTTTATCACTTGGACCTGGTAAGTCTTCTTGTCCACGTGGAGCTTATAAATTATGTAGGAGTCTTGGCCCCAGCGGCCCTGTGCTCTTGCTTGTTATACATGGTCACATGCCCTAGTCTACCTACCTGTCTCCACTCCTGAAAGTTTAGGAACTTGGCTAAAGAGTCTTTAGAGTTAGATGACCGGATCCCCTTGTGTAGCTGAGGGTCTGTGAAGTTTATAAACTGTTCTAGTGACCCTGCAGGATTGATAATCTCTGCTAGCCTCCAGGCATAGTTCACAGAGATTTAGGGGAGGAGGGGAGTGGAATAGCTAATTGCTTCAAAATCAGTATTGAAACTCATGATTACTTTACAGGTCTAGTGATATATTTGGTGTTCCCTGAAACCCCATCTTCTAAAGCCGTGTGAAGATGTGAGAATCTCAGCTTTCATTATATATATATATATATATATAAAAAAGTTTATAGTCCTCATGGTTGCCGAGAAAGACTTGAAAACATGACCTCTCAAGGCTCACAAAACAGAACAGAGAACCCAAAATTATTTTTAAAATCTCATGGTTTTTAAACCAAGCTCATAAATTGGGAGACAAGACTCATGATTTTTCACTGCTTGGAGTTACAAATACTACAAAATCAATCATTCAGAGTTACCAGGAATAGTCAAAGACACCACTTCTCATGGAGGAAAAAACTGAGTAAATCAAAAGGTGGAGTTTGTAGAATGAGGTTTTTTCTAGATATAACAACAAAACTCCACAACCAAAGCTCTCTTGTTCAAGGGAATCTAGCTAGGGAACAAATTTCCAGAGGAGATTTGGCAAATCTAGAACTTGGGTCTTTAGGAAGTGCTGCAGAACTTTTCTCAGTGAAGAGGCCTTGCCACCCTCACTGACACTCCTTCTACCAAGCCCCCCAAAGCAACCACCCCCATACCAAAACAATCTACCTTACTGCAAGCTGAGCTGACTCTGAAAAGGAAGAAGAGCCAGAGACTCCCTGGACTCCTTCTCTAAAGACTTAGCTACTGATTTTCTGTGGGAGGTGCCCAGATATTAAGGTGATAGGGCAGCATATAAAATCCAAAAGTTGATATGATGCTGCAAAAGTTTTATATAAAACTAAAAAGCACACCTTTGTAAAAGTGAAATACTATACCACGAATTATCCAAACTCTCATACCGAAAGTGCCTTTTCTGATCATTCACAAGCTCTCTTAGAAAATAATCCTCTAGCAGAACGCCAGCCAGAAGAAATTTCACAGAAAGGTTTTGTCCAAACAGAGTTTGAAGAGGATTAAAATTAGTCTTATAATGGAAAGCTGGCTACAGCATAAACTACAGGCTCAGTGCAGTGGCTCACAAAGGTTGGAGACAGTATAGAGTTCCACCTTTGGGAAGCTTCTCAATTTCCCAAATAGAATAGATGACAATAAAAAAAATAGTCCAATGTAATATCATTCCATGATGTAGTACGCAAGAATTTGTTAGACTGAATGCCAAGCTAATCTTTTTCTAAAATAACTTAAGCCAAAAATCCATAAATGCCTAAAATTTCCAGCTCAGAACCTACAGGACATGTGGTATAAGTGGGAAATTTTATGTAACCAAGTAAGGGAAAGTTTATTCTGTATGCTACTAGAGTGCAAAGGTTTGTTTCAGAACCCATTAGTAACAATGGGAGTCTTTCTACTAACTTTCATTGGTCTCTGGATTAGGTCCTAAATATTTATCTATTTATATAATCTGTGCTAAGGCAAAAGACAGTCACCTTTTGCCTGATACACTCTTGCAAATTTTCTGGTCAGAAAAGCAAAATAAAACTTGTATATCACAGCTGTGGTGGGTCTATGAAGAGGTCAAAGGCTAAATTCCACTTGCTGCTGTATGTTTTCATCAGCTGACGCTTAATGTATTGAAGTGAAGTAAAGTAAAGTAAAGTAAAGTAACATAATGTCATTTGGGGAGGGATAGCTCAGTGGTTTGCGCATTGGCCTGCTAAACCCAGGGTTGTGAGTTTAATCCTTGAGGGGGCCACTTAGGGATCTGGGGCAAAAATCAGTATTTGGTCCTGCTAGTAAAGGCTGGACTTGATGACCTTTCAGGGTCCCTTCCCGTTCTATGAGATAGGTATATCTCCATATTTAAAAAAAAAAAGGGAAAACTGAAAGAGTTCAGTTAAATCCTCAGAATTAGATTTAAAAACCCGATGTATCAGAATCTTTCGGTTCTCACCTACAGTTCTGGAAATTTCAGAGCTACAGATGCTTGTCCTTCTCTCTGTCTTGCTGAATACCATAGTGGTGTAAGAAGTTGAACAGAACAGAAAGGAAGAATAGCTCTTTTGTTGCAGTCCATAATTCCCACATTGGCTCCTGGTTAGACCCAAAAATGAATGAAGATAGCAAGGGAAATATTAAAAATGTTACTGCCTTCAGAACCAGTTCAGCTGAGGTTCATCTTAAATTCTGGGTGTGGGGCTGGGTATTACAGCAGCTCTTATATTAGCCAATTTATCCAGCCCCAAGTTTTTCTTCTTGTGATGAGTCCATTTGATTATTGAGCTCACAACAGAGAGATTAGAAAGATGGATTATTGTTCCCACAGCAAGCGCTCCCATCTACACAATGGAATCCAAGGTCAGCCATGGGGCTAGGAGAAGAGGAAACAGTGGGCACATGGGTAGTGTTGGGGTCTGCTGGGTGTCTTTGAGATCTTTGCAGATCCTGGGACACGTCCCATGCCAAAGGGGAACAAGTCCCTCTGCATCCAGAATTCCATGGGGTGGAACTCAGAGTCACCTCTAATTTACATAGGTTTTTCCTTGGAAGTGGATAGTTTTTGCCCTTAATTGGGGCCTGCTTCACAACTCTTCCTGTCTCCAAGAATATCCCTACTATGGTGTTGTTCCTTATGGGGCCACAGCATCAAATAGCAGATCCCTGCCCCCTTGCTCCTAGCTTGGGAGCACACTAGCACTCAACACTGCCCCTTTTGACTTAGCCAGGCTGCTGCCATGCTGTTCAACATCTTGTCATTTTCCCGTTAAAAAGCACAGGCTGATTCCCAGTAGAGTTGCAGACTGAAAGCTTGCTGAATATAACTGAAAGTTCACTGCTCTTGCATAATGCCTTGGATTGACTCAGCTTGGCAGTTTCCACAACTAATGTCTTGGAATGTTCCTTTTAAACTAAAAAAAAGAACAGGAGTACTTGTGGCACCTTAGAGACTAACAAATTTATTTGAGCATAAGCTTTCGTGGGCTAAAACCCACTTCATCGGATGCATGCAGTGGAAAATATAGTAGGAAGATATATATGTACACAGAGAACATGAAACAATGGGTGTTACCATACACACTATAACCAGAGTGATCAGTTAAGGTGAGCTATACCAGCAGGAGAGGGGAAAAAAAACCTTTTTGTAGTGGTAATCAAAATGGCCCATTTCCAGCAGTTGACAAGAAGGTGTGAGGAACCATGGGGGTGGGGGGAAATAAACATAGGGAAATAGTTTTACTTTGTGTAATGACCCATCCACTCTCAGTCTTTATTCAAGCCTAATTTAATGGTGTCCAATTTGCAAATTAATTCCAATTCAGCAGTCTCTCGTTGGAGTCTGTTTTTGAAGTTTTTTTGTTGTAATATTGCGACTTTTAGGTCTGTAATCAAGTGACCAGGAAGACTGAAGTGTTCTCCGACTGGTTTTTGAATGTTATAATTCTTGACGTTTGATTTGTGTCCATTTATTCTTTTGCGTAGAGACTGTCCGGTTTGGCCACTGTACATGGCAGAGGGGCATTGCTGGCACATGATGGCATATATCACATTGGTAGATGTGCAGGTGAACGAGCCCCTGATGGCATGGCTGATGTGATTAGGTCCTATGATGGTGTCCCCTGAATAGATATGTGGACAGAGTTGGCAATGGGCTTTGTTGCAAGGATAGGTTTCTGGGTTAGTGTTTTTGTTGTGTGGTATGTGGTTGCTGGTGAGTATTTGCTTCAGGTTGGGGGGCTGTCTGTAAGCAAGAACTGGCCTGTCTCCCAAGATCTGTGAGAGTGAGGGATTGTCCTTCAGGATAGGTTGTAGATCCTTGATGATGCGCTGGAGAGGTTTTAGTTGGGGGCTGAAGGTGACAGCTAGTGGTGTTCTGTTACTTTCTTTTGTTGGGCCTGTCCTGTAGTAGGTGACTTCTGGGTACTCTTCTGGCTCTGTCAATCTGTTTCTTCACTTCAGCAGGTGGGTATTGTAGTTGTAAGAACGCTTGATAGAGATCTTGTAGGTGTTTGTCTCTGTCTGAGGGGTTGGAGCAAATGCGATTGTATCGTAGAGCTTGGCTATAGACAATGGATCGTGTGGTGTGTCCTGGATGGAAGCTGGAGGCATGTAGGTAAGTATAGCGGTCAGTAGGTTTCCGGTATAGGATGGTGTTTACATGGCCATCACTTATTAGTACTATAGTGTCCAGGAAGTGGATCTCTTGTGTGGACTGGTCCAGGCTGAGGTTGATGGTGGGGTGGAAATTGTTGAAATCATGGTGGAATTCCTCAAGGTCTTCTTTTCCATGGGTCCAGATGATGAAGATGTCATCAATGTAGCGCAAGTAGAGTAGGGGCATTAGGGGACGAGAGCTGAGGAAGCGTTGTTCTAAGTCAGCCATAAAAATGTTGGCATACTGTGGGGCCATGCGGGTACCCATAGCAGTGCCGCTGATTTGAAGGTATACATTGTACCCAAATGTGAAATAGTTGTGGGTGAGGACAAAGTCACAAAGTTCAGGCACCAGGTTTGCCGTGACATTACTGGGGATACTGTTCCTGACGGCTTGTAGTCCATCTTTGTGTGGAATGTTGGTGTAGAGGGTTTCTACATCCATAGTGGCCAGGATGGTGTTTTCAGGAAGATCACCGATGGATTGTAGTTTCCTCAGGAAGTCAGTGGTGTCTCGAAGATAGCTAGGAGTGCTGGTAGCGTAGGGCCTGAGGAGGGAGTCTACATAGCCAGACAATCCTGCTGTCAGGGTGCCAATGCCTGAGATGATGGGGCGTCCAGGATTTCCAGGTTTATGGATCTTGGGTAGCAGATAGAATACCCCTGCTCGGGGTTCTAGGAGTGTGTCTGTGCGGATTTGCTCTTGTGCTTTTTCAGGGAGTTTCTTGAGCAGATGGTGTAGTTTCTTTTGGTAACCCTCAGTGGGATCATAGGGTAATGGCTTGTAGAATGTGGTGTTGGAGAGCTGCAACGAGAGACTGCTGAATTGGAATTAATTTGCAAAGTGGACACCATTAAATTAGGCTTGAATAAAGACTGGGAGTGGATGGGTCATTACACAAAGTAAAACTATTTCCCCATGTTTATTCCCCCCCTCCATGGTTCCTCACACCTTCTTGTCAACTGCTGGAAATGGGCCATTTTGATTACCACTACAAAAAGTTCCCCCCCCCCTCCTGCTGGTATAGCTCATCTTAACTGATCACTCTGGTTATAGTGTGTATGATAACACCCATTGTTTCATGTTCTCTGTGTATATATATATCTTCCTACTGTAGTTTTCACTGCATACATCCGATGAAGTGGGTTTTAGCCCATGAAAGCTTATGCTCAAATAAATTTGTTAGTCTCTAAGGTGCCACAAGTACTCCTGTTCTTTTTGCGGATACAGACTAACACGGCTGCTATTCTGAAACCTTTTAAACTAGTTAGCAGAACAAAGCTATGGCACCACAAGGAAAACAAATAGGAGGATTAATATGAACTAGTTCCAGAACATACCTCATGAGTAATGCACAATAGTGTTTTGTTGAAACAGAAGAGGAATGGGCTTGAAAGAATGGCTATGTTTTAAAACATACCTAAGCTTGCTTTCTAAAACCCTGGTACCTTTCGCCAACCAGATAAAGGAAAATGCTATATTAGTAAAGGAAATAACCCCACAATGTTACGGTTTATCACTTTGGTGAATAAACGCTAGTATTTGAAAAATAGGCTTTTTATTCGGATTGTGCTAAGCCATCAGTATGTTCACTAGATCTTTCTAGCAGAATTATTTCGGTGAAAGGTAGGCCACCACTGAACCTTGTAAATGCTTCTGGATGGAGGATTATGCATGTATACACAATAGCCTGGACTTTATTTCCTGTATTTAATCTGGGTAAAAGAGTGGGCAGCATGACGCATAGAATGTCAGTATTGTTTAGCAATGGGCTACAGGTGTTTCAAATTCAGTGCCTCTCAAATATTCTTGTGCTGATTGAGCTCTGAAGGCTAAATCTTGTCAAATCTTGACAGACAACTCAAAGCACCATTGTGCTTTGATTGCTATTCTCCCAATATGCATTCCTTTAGATGCAGGGTTATTAAAACTCAATAGTTTTACATGAAGGAAAAAATTGGTCAGAGAAATTTTGATGAGTATTGCTTTTGAAAGGGAAATGAATGAAGAACGCTCATTGAAGTAGATGCCTGTGGTACTGATCTTATAAATGGTACTATTCTCACTAGATACAGCCACTTTGTACTCATCTTTTTACTAGACATCAATCTCTATAGCTTTTAATGCTGCCTGCTCGCATTGACTATAGGCCAGAGACTGACATCAGAACAGATGACTTTGTAGACTTTTATATTTTATCCCCAAAATGGGGAATGCAGCCCAGATCTTCAAAGATATTGGGGTTCCTAGCTTCCTTGGACTTCAGTTTCCCGTCCCACCCTTTGTTAGTCTTGACTTCTATGGAAATTAAGAACCTAAATACCTTTGAGGATCTGAGCCTTGGTCCGTATGACAACTAAAGCCAAGCCAAGAATGAGAGAACCAAAGCTGTCATTTAGAACCTCAATCCTGCAACCCCCTCACAGCATGAAACTCCCTTTAACAGGACAGCATCGACAGCCAATCAGGATGGCGGGTTTTTTAAAAGTAAGTCAGAAGTAGTTTCAGATTCTCAGCCTGCCCCTGCTAATTATCTTTGTAGGTTTACAATCACATTTTCCTACTTTTAAAAGAGATGTCTTGGCTGCTTCTTGGGGAAAACCGCCCCGCCCACAAATAAGGAACTGAGACTAGATACAGGGAAAACTGAAACAACCTACAGACAAAATACTGTCCTATACTGTCAACAAAGTAAACAAGACAGAGAAAAACACTTTGTTGAAATATTTCAGTTCTAGGAATCTTATATGTTGTTACTTGTCAGTAGATTTTTAAAAAAAATAATCAGAAAGGTAGCATAGTCCAGTGACTAGGAGTTCTAAGAGCTGGGTTCTATTCCTGGCTTAGCCCCTAACTTACCGTGGTCAAGTCAGGTTTCTCCTCCCACCCTTCGCTGGTCTTGTCAATTTAGATTGTAAACTCTTTGGGGGCAGGGACTGTCTTGGTGTGTCTGTACAGTACAGAGCAGCCTGGGGCTCTGATTTCAGTTCAGGGCTCTCAGTTGAGCTCCAGGGCCCAATATAACGATATGAGTAGCAATGAGATTTTTAAAGGAATGAGTTCCACAAGCAGAGAATTTGCAGGATTGGTCCCTTAAACTGTAAGCTCCTTCAGTTAGGGACTTGGCTTCCGGGGTGTTTCCAACAGTACCGAAGGCACTTAAACAACATACATCATAAATGACCAAATCATTTTTTCTTCCCTAAGTCTCATCTGCTCCCACCCACAGCTGTTCACAAAAACATAAAGAGCTTCTGACAGATCGGCAAGAAGAAGAAGGATTACATTAATAGTAAACATTTCAAAGCAATGTCTATGGGTTTAGTCACTCTCCTGGCACGAGTGGCAATGACAGCTGCATGACGAAACCCTCACACTTAAAGATTTTGAGATAACAATCTAGAGCTGAGTGCAGAGGGTTCTAAGTAGAACCGAGCTCTCTAAATATATTACTTTCTGAGCTGCATCACTGAAAGTGGGGCACACTACTAGAAGTTCATGTTTTCATTGAGAGGAGATAATAGACCATCAATGCTGCAGAGGACGAGAAATAAGTTCAGGATACACAACGGTGAGAGTCTCACTTGTTGATAGAGTAAAAAGCATACACTGGGTCATTCTTTCAGATTTTAAGTTTGTTTTCTGGTGATACAATCTTATGCAAAGATATAAAAACCTGACACTGTGCCAGTGTCAATGTTTTGGGGCAGATTCTCTGCCCAGTTCCTTTGCATCACTTGGGTAGTAAGAACAGTGTCACAGAAATCCCGATTGGACACACTGAGTCTATCATAACCCTGTTGGAAAAACTCTAACAGACATAGCTTAGTGTCCTACCCCCGTTCTCTTTTACCTCTGCAAGGTGCTGTACAAACCTATTAATTCTTTGACCATGTCAAGAGACTAGAACAGCTACTCAAAAATTCTCCTTTTGTAAAAATATGGCCTGAAACAATTTTTCCAAAAATTGTCAGTATCGTCAACATTGTCAATTAGGGGGCAGAGGGAGAAAGAGGTAAATTTCCATAATTGTTAGATATTTTAATCAAAATGTTTAATTAAAGTCATCTATCTCTTTCATTTACCAAAACTCAAACCAAGTTTTTGGCTAAACAAAAGTGTAGATAATGGTTTCAAATATGTTTGATTGAGATATTGGTAAAAATATTCTTTAAAAAAAGTATAAAAATTGGGTGCATTTCAGCCCCTGCAAAATGGAAACAACTTCAAAAATTTCAAATTTTCTTCTTCATAAAGCTGTTTTCCCATTTTTTCAAACAGCTCTATAATAGTGGATATAGGACTGTTGTAATAATTGGGCCTACAGATTTACCCTAGTTGTGGGCTCAACTGCAAGAAGTATGTTTATGTTCATAAGATGTTACAATAACCTATAACAACAACTGTTGAAGGGAAAAGGTACAAAGGGGAGACAGAAGGCCTTTTTGTTTGGACTCATTCGGTCTTCCTGCTATAACTCAAAGACTGTGTTAAGATCATGCTTGGTAAATATGACAATTCAGAAATCAGTGTACTAAAAGTGGTGTTGAAAACAAGGTCATATTGGTGGACAAAACAGTGAAGGGGATGGGCTATTCTGGCCAGCATTCCCTTTTTAATCCTTAAAGACAGACTTTTGGAAGAAAAATTGGCTACTGAAGTGAGCTTCACCATCATGGCTGCCACCCCCACCATCTCCTGAGATTCTGGGCCTTCCTCATCCTTATCCTGAGAGATGTCCTGGCCAGACCAGCCCAGAAAGAGGGACCCAGAGGACATCACCATCTCTACTAGCTCTAGCTGAATCCTAACCACCACCTGGGATGAAATTGGATCAGGGTTTAACAACAGCTCCCACCCATCTCTACTGACTTCTTCTCTTTTCCCTAAACAGACAGTTATTGTCATCTTTGATACCGTCTCAGAGACTGTCAATCAAGGGCTTTTTTCCTTCTAAAAATGCTCCCCAACTACAGGGAAAGGGAACACGGGATGTTAAAATTCAAACCTTATTTGATACTTTGCATTTCAAAGGCTTTATCTTTAAAGAAAGGTGACAAGGATTTTTAATGATTTGTTTGTCATGGTACTAAACAGACTGAGGTCTCTGTATACCAAACTCTGGACCTTGTTTAACACTGTTTAATGTTGGACAGTGACTGGGTTACGTTAACAGCGTTAGCCCATATAGTCCATCTAATTGAATACAGTGGACAACCAGTTGACAATCCATTTAGGCTTTCCAAAGCTTTCACTAGAGAAAGTAGTTCTATTTTGAGAGGCAGAGCCCTGTCAGTCACAAACTGGCTAAGAGACAAAGAGTAGGAAGGAAAGGAATAGAAGGCAAATTCAAGACTCAAAAATATTTTTAAACACACAGTGTGTAATTAGTTTGAGGAACTCATTGCTGCAAGATATTGAAACCAAGAGCTCAGTAGGATTTAAAAAGGATTATATGGAAAACAAGAATATCCAGGGTTATAACAGTAAATACCTTTTAAAAGATACAGGTTTTTCAGGGATATAAACCCTCAAACTTCAAGGCTTAAGTCAATCTCTCTACTTACTGGAAATTAGGAGGACTTTTCCCTTGGTGGAAAAAATTAGCCCACAACTGCCTACTGCAGGGTTCTCCTTGCACCTTCTTCTGAAAACACCCAATACCAGCCATTCTCAGTGACTGGATACTAGACTAAATCCACAACTGGTTGATACCATCTGATGAACTACACGGCTCCTGAGTAAAATAAGTATCTCCCTATATTAGTAGTTATATGGTAACAGCCACCATGGACTATTCACCGAGTATTGGAGGTTTGGAATGGGGTTGTATTATCACAAGGCTCCGGAGCTAGCAAAGGGTGAGAGGAAGACTCTGGAGTTGTGTGCAGTTTAATTCTCACTTGGATAGCAAGCGTAGAACAAGAGTCACCAGAAGCTGGCATCATGGAAGCATGATTGTTTAGAGAGCACTGCAGAAGATATTCAAGGGTTTAGCCAAGCCTCTGGCTCAAGTGTCTCCAACGGCTGATAGCATGGAAAAAGTAAAATTAAGGGCAGAACTGTGCATTAGAGCGGGTTGGTGTGACCAATTGAATGCAAATGATTATAGCATCTGCAAGAGTGGAGAATAGCTACCCCCTGGTTTGAATGCACATAGCAGAAACCATCCAAGTTCCCTGCATTAATTCAGATAATGAAACATATACCGCACATCACTAATGCCGAACATGTGTAGGGCCAAATTCTGCCCTTAGTTACATCTGTAGAACTCCGCTGGTAGGTGAAGCCGTCTACAGCTGCACAGGCCTCTGGGTATTGGGAGGAAGTACCCCAAACCCAGTGACACTACACAGCTACCACACTGTGCCCTGGGGCCAAGGGCGTGACTTCTCCCCACCAAGGAATGATGCTGGGGAAGTAAATGGCTTGATATCATATTAGGAAAACCTAATAGACGTTGACAACTTACCAAGTAAATTAACCAGCACATGAGATTTCTCTCCAGTCTCACTGCCTTTAGAGCCAGATTCTGTCCTGCTGCTGCCATGCAGCTGGCCAAGGGGAGGCAAAGTGTCAGCGCAGGGAACCCTTCTCCCTCCTCCAGCTACAAGGGGAGCTCAGCCTCTCGGTGCTCACTCTGAGCAAAAGCAGGGGAGCTGTCATTCCACAGCAGCAGGACGAAGGGCCTCAGGGTCTCACCTGCAGTCTGCACTGCATGAAGCCTGGGACGTGGAAGTGCATGCCACAGCCTATTACAGGACTTCACAGTTGCTACTCCTGTGTGCCCTTGGTCCCAGCAGTACTCTGCTGGCATGTCTCTTCTGCAGACAGAGGGCAAAAGTCCTGCTTCTACTTATACCTTATTGGCTTGTGTGCAGTTGCACAGAGTACAAGTCAGTGTAGGTTCTGCCTCTGTATACCCACAGCCAGTGCTACTGGTGAGGTGCCCTTCTGCCCCAGCTACCAGGGCAGCAGTAGCAACTGCTGCCACAGTCTAGTCCAGTGGTTCTCAATCTGCGGCCCGTGGACTCCTTGTGGCCCAATCAGCACACAGCTGCAGCCCATGTGACATTCTCAGGGCCATACAGGTAGTGTGTGTGTGTGTGTGTGTATATATATATATATATAGTGTGTGTGTGTGTGTGGATGCGGCCCACATAACAGAGAGCTGCATATGCAGCCCACAATGGTTTGGCCTCCGTGTCTGTTACGGAGATTGTGGAAGTCATGGATTCCATGATTTTCGGCGACCTCCAAGACTTCTGCGGTGGCCAGTGTGGCTGACTTCAGGGCCACCCAAGCAGCTGGCTCCGGGGCTAGCTGCTCAGGTGGCCTCCTGCTGCTGGAGCAGCCTCGGGGCCAGCCACACCAGCAACTGCTCCGGTGGCCCTAGCAGCGGTCCCCGGGCGGCCCACCAGAGCAGCTGCAGTCCATGGCCCCAGCCAGCGGTCCCCGGGTGGTTGGCCAGAGCAGCCACCGTCTGCGGCCCCCGGCAGCTGGTGCCGCTGGCCCCGGGTTCTCCTCCCAACAGTGCCCCTCCCCCTCAAGTCCCCGAGCAATCCCCGCTCCCCCTCCCCAAGATTTAATCACAGGCATTTTTAGTAAAAGTCATGGACAGGTCCCAGGCCGTGAATTTTTGTTTATTGCCCGTGACCTGTCCATGACTTTTTACTAAAAATACCTGTGACTAAATTGTAGCCTTAACAATATAGGTTGCAAACCACTGGTCTAGTCCAGAGTGTTTTCCTTTAATCCTTCTCCCAGTTTTTCCCTCTCTACACTCCCTTAGGCCTCATCTATGTGCAGACATTACACCATTTAAACTGTGGCAAACTCACATGTGGACACTCATATTGGTTACAAACTGGATTATGATAGTTTAGCTTGTATGGGTAAGTTTACAGGCACCAGCTAAAACCAAACAGAGTGTACACATGCAGTTGGCCTGCTTTAAATAAAATCAGTATAAAAGCTAAACTAGGCAACGTTGGTTAGTTTGTGCTGGTAAGATGAGGTCTTGTCTGATCACAATTTAAAATATCACTGCGTTTTGCACCAGTTGGTTAAGCTGGTTTTTAACTAGGTGCAACTTCTGTATTTAGACTAGATCTCAGATGAAACTGCTACAAGCTGCCAATGCTAGAGAAGTTAATATTTTTATTTCATATCACAGGTAGATTGTTTTACTATTGCTTCAGATGAGGCACTTCTGAATGTGATTATATTGAAAGATCATTAAGTGGTCATGGCACACTGAGAGGTCACGGCTTCCTCAAGAAATGTGAAGACGGAAATCACAGTTCTAAGAAAGAGCAGACCTATAATCCAGTGTCACTTCTCCAGTTCATAGTATTTCATCGGCTTTTGGCTGCGTGGCATGAATCCCGTAGTTGGGGTGATGACCTTTACAATTAGTGCAGCACAGGGGGAGTTATTTACATTTGAAAAATGAAGCAACTCTCCAGATGTGATTGAGACTGAAGGCCAAGCCTAAACAGAGCTGGTGGGGGACAGGGTATAAGATACTGAAACAGATATCCAGGTTTCCAGTATCAGCTGACGTTTGTTAAAACGCAGGCCTCAGACTTGAGTGACTTTACTGGTCCACATTGGTGGACAGCATAAGAAAAAATTGCTATCAAAGGGCCTGCTTCCCAGCTGATATAACATCAGCATAGCTCTTTTGAAGTCAGAGCTGCATCCAGGTATGGCAGCTGAGGAACAAGGCCTTGATGCTTACACTGTGGTGTTGTGTATCTTTGTCAGTGCTCTAAGGTAACTGGAATCTTGGCAAGGAGCCTTGTGCCTGGTCAGGTACCTGAGATGTGAGATTCTATCTCCAATTACTAAGAGATTAAATTCCTTATAGAATCATAGAATATCAGGAAGGGACCTTAGTCGGTCATCTAGTCCAACCCACTGCTCAAAGCAGGACCAATCCCCAGACAGATTTTTGCCCCAAATCATCCCCTTAAGGATTGAACTCCCAACCGTGGGTTTAGCAGGTCAACGCTCAAACCACTAAGCTATCCCTCCCCCCTTCATTAGGCATTATAGCGGATGCCCCTTTGGAATCTCTGCTCAGGTTGACCAGTGTATTTTTCTGGAGGAGAGGAAAAGTAGAGGGCGAAAGGAATACTTCAACAAAGCATTGGTTTTCTTTTCGGAATCTGCTTGGAGCAATACAGGAGGTTGTCTAAATTCTTCCGTTTATCCCTTGAGTAAAAAGCCACTGCCTGCCAATACAGCCTCATGGCTGAGATTGAAATTGAAGCCACGCACTGCAGTGGGAACTGGGGATCACCTCCATGCGGCCTTGCACAAGTTGTTAGCTTCGTTTTGAACATGTAGGGCCAGGTCCTCAGCTGGTGTAACTCAGCCTACCTTCCTCATGAGGATTTTGACCCCTGTCCCCCCGCCCCCATCAATAAGTCTAATGGACATTTGAAAAGAGACCAGAAGCCACTGTTTAGCCAGACGGGAGAGACTTCTGTTCCTCGCTCTAATGCTCTGGCTTGGCAGGAATAGTCTTAGGGCACACACAAGCTTAGCGGCCTTTCGAAATTGCTGCCCATGGTTAGTCCCCTGGCTGAAGTTACATAGTGATCTTAAGCCTGCATCTTAACCTTCAAGGACAATCAAGACTGTAGACTGCAGAGTTGTTTTTCCTCTTAACACTGCTGGGTATTGGCATGTGAATTACAGCCAGTAATAACAGTGAACTGAACACACTAGGAGATGGTGTCTCTGGGGCGAAAGCAAGGACGCACAGTGCAATAGCTGCCTGGATACAGACGCTCTCGCCAGCCAGATAACAATATATTTAAAAAGGGATTTTCACAGTGGAAAACCCTTGAATTCAATGAATCAGACTGGCACATAAATCCATTTATCTTTCGTGTTTTTTTCCATGATTTCTACATGCGATAATTTCCAGAGTTATTTGCACAGTCTGCTCCACTTAATGGCAAAGCATTTAATCAGGACAGCCTCTTTACTGGGATGTCTCCCTGGGAACAGATTTAGACAAATGATAGCAAGCGGTAATTTCAGCTGCTTCATCTGGATAGAGTTATCGTATATTCTTCATTTTAAATAGTCTTCTGAACGGGGATACTGTGTAGCAAAGACCAAGAGGTTTCATGGCCTTTAGCCAGGTTTTAATAGGGATTAAATATTAAACCCCAGTCTCTTAATACAGATGTTACCTGGTAATGATTGAGAGACAAGGTGAGCCTCAGCTCTGAAGTCAATATCACTTTTCTTTTTAAGATTAGATAAAATCGAGAGTTGGCCGAGATAGGTGGGGCTTTTCTTAAAACTTCTGTGCACAGCGTTCATAGGCTCAAGTCTTCTGTCTTTTTTATCATAGGATAAAGTCTTCTGTATTTTTTAAAAAGGAGGAGGGGTTACCAGCTTTTCTTTGCAGCTTAAAGTTATTAACCCTCGAAGCTCCAAGACCAGCAGGCAAATACAGGGCCATTTTTATAAAAATTCTCATGGCCTGTGGGGCCTGACTGCATTTTCACTTCCAGATCATGTAAGTCATACCATGGAGGCCCTGCTTCACACAGCTGTAGGATGCATCTATACGGGGAGCCAACACTTCTGATTTTTATTAATCGTGTGTTGTTCTTAAAGCTCCCGCTCCTGGAGTCATGAGAATAAAAGTAGAAGGCAAATAAAAAGCTTGCCCCCCCAATTTCTAACCACATACATTTTAAACCAATATGATGATCTGGGGAGGGGAAGGGGGGGCTGATTCAGGATTTTTGAACACTTGGGGCTGGTGATACTAAAAGCCCTTGAGCCAGAGCCTGTTCATGAGGTAGGAGTAGAAGATTAAAACCAAACTAATCCTATCTAATCAAGATACTGTGGGCACTAGAGAACATTAGTACCCAGTGACACTTTTCTTCCTGTCCTAACCTATTTTGTTAGGGTGAATAGGGAAATGGTAGCTACTTTTCAAGTTATGTTCACTTCCCTGGTGCCTGCCTGACCTTACATCCTGCCCCATAGGTGTGGGCACAGCTTCCATCCCCCCCAGCAATGCATCTCTGAAAGGTAAGGGCACGATTTTGCCCATGCAGTAGTTTGTTCAAGTGCAACTCATGCTAAACCCGAAGTGGCACTTTGTTGCCATCTATTGGCTCTCTTATGTATAGAGTCTTGTATTGTCACCGAGCTCAGAGAGGCAGTCCTTTAGTTTAAACACTAGATGCTCACGCTTTTTAGATCCACATGTCCGGGGTTGGATCCTCGCAGCCCAGCCTGACCAGGGTCATTGTTACACAGTAAAGCTAATGGGGTATTTTCATGAATGGTGAAACATAAATGAAAGGTCATTATAACCTTGAAGCTAGAGGCATGCAAAAACGCTTGCAGGCTGTCAGCTTGCCTCTGCAGCTGTTCTGTGGCCCTTGGCTCGGCCACACAGACCAAAACCCCTTCTCGGGGACAACAAACTCAAAATGGAAGGAGTTCCTTGCCCTTTGGGGCCAGTTGACAAAACAGTTTTTTGCCTTATTAGACTAAATTCCCACTCCAGGTTTGGGTCAGCAGGGTTCCCCCGGAACTCCTGCCACTGATTGTGCCCAGCAAGGGGCCCTGCCTGGTTCCTTTGGCTGTAGCTTAGGCAGCATCCTTCCTCACTCGTATGGGTCCAGCCAAGAACCGCCTTGCTGACAGCAGGCACCTCCTTTCATTTCACCCTGCTGGGCCTTGACAGGCTGGTGCTGGTCCCTGTCCTTCTGGATGCTGGCAGACCAAATCTCACTGGTTGCCAAAATGGCTGCCCTTTTTCTCGCAGAGAACTGTCTCCTGGGGAGTGGTGCAGCAAAGCCTTCGGCAGGAGATGGAGAAAAAGAGGATAGTCCAGTTCCCAGAAATCATTAACTAAAATTGCTCCCAAGTATCCATTTCCTCAATGGTCTTTAAGGCCAAGTTGGGCAGCTAAAATTTCAGCCACATGTCTGACTTACAGCACTGGGTTTGAGGTTTGGGCAACACTTCAAGAGCTTCCCATAGGAGTCTCTCCAAATCCTTCTCGCTTCTGATGCGGAATAATTTGGAAGAGCTTTTTATGCTGCTGTCTGGAATAAGACAAGGACTACTGTAAACACACCTGCAGCCAATCAGACTCAGAGCCACACTCATGTAGCCATGCACATATGTAAATAACCAAATGCACATCCGTGTTTAGTTTATTTAAGAAAAAAACAAATAATGGAAATTTAATATTCAAACAGAATAAGTAACTGAGCTGGTAAAAAAACCAAAACAGTAAAATGGTTTTCATGACTTTTCAAAGTTTGTGGAAAGAGTTAGACATTTCAACCAGTTCTAATAAATACGATGTATTATAGAAAAATGGGGGCCATTCATGTACGGGGCCACAGGAGATTAAGGGCTAAACACATCGCTGTGGCTTTGGCTCTTGGAGTCATGTGATGACACAATTCCTGCTTTCATTAAAAGATGAGCTGCTGTTGCTAGCCCGCATATTGGCAAAGACAAGTAATGTGTGTCTGAATTTGCAGAAAGTCTGAAACTATAGCTAAGAGATGTTAACTGCCCCATTCATCTCAATGGAGTGAGAACTCTGTAGCCACCACTGCTCTGAGCATCCCTGCCCAACACTACTGCAGCAGGGGATTGTGGGGCAGGGCCCTCACTGCTGCCCTGCAACCAGGGCTCTGCTTGGGTGGTGTTGGCAGAAGCCCCTGCAATACAGAGCTCTCCGCTCAGGTCAGTGGGCACCGTGTCCTCCCGCAAAGCATATCAAAGCTGCCCTCTCCTGCTGCTGTTTCTCTTGGGAAGGAGTGGAGCTACTGAGTCTTTTAAACTTGCAGCAAACAGCTAAATAGATCCACTAAATCTCATGCATTCCTGGACTCAGGCTGTCTCCATGCGCCATATATATACACGTGCCACATCGACACCTTCTGCTCAGCATTCTCGTGATTATGGAACAGATCCAAAGCCTATTGAAGTCAATGGAGAAACTCACTGACTTTAACGAGGTTTGGACTAAGCACTATATGAAATTCTTTCCTTTCAACCTGTGCATTGTGGGGCTGATATCTGGGGACAACGTTTTTATAGTATTGTTACTGTAGTATTTGAGTAGTGCTCAGAGGCGCCAATCAGGCCCCATTATGCTAGGTATTGTATAAACGTGGAGTCAGAGTCCCCAATGCAAATTATTTACAATCTACTTTAAGGGAGGATGCTAAAGTAAGTGTAACAAATTAGCAGAGGTAGCATGAGGACAACAGTTTTAGGAACATGGACTTACACAGACTAGTTATGGGCACAAATTAGGAGGTCATAAGAATGGCCATATTGGCTCAGACCAACGGTCCATCTAGCCCAGTATCCTGTCTTCCGACAGTGGACAATGCCAGGTGCTTCAGAGGGAATGAACAGAACAGGGCAGTTTATTGAGCGATCTATCCCCTGTCCTCTAGTCTCAGCTTCTGCCAGTCAGAGGCTTAGGGGCACCCAGAGCATGGGGTTTCATCCATGACCACCCTGGCCAATAGCTGTTGATGGACCTATCCTCCATGAACTTATCTAATTCTTTTGTGAACCCAGTTATGCATTTGGCCTTCACAACAACCCATGGCAAGTTTATTTAAGATCTAAACAAGCTCCAGCAGATGCCCTCCACAACCCCTCCAGCATGGGCCTCGCCTAAAAAGCCCTACTCTGACCCTCCGCGCTATGGTCTCGGAGCCTATTAAGTAATAGCCCAAAATGCTGTTTGTTTGATGATGAATCAGGCTCAGATGTGGAGGAAGAGTTAGGAAGTGCACAAGATATGACCCAAAGTGAGGAACTGCCAGAACCACGTCAGCCAGAACAGAGAGAAAGCCCCATTCAGTCTCCTCAAGATCCAAAAGCATTAGAGGAGCAGACCACTGCCTTTGGAGGTTCTCTAGTAACAGAATTTGAACTCTTTTTGTGGTCCATCCACCACAGGGTGACAAAAGGCCCACACTGGTATCCAGACAGGTTACATGTCACTTGATACATCTCTTAGCTGAGTACAACTTGTAACAGCAGGAGTTTGACTCTCCATGTGTGTTTGGCATAGGGAAACCCCTTCACGCTGAATAGTTGTGGCATCTTTTGGAAGATTTTCAGCAGCAGGGGGTAACATCTAGCTCCACATACCCAGTTTAATCCAGGATAAAGTCAGTGTTAGAGAAAAACTCCTAATCAGCGTCTCTGGGATGGAGAGAAGCTAGAATAGTTTTGTATTGGTGGCATTAATGACTAGCCAGGTTAGCTCCTGATTTTTGGAACAGCTGAGAAATCAGCAGTGTGTGGCCATGAGGTTTTTGTTTCAATTGTATCAGGCATAGCTTGCAAATCTGTTTGTAATGCCCATGCTGGCAGGTGGGGAACAGGCCAGGACAGGACACCTAAGAACTGCAACCTTTAAATGATGATATTGAGAGGGACATGACAGCTGCTGTAGAAAAGGAGGCAGCAGACCCAAGAGAGAAGGTGATGAATATCCAGCAGGTTGAGGAGAAGCAATTGGAGGTAATTACTTCAACTCATTGTATCAAGTTTCCTAATGCAAATAAAATGTGTTGTGTGGGAGGGGGGAATTAGTGACACAATCTCCCGACTTCCTTACTTTCAGATTGGAAACACTTGTAACTTACAACGAGTCTATTGAACCATTATCAATGTCCAAGGAAAGCCAGAACGCTCATTCAACTCAAGGCTCATAAAAGATGGATACACTTTAAAATGATTTACCCAATCCCAGTTTTAGGATTTAAAGGAGAGAGAAAGAGAGACCTCTCTCAGGGCTCCTTATTTCTCTCTGGCTGGCCAAGCTGCCCAAAAACAACCTTGTGGGCTGGAAGAAATTAAGGATATTTATTTTCTTGAGGCTTTCCAAGATTTTCCATAGCTTTGATACTTAATGGGCTAAGGTATTTTGTGACACAGACACCCCCCCACCCCAGAAAAGCAAGGAGATGTCAAGATTGCATCATGGTTCGTGTGTATTAGAGGTCAAAGAATTTCATAGAGTTCAGTAACATTATGGTATAATCAACCGTGACCATTATAATCCAAACGCACATGCACTATAAATAAACACACAGCTATCTAAATCCTGCTTGTGGCTTGCCCATGATAAAAAGAACTTGCAGCCACAATTTAGTACGTGATTTGTAGCACATAATTATGTCAGCACAGTGCATGAGTCAGAGCATGGGGCTACAGACATACGCTGCAGTGGCTTAGAATCGCTCTTCATTAGGTTGGCCCTCCAAGCCTCATCTAGCCCAGAATTTAAAGCTATGTTGGGAGACTATGTTAGCGAAGACATTAACACCACACCTTTTATCCTAGCTTCAGCAGGTTAGTTCACCACACTTCTTTAAAACACCCCAGCCAAGGCTCTCACTCTGGGCTAATGGTGTCACACCCTCACTGACTAATAGGCACCAAAGAAAGTTCTATTCAACCCTCACTGACTAATAGGCACCAAAGAAAGTTCTATTCAACCCTTCTTAGCAAAGGCATTTCAGAACATTAAAGACCTGCCTCAGATGACTGTCAATTTGTTATACACGCCAGTAGTTACCAGAATAGCAATTTATAATTAACTCTCGCGCTGAGGACAGGAGATGCAAAATGATGCTGTTTTGCTCCCAGAGCGCTGGAATGAGATAGTCAGCTCAATTTTGCTTTCAGCCTCAATTTTTGATCAAAATACAGAGGATGCTTAGTTAGCTATTGCTGCGCATTAGGGGTCTATAGACCTTATTGGAACCACACCCATCTTGAACAAATGCTCTAGTAACACTCAGTTTTCAACTTGTTTACAGACTGAAGAGTTATCTGGTACAGCAGCAAGGGCTTAGCTTGGGTCTTGGAAGACCAGGGTTCCAATTCCCAGCTCTGCCACAGACTACCTGCATGACCTTGGGCAAGTCACTTAGTCTTTGTGCCTCAGTTCACCATCTAAACGCTGAAGATTATAGTACTTCTCTACCTCACAGTGCTGTTCTGAGACTAACTATATTAAAAGACCGTGAGGTGCCATATAAGATACATATAGATTTGGCACATTTTATTGTGTATATTTATACTAGTCCAGAGATGTGGAGAAGCAGTCCCAACATCTCAAAGAAAGATAATAGTACAGAATAACAGCAGGTTACTTTCCTTGCTTCACTGCACTGACCAATGCACTGGGGGAGGGGGGGGTTATATTTGTCTTTAAAAGTTTCATTCTCGATTTTTCAACAGGTTCAGAGATCATTCCCTGCAAATACCCAGCGGTAACCTTTACTAACACCCCATATTAGCTGCTGTGATGCCAGTGGTTGGATAGGTTAGAAGAATTACCCCTGCCAGGGCTTAAAGACAGGATTACAGAAAGTCAAACTGACTCATAGGACTGCATTGTGAAACCTGACGAGGAACACACTTTGGATGAACATAAGAAAGGGATATTTTTGTGTTGGAATCTGTCAGTCTATTTGATATATTCAACTCAGAGGAGAAATGCTTTAATGGTGTTGGCAAAAAATAACATCCCTAACCTTTCTAGCAACAGGCTAATTGAATGTGGGAAGTTGGTCCGAAGGGAACACTCTCTGTAGTTACTTTCCTTTTGTTATACAGCTGCAATAGCAAGCCATGGAGGAGAGTCATAATGGGATATTGTTATGTCAGTCGCAGGAGATATAGAGGGAGCCCATATAGATAACTGGCTCTGGAGTCAAATGATAAACCTGTCACGGTGGACTATAGTGTCTCTTTACAAATTAGATGGAGACGTGATTGGAAATACTATGCTTTGGCAATAGTCCCATAATCAATTACACTGAATAAGTTGATTATTTGTATGTATTATTTATGAGCTATTCGAAGGCAGTCAAGCTTAAAGGCAAGTTCATCTATGGTGTTACTCCCAGGTCTAACACCTGCAAGGACAGTGAATTCTTTTGTCGCTATGGTGACAAAAAAAGAAAAAGGGAAAAAGGGAAAAGCTATTTTCCAAGATACAGAGCACTGGAACACAGTGTGTAATTTTAAAACCTGATTGAAAATTGGAGTTTCCATTCTGCTGAAAATTTCTATATTTCAACGATTGTTTTTGTCTTCAATTGAGACGTCCATGTTGCAATGCACCAGTTCAGCCAGAGGGGAAGCTGCAGTGCATCCTGGGAGATGTAGGCCGGGCAGGCAGCACAGCATATTGAAGAGACTGGGGGCATGAGTTGCCCAATTACAACTCCCATGAGGCAACGTGGCAGCTCCGATAGATACAGATGAATGTAAACCTGAGCCAAAACAAAACATCGTGATTCAGTTCAACAAACCCAGATGTTTTAATTTGGGATGACCCAAAATGAAAATCAATTTTGGTTTGATGTTCCTGATGGAAAAACTGAAAAGCTTGGGATGGAAAAAATCTTTTCTGTGGAAAAGTTTGATTTTGTGTAAGCCACATTTTCTGTCAAAAACATTAACAGAAAATTCCTGACCAGTTCAAGTTGTTTTCAGTCCAGTAACTAAGGGGCCAATCCGAACCTTATTAAAGCCATTGGAAAGATTCCTGTTTACTTCAATTTAGCCCATACACATATGCTGTAAGATAAATATCCTTTTAAGGCCTGATCCATTGAAGTCAACAGGAGTTTTTTCCATTGACTTCAAGAGGCTTTGGATCTGAGCACCGCTGCCCATCTGCAGATTTTGAGTCCTGACCCCACTGCCTTCTCCCACAGGATAAAGGGGAGGAAATTCTACAAGTACAAGCTCATCTGAAAGCCCCAGCATGGGAAAAATCTACAGAAAGAAAAGCATATGGCCTAGCAGTATGAAAATAGAATGCACCAGCTTCAATCTTCCCTCACATATTTTTCAGTGCAAGTTCTCAGTCACGAAGTAAATCAGGCATCCTCTGACCTAAGAAGCCAAAGCCATAGTCAAACTCATTTTGCCAAGATACAATCTGAAAATAGTATCGTTAGCTTTCTCAGCAAACTGGTAGAACATTCCTTCCCATTCCAAACTGGAACACTGTCATGTGGGGAGACTAGAATGCTGATTTATCCTGATAAACATAAGGGTTGAAAATCTCAACCAAGATTGCTTACCAGGAGAAATCAGTTGAAGTTCAGGCGATGAATTGATGACCCTGATTTGTCCTTGTGTGCACGTTTCAATAATAACATGAGCGACAGTGAATAACAATGAAGCCAGTATCCTCAGGAAGTGACCTGAGTGGTGATCAGAAATTGACATATAATTCCAAACAGTTATTTGGTGCCCATCATCATGGTGTCTGGGTCGGAACTTTTCAGAAGGGCCTAAGGGAGTTCATAGAATCATAGAATATCGGAGTTGGAAGGGACCTCAGGAGGTCATCTAGTCCAACCCGCTGCTCAAAGCAGGACCAATCCCCAACTAAATCATCCCAGCCAGGGCTTTGTCAAGCTGGGCCATAAAAACCTCTAAGGAAGGAGATTCCACCACCTCCCTAGGTAACCCATTCCAGTGCTTCACCACCCTCCTAGTGAAAAAGTTTTTCCTAATATCCAACCTAAACCTCCCCCACTGCAACTTGAAACCATTACTCCTTGTTCTGTCATCTGCTACCACTGAGAACAGTCTAGATCCATCCTCTTTGGAACCCCCTTTCAGGTAGTTGAAAGCAGCTATCAAATCCCCCCTCATTCTTCTCTTCTGCAGACTAAATAAGCCCAGTTCCCTGAGCCTCTCCTCATAAGTCATGTGCTCCAGCCCCCTAATCATTTTTGTTGCCCTCCGCTGGACTCTTTCCAATTTTTCCACATCCTTCTTGTAGTGTGGGGCCCAAAAATGGACACAATACTCCAGAGGAGGCCTCACCAATGCCAAATAGAGGGGAATGATCACATCCCTCAATCTGCTGGCAATGCTCCTACGTATAAAGCCCAAAATGCCGTTGGCCTTCTTGGCAACAAGGGCACACTGTTGACTCATATCCAGCTTTTCATCCACTGTAACCCCTAGGTCCTTCTCTGCAGAACTGCTGCCTAGCCACTTGGTCCCTAGTCTGTAGCAGTGCATGGGATTCTTCCATCCTAAGTGCAGGATTCTGCACTTGTCCTTGTTGAACCTCATCAGATTTCTTTTGGCCCAATCCTCTAATTTGTCTAGGTCCCTCTATATCCTATCCCTACCCTGCAGCGTATCTACCACTCCTCCCAGTTTGAATGAGTTGGTCATTCAATTCCCATTGGCCTTTGTAAAAGTCCTGTCCTGAATTCCTCCATCAGGCCTGGTCTTTACGATCTTGAGAGGAGACTAAACCCCATGTTCCCTTGCTGCCTGGTTATAAATCATCTAGAAACCAGGATGTAGTCACATGGGAAGGCCTTGGCAAAGTGGTGCAACATGCATCTCTTTCTAGAAGTGGCCAGGTTGGTGCTTTATTGTCTTTTGCAGGTACCACATTCCAGAGACATGAAGCCAATAGTAAATGCAGCACAAAGAGAGCTGGCCTCTTTGAAGTGACCACTTGGCACGGCAAGATAGTGAATAGCAGAGCGGAGCAGGTCACCTAAGTGGGGAAGGATAGCTCAGTGGTTTGAGCATTGGCCTGCTAAACCCAGGGTTGTAAATTCAATCCTTGAGGAGGCCATTTAGGGATCTGGGGTAAAAATCTGTCTGGGGATTGGTCCTGCTTTGAGCAGGGGGTTGGACCAGATGACCTCATGAGGTCCCTTCCAACCCTGATATTCTATGATTCTAACACCCCGCCCACCCAAGTGAAGAAAGGAACCCAGACAGATTTGTGACAGCCTACATCTGCAAGAGTGACTAGTGATTTTAGGTACCCAGCCTGACACCTTGAAGAAGCCTCATTCTCAGAGGGCATGTGCTCCCTATTGTCTGAAAATTCCCCTTGCAGGGGAATTACGTTGAGTATCCAGCCACTGAGGCATCCAAAACCACTAGTCATTTTTGAAAATTTAGGCCTATGACTCTTAAAGTAATGCACATCTGACAAGAGCAAAACAGATGCACTATCGACTAAAAAGATACCTTAGATCTGAATCCTGGAATAAGACACATTTGGATACATGGTGAAAGGACTTAGGCTATGTCTACACTACAAAATTAGGTCGGATTTATAGAAGCCGGTTTTATAGAAACCGGTTGTATGCAGCCGATTGTGTGTGTCCCCACCTAAAATGCTCTAAGTGCATGAAGTCGGCGGACCGCGTCCACAGTACCGAGGCTAGCGTCGACTTCCGGCGCATTGCACTATGGTACCTATCCCACAGTTCCCGGAGTCTCCGGCGCCCATTGGAATTATGGGTTGAGATCGCAATGCCCGGATGATGCAAAGCAGTGCCGCGAGGGGTTCTGGGTACATTGCGTCAGGCCCCTCCCCCGCCGTCACAGCAACGGCAGACAATAGATTCGCGCCTTTTTACCTGGGTTACCTGTGCAGACAACATACCACGCCAAGCATTGAGCCCGCTCAGCTCAGCTTACCGTCACCATATCTCTTCCGGGTGCCGGCAAACGTGGGACTGCATTGCTAAACAGCAGCAGCAGCTTACTGCCTTTTGGCGGTAGACGGTGCAGCATGACTGGTAGCCTTCATTGGCGATCTGGGTCCAGGCAGCCGTGGGGCTGGCAGCCGTGGTGCTGCATTGCACCAGCCCCTTGCCTTTTGGTAGAAGATGGTTTATTACGACTGGTATCCGTCGTCGTCGTACTGCAGCGGCTGTCAATCATGGGCACCCGGGCAGACAATGATGGTTATCAGTCGTAGTATGCTATTTTCTGCCAGGCGCCCAGTATTGTCTGCTAAGCACCCAGAAGAGGCCGATGGCGATCTGGGTGCTGGCAGACATGGGGCTGGCAGACGTGGGGCTAGATTGCTACACAGCAGCAACCCCTTGCCTTTTGGGCAGAAGATAGTATATTATGACTGGTATCCGTCGTTGTCATACTGCAGTGGGTATCAGATGGTGCAATAGACCTGAAGGCTTACTGCCAAGCGCCCAGTATTTGCTGCCAAGCACCCAGAAAATGCCGAGGGCTATCAGTCATGCTGCACCGTCGTCTTAAGATGTAAAAAATAGATTTATTCTGCATTCATTTGCTTCCCCCCTCCCTCCTGCTAAACCCAGGCTTTTGAGTTCAATCTTTGGGGGGGGGCATTCTGTGTGACAGTTGTTTGTGTTTCTCCCTGATGCAAAGCCACCTTTCTTGATTTTAATTCCCTGTACCTGTACGCCATGTCGTCACTCACCCCTCCCTCTCTCCCTCCCTCCCTTCTTCCCCTGGTCCGTCAGATACTACTTTCGCGATAATACTTTTTTCAGACCAGACGCCATAGCCAGCACTGGGATCATGGAGCCCGCTCAGATCACCGCGGCAATTATGAGCACTATGAACACCACGCGCATTGTCCTGGAAAACATGCAGAGCCTCCTGGACATGCCAAAGCCAAACCAGGACCAGCTGAGGAGGAGGCGATTGCAGCGCGGCGACGATAGTGATGAGGAAATTGACATGGACCTCTCACAAGGCACAGGCCCCAGCAATGTGGAAATCATGGTGTTACTGGGGCACGTTCATGCCGTGGACCGCCGATTCTGGGCCCGGGAAACAAGCACAGAGTGGTGGGACCGCATCGTGTTGCAGGTCTGGGACGATGCCCAGTGGCTGCGAAACTTTCGCATGCGTAAGGGCACTTTCATGGAACTTTGTGACTTGCTTTCCCCTGCCCTGAAGCGCCAGAATACCAGGATGAGAGCAGCCCTCACAGTGGAGAAGCGAGTGGCGATAGCCCTGTGGAAGCTTGCAACGCCAGACAGCTACCGGTCAGTCGGGAATCAATTTGGAGTGGGCAAATCTACTGTGGGGGCTGCTGTGATCCAAGTTGCCAGGGCAATGAGAGACCTGGTGATATCAAGGGTAGTGACTCTGGGAAACGTGCAGACCATAGTGGATGGCTTTGCTGCAATGGGATTCCCAAACTGTGGTGGGGCGATAGACGGAACCCATATCCCTATCTTGGCACCGGCGCACCAAGCCACCGACTACATAAACCGCAAGGGGTACTTTTCAATGCTGCTGCAAGCCCTGGTGGATCACAAGGGACGTTTCACCGACATCAACGTGGGCTGGCCGGGAAGAGTACATGATGCTCGCGTCTTCAGGCAGTCTCTTCTGTTTCGAAAGCTGGAGGAAGGGACTTTCTTCCCGGACCAGAAAATAACCATTGGGGATGTTGAAATGCCTATCGTGATCCTTGGGGACCCAGCCTACCCCTTAATGCCATGGCTCATGAAGCCGTACACAGGCAGCCTGGACAGTAGTCAGGACCTGTTCAACTACAGGCTGAGCAAGTGTCGAATGGTGGTGGAATGTGCATTTGGCCGTTTAAAAGCGCGCTGGCGCAGCTTACTGACTCGCTCAGACCTCAGCGAAAAGAATCTCCCCACTGTTATTGCTGCTTGCTGTGCGCTCCACAATATATGTGAAAGTAAGGGGGAGACATTTATGGCGGGGTGGGAGGTTGAGGCAAATCGCCTGGCCGCTGATTACGCGCAGCCAGACACCAGGGCGGTTAGAGGAGCACAGCAGGGCGCGGTGCGCATCAGAGAAGCGTTGAAAACCAGTTTTGTGACTGGCCAGGCTACGGAGTGAAACTTCTGTTTGTTGCTCCTTGATGAACCCTCTGCCCCTCCCCCACCACCCTGTTAACTCTACTTCCCTGCAAACCAACCACCCCACCCTCCCCTACTACCCTCCCCCCTTCGAGCACCACTTGCAGAGGCAATAAAGTCATTGTTGCTTCACATTCATGCATTCTTTATTAATTCAGCACACAACTAGGGGGATAATTGGAAAGGTAGCCCGGGATGGGTGGGGGAGGAGGGAAGGAAAAGGACACACTCCAATTTAAAACTTTAAAACTTATTGCTATGGAAATCATCTAGGGTGGAGTGAGTGGGTGGCCGAAGGCCCCCCCCACCGTGTTCTTGGGCGTCTGGGTGAGGAGGCAATGGGACTTGGGGAGGAGGGCTGCTGGTTACAGAGGGCCTGTAGCGGCGGTCTCTGCTCCTGCTGCCTTTCCTGCAGCTCAACCATACGCAGGAGCATATCACTTTGATGCTCCAGCAGCCGGAGCATCGACTCTTGCTTTCTGATTACAAGTTGACGCCACCTCTCCTCTTCAGCCCGCGTTTCAGCACGCAACTTCTCCTCTTCAGCCCGCGATTCAGCACGCCACCTCTCCTCTCGCTCATATTGGGCTTTTTTAAAATCAGTCATTGACTGCCTCCACGCATTCAGCTGTGCTCTGTCAGTGTGGGAGGCAGTCTGAAGTTCAGTAAACATTTCGTCACGCGTCCTTCGCTTCCTTCTTCGAATATTCACTAGCCTCTGTGAAGAAGTAAGATTTGCAGCTGGTGGAGAAGGGAGAGGTTGTTAAAAAAGATACATTTTAGAGAACAATGGGTAGACTCTTTCACGTTAGATTTTGCTGTTCACAACATCACACAGCACATGTGCTTTCGTTACAAGGTCGCATTATTCCTCTTATATTGAGAGTCTCCTGGTTTGGTGTGAGAGATCACTCACGCAGTGCCAGGACACAGATTTCAGCTTGCAGGCAGCCATGGTAAGACATATAGTCTTTGGGCTTTTTTAACCTTCTTAACATGTGGGGATGGTTTCAAACAGTTCTGCCCTCATTTCCCATACCAAGCACCCGTGCCATTTAAAATGGGTTTGCAATGTAAAAGGAGGGGCTGCGATTTCAGGTTTAACATGCAGCACAAACCCAACTAACTCCCCTCCCCCACACACCCAATTCTCTGGGATGGTCACTTCAACCCTCCCCCCCACCGCGTGGTTAACAGCGGGGTATATTTCTGTTCAGCAGAGCAGGAAGGGGCACCTCTGAATGTCCCCTTAATAAAATTGCCCCATTTTAACCAGGTGACCGTGAATGATATCACTCTCCTGAGGATAACAAAGGGTATGTCTACACTACAGGATTAATCCGAATTTAGATAATTCGAATTTGGGAAACAGGTTGTATAAATTCGATTGTGCGCGGCCACACTAAGCACCTTAATTCGGTTTTTAACCACATTAATTCGGTGGTGTGCGGCCACACTACCCCATTAACTTAAACACAGTAATTCGGTGGTGTGCGGCCACACTAACCCTAATTCGAATTAACAAAATCGATTTAGGCTCTACTCCGTTCGTCGAGGTGGAGTACAGAAATCGATTTAAAGGGCCCTTTAATTCGAATTAACTGGCTCTGTAGTGTGGACGGGTGAAGGGTTAATTCGGATTAACGCTGCTAAATCCGAATTAATCCTGTAGTGTAGACCAGGCCAAAGAGAGATAAGGAATGGATGTTGTCTGCATGCCAGCAAACACCGGGACCATACGCTGCCATGCTTTGTTATGCAATGATTCCAGACTACGTGCTACTGGCCTGGCGTGGTAAAGTGTCCTACCATGGCGGACGGGATAAGGCAGCCCTCCCCAGAAACCTTTTGCAAAGGCTTTGGGAGTACATGAAGGAGAGCTTTCTGGAGATGTCCCTGGAGGATTTCCGCTCCATCCCCATACACGTTAACAGACTTTTCCAGTAGCTGTACTGGCCGCAATTGCCAGGGCAAATTAATCATTAATCATTAAACATGCTTGTTTTTAAACCATGTGTAATTTTTGCAAAGGTACACTCACCAGAGGTCCCCTGTGTGCCCTCAGGGTCTTGGGTGAGTTCGGGGGTTACTGGTTCCAGGTCCAGGGTGACAAACATATCCTGACTGTTGGGGTAACTGGTTTCTCCGCTTCCTTGCTGCTGTGAGCTATCTATGTTCTCTCCATCCTCATCTTCCTCGTCCGCCGAACCCGCTTCCCCGTTTGCAGAGAGGGACTCATAGAACACGCTTGGGCTAGTGGTGGCTGCACCCCCTAGAATGGCATGCAGCTCCGCGTAGTAGCGGCATGTTTGCGGCTCTGCCCCGGACCTTCCGTTTGCGTCTCTGACTTTGTGGTAGGCTTGCCTTAGCTCCTTAATTTTCACGCGGCACTGCTGTGCATCCCTGTTATGGCCTCTGTCCTTCATGGCCTTGGAGATCTTTTGTAATGTTTTGCCATTTCTTTTACTGCTTCGGAGTTCGGCGAGCACTGATTCATCTCCCCAGATGGCGATCAGATCCCGTACCTCCCGCTCGGTCCAGGCTGGAGCTCTTCTGCGATCCTGGGACTGGGACTGGGACTCCATCATGGTTACCTGTGCTGATGGGCTCTGCATGGTCACCTGTGCTCTCCACGCTGAGCAAACAGGAAATGAAATTCAAACGTTCGCTGGGCTTTTCCTGTCTACCTGGCCAGTGCATCTGAGATGAGAGTGCTGTCCAGAGCGGTCACAATGAAGCACTGTGGGATAGCTCCCGGAGGCCAGTAATGTCGAATTCCGTCCACACTAACCCAATTCCGACCCCCTAAGGCCGATTTTATCGCTAATCCCCTTGTCGAGGTGGTGTTAGGAAACCGGTTTAAAGGGCCCTTTAAGTCGACAGAAAGGGCTTCGTAGTGTAAACGTGTCCAGGCTTAAGTCGACTTAACGCGGCTAAAGTCGACCTAAACTCGTAGTGTAGACCAGGCCTTAGGCATAAGTATTTTACAGGAAAATGCAACCGGCAACACAAAAATCACACCCACTGGGAAGCTGCCTGCCATGAGGCATCAAACAGCACCACAAATCAGAACCGCCCATGCTGTGCTGAGTTTTCTCTCAACTGCAAAGCCAAATCATATGAATATGGTTTGATCTCATGGAAGAAATTTCAAGACTCAATGGCAAAAGTGAATCATCTCTTAATACACTTATCCTATACACTAATGTTTCCAGAGCGGTTCACAGGAGCCCAGCCATACTCTCTCTCTCTCTCTCTCTCTCTCATGAACTTTCTGTAGAGATGCACAGAACTCGAACAGTGCTTTGAATTGTAATCAAAATGTAACCCTCGAGTTCTTCGGAAACCTGTTATTACTGTATTAATATGTGGCTTGGCCTTTCATTTCTGGAAACCTGGGTTCAAATTCTGCTTCCGGTCACAAGCTTTTGGGGATTGCTTGTAGCTCTTCATCCACCTCACAAAGCCAAGCTATAACTCAACCGAACAGGCAGGCTCTGCTGAACGAAAGAGTATAGCAGAGATGCTGAAACGCAGAGTGAGGGATGGCAAGTTAGGGAAGCTTGGACAGAGCCTGGCTTTAAGCAATTGCAGTCAGACCTTCAGAAATACTTAACTCACTCAGAGTAGTGTTCCCAAGCAGGACAGCACAGCATTACATCAAAACCAGTATTGGCAGCTGCCCGGAGAGCGCTGGAAAATGGAGTTCTTTATTTATCCACAAAATGCATGCAGCACAGGGGCAGCAAGACTAGCTTCCCTGTACGTCCCTGCCAACATGCCTCATTCTTCTGGACAGGCTACAGCAGGGGAATGGATTTATATGGGACTTCTCACTGGAGAGCTGGATTTAGCCTTTAAGTCATACAGAAAGCAGAGACCTTTCCCCTCTATAAACAAGGACCCCAAGTTATGGAGATTTTTCAGCTCCGTCTGCATTTAGCCACAACGCACTACAAATAAACCAAGGGACAAGCCTGTTCCCACTGAAGTCTCAAAGAGCCCTACACATGGTCGTAGCAATAGGGGAGAGTTCAAGGAAGGGCACTGTCTCTCTACTACTTCCTGCCAAAGGGGAAGATCTGTGTGTCAAGGGCCCCTTTCACATATAGATTTGGGGGACACCATCTGGCTCTGGATTGGGGCACAATGCTGCAACCGTAGGTCACAGGTGTTGGGTCTAGGGTGACCAGACAGCAAGTGTGAAAAATCGGGACAGGGGGTCGGGGGTAATCGGAGCCTATATAAGAAAAAGACCCAAAAATCGGGACTGTCCCTATAAAATCGGGACATCTGGTCACCCTAGTTGGGTCTATTGAAGCCGGTGAATCTTAGAAGTCTAACAAGTAAGGGTTTGAAGGCTCAGTCCTTTAACGGAGAAAAAAAGGCCAATTTAAAGAGAGACAAGCTGTCCAGACATCTTCTCTCTGTTCTCTTTGGTTGTATTTTCACCAGCTATATCCCCTGGAATGAACACTAATGATAAGCAATGATGTAGCAACAAGGGACTCAATCACTGGCAGTGAAAGTGAATGCCTCGAATAGCACAAAGCTGCACTATTCTTAAGAATGACTCTTCCCCAAATACAGTAAGACCAGATCACCGTGCCCTCCAGCTTCACAGTCTGACCCCGCAGCATTGATAAGAGCTGTCAGACACTATCTGCTTTTGTCAGACATTCATCTCATCCCTCAGGGACTCCTTTACTTCCTGCAAATCTGGCAAAACAAGTCCTACTGCACACAGATTTATATGGAAATACATCAAGTTCTTTCCCCCTCCTCCCGACACACACGCACACAAAAGATTCCAATTCACAAGTGTGTATAATCAATTCTGCATGAAGATTCACAAAAGAAAATCCATTGTTTGATAGAGGCATTTGCTGCAGGAGTTTGAACTGATTCTAAGTTGCAAAAATATTAAAGTAAGCAAAGAATTTAATGTTATATGGGAACATGAGAACCTCAGCTTTCGAGTCCCTAGCCCTCAAGTTTGCAGAAAAGCGGCGCTTGAAGATGGCACGACACCTAAAGGTTCAAAAACTAGAAGACAGAAAATAAAATAAATAAAACCCGAAGACTTTTAGCCAGACTCATGATTTTGAATACTTGGGGTTACTAATATTGCTAATTTAATCAAAGGGGCTAATTAAATTAATGGAGATATCCTATCTCCTAGAACTGGAAGGGACCTTGAAAGGTCATCGAGTCCAGCCCCCTGCCTTCACTAGCAGGACCAAGTACTGATTTTTGCCCCAGATCCCTAGGTGGCCCCCTCAAGGATTCTCCATTTTCGCTCCCCAAATCTGAGTCTTATACCTCTGAGTAAGAACGGATGCACTATCCCTGTGCTAATTAATAAAGAACACGAGACAGGGTTCACTTTGAGTTTATGAGTTAGCTTATTTCTTACAAAGATTAATCCCAGATTCCCATTTAAAAGCGATCAGTCAAGCAGCTCGTGTCACCTGCCACAAGAGCCCTGGGACCTTGTGCTAGAGAGCAGCTTGCGATGAGCTGTGAGATCACTTTGATGCTTAGACTGAAGGCACATAAACCAAGCTCTGGAAAAATGATAGGAGTGTCTGAAGAGACACCAAAGATCTCCATACTGATGATGCATGACTAGAAGAATAGCAATAGGAAGAGAATGCTAATAGGAGAGATAAATCATAATATACTTGCCATAATTTAAGGGGGTAGAGGGGCAGGAGTGGGAAGTTAAATAACCTGCCACATTTGCAATGCTGCATCTGATTTCTGTGGCGGATGGGATACTGCAGGGCCATTATACAAAGGTTTGTGTGTAAGAGGGCTGAATAAGATCACCCTGCTTTTACTAAATATTAGTGGAAGAAATTTCCATTTTTCAAGAGTGATAGAAGCAGGCAACAGGATGGCGCAGGATTGGTAACAGGCTAGGAAGCCTTTTGCCATTAGGAAGCTTGTTTGTTCAAATCTAGCCCAGGTTAAATAGTGACTGGACATGGATATTACCTCACTGCTGTTTTTACTCTGAGAAAGTTAGTATTGAATATGCTGACATTTTAAAGCAAAAAAGCCTAAACCTTTCATATTGACTTATATCCAGTATGAGACTATGTCAGAAAACTCTAAACCCTATCGTATAAGTGGCTTTAATAAGTATACGTGCATATTTCGGTCCTAGTCCTGCAAACACTTATGCACATGTGTTGAGTTTGTAGCACTGGGGACCTAAAATTCTTTCTTTCCATATTCCATATATCTTCTGCCCCTTAAGGTAAATGGACGAAATATATTCCCCAAGCAGACAAAATACCTGCTGCAGTCAAAGGAAGCATTATCCAGGAAAGAATGACAGGATCTGTACTTATACACAAAGATTAAACCAAGGCCCTTCGGCTGGAAATTTTGCTCATACAAATTTTTCAGTAGAATATTGCTCTCCAGTACCCATTCTGTGCCCAATTTCTTCCTGGCTGGGTCCTTCACAGCTCCATCTTATTCTTCTGTTGACTTTTCATGGTGCCTGGAGTCTAGATCTGGACCTTCAGAACCACTTGAAGTATATGGACTCTCTCTCTCTCTCTCTCTCTCTTTCTCATTAGGTATTTCTACAGCATCTAGCATGATGAGGCCCTGATTTCTGTCGGAGCCTCTAGGCATTCATAAGTATTAAAAAAACCAACTCATTAGACAGAAGAGCTTTATCTTTATCTAAAGGTTTTAGAGCTGGTCCCAGACCACTTAGTTCAGATTCAGATCCTGAAGTTGAAGTGTGCTCAGAGCTGGCCTTGGGTTTGAGCTCATCTCCAATGGTTCCATCCGTCAGTACAAAAGAGCCACCTAATAGCGAAAAGATTGCATTCTGAAGATGCTCAAGGGCTTCGTTGGCCACTTCTATAAACATGGGTTTCTTTGGGGGTTTTTAAATGCTGTAGTTCAAACAGGAATTCATTCAGAGAAGTCCTATGGCCTCTGAGATCAGGCTACATGATCAGTGGTTTCTTCTGGTTTTATAATCTATGAACTTGAGAAATCCAAGAGCACAGAGTACAGTAGAAAGGAAGCAGAAGATACAACAGCCGACAAGGTCATGAGGCAAATGACACTTCCCCACTCCAGACTCTCCAGCCCCT
Organism: Terrapene triunguis; assembly: GCF_002925995.2. NCBI lineage: Eukaryota > Metazoa > Chordata > Testudines > Emydidae > Terrapene > Terrapene triunguis. Next base: position 2,029,958 of record NW_020664526.1, on the reverse strand, counting down.
GTTCTTAGAGCCCTTAGCAGATGTATTTTGTTGTTGCTGAAATCCCCAGAACCCTTTTAGAAGTCTAGATACGTGAGAGAAGTAGTACACAAGTGTCTGTCAAGGGGAAAACAAAGCAAGAAAGAAGGAGGAAACAATGAGTTGTAGACCACCATTGGTGGGCCCTTGAATAGGGACACTGTGCTTGACTCACTGTGACTTTGAACAAAACCGGAGTCATACAGCTATTTGTCAAGTGTAAAAATGCACCAAAGTTGTGAGAACATGGCCCTTCTGTATAAATGTGTCAAGGATTTTCTGTAGGGCTGAGCTGAGACCCCCTGATGGATTGTTGTACTATAAGTGCACCATTGTCCAAGGTAATAAAGAGACATCTGGTCAGTTCTCTTTCTGAAAGAATATTCTGGCTCAAGTAGAATCACATGATCAATTCCACGTATTATGCACAGACTAGACTGCCTTTATTTCCACAGCATTTCCAGTACTGATCTGTTATTCACTAGTTGTAACTTAGAGCTACTGTGCTTTCCAAATCCAGCTTCCAATCTGCCCTCAAAGTGTTTTTATCCAGACATTAGGTTTAATAATACTTCAATATTCACATCATCCAGCCAGGGCTGTCAGTAGCCCCACGGAATTTTTTCCATGAGAAAGTAATTTCTCTTTAAAAGAGTATTTGTATTTTTACAACACAAACACATGCTGCCATGTTTGGAGAAGAGGTAATAGACTAATGTCAGTTACTTGCTATAAGATGCTTCCCCAGATGAAGTGCATAATGGCTAACAAAAGCATTGAGATGAACAGCTTAAAAGTGATACAAGACATTGTAAAAACCCAAGGATTGGGCTTCCTGAGAAGCCAGTTAACCACTTCAGAACTGAATTCTTTGCTACCATGTGCAGAATGCAGCCTCCTGGGTTCATAAACAGAATATCCTACCTTTCTTCATGGAGGAATCAGAGCCCGGAAACTGCATTTGTAACGTGGAGTCGCAGTATGGGAACGTTTTCTCTCTTCAGTCCTTATATGGTCTCCATTGCTGGAGCAGCTGAACGTTTCACACTCTAATGGATTTATCCACATGGAGCAAAGAAATACTATTAACCCCATTTGACTGATGGTGAACTGAGCACCGACCTGTGGCAGAGCAGGGTCTTATACCCCTGCCTCTGGCTAGTGCACTAACTACTGGACTATCCTTCCTCTTTGAGACCCCACCTAATAGATACGCATCTAAGACAGCCTGAAATGATGATTTAGGTGCTTACAGACAGGACCACAAAATAATTCTAACATATAAAGGCAGCTCCTTGAAAGGAACAAGTAGCATTTGTTATAACAGAGCTTTTGACCAGTAAACCTTCAGGTTTCTGAAGAAACCACGGGCGTGGCCCTCCAGATGGCACAGTGCCTTAGGAGCAGCCCATGTTCATTGCCTCAGCTGACTGTTCCAAGCTAGCAGGAGCTAGAAGTGCTTCACCTCGCTCTAGGGGAGGAAGTTTCTCGTCTCTGAGCTCTAGTGACGTCTGGGGCTGACTCAAGGAGCTGTATTGATGGGCTCAGGTCTCTGGCAGGCACCTCATCGAGCTCTCCTGAGCTAGGGGCGGTGTCACGGACTCAGGACCACAGGATACTGGGAAGTTTCCTGAGTGGGGAGAAATGCCAGAGTGATTCAGGGGAAAGGAATCATAGAATATCAGGGTTGGAAGGGACCTCAGGAGGTCATCTAGTCCAACCCCCTGCTCAAAGCAGGACCAATCCCCAACTAAAGTGGGACAGGGAAAGATGTATGGGCATTTTAGCCAGCTGCCACTGCAAGCATGATCCCACGATGGCAAGTAAAACAGGCAGCTCTTTGTCATCCAGCTTCCCTCCCTGTGTGCACAGCAGGACTGAGTGCAGCCAGCAGTGGCCCGGCCTATGCACTCAGGCACTCCAGTCTTTGCTCTGCTGTCAGTGCAACGAGCTCAGCTGTGAAAGCACTAACAGCCTGCACTATAGAGCCATTTAATAGACCTTCCGTGGGCATTCGATACCCCCTCCTCGGTGAGTGGAGGAATGGGGGGAGCAAAGAAAACAGGAGGAGCAAAAAATACCAAGAAAATTTAAAAAAAACCCAGTACATAGAAGAAAAAAAACCAACATAAATAAATAGAGGAAAAATAGATAACGTGATAAAATAGACCTGAGCTAGCCAAAAAACACCAATTAATTTTTGTGGGAAATAAAAAAAAAAATTTGGGAGTCTCCAGAATTTCCAGTGAAGAGCTCCATTTTTGGTAAAAAGTTCTCTCTTCCTATTTTATTACTGTAGTCCCCACCCTCGTGTAATATGTCTGTCTTCTCTCGGCTTGCAGCTCTGACAAGTTGTCAAACTGCATTATTCTGTTGGTGGTCGCATGAAGTGTACAGTATTTGGGAAAATATACAAGCTGTACGTCCGTTATCTTTTTGTACTTTTCCTTGTCTGTTTCCTTATGAAAGATTAATAAAGAGAAAAATCACAATCCCTCCCCACCCCCAAATGAAGATTTTTACTAAAAAAGTTTAAACCAGGAAATTTTGCTCCACATGCATTTGTTTGGATCAAAAAGATATTGTTTACTTAAAAAAAAAATTCTTCCAAAAGATTTCACTGCTCTAAAGCAGACACCCATATGCCAGGAGATGGCATAGGAGGTTAATGGTAAAGAATAGTCCATCCACTAATACACAGATCCGCTAGGAATTACTTTGGGGCAGTTCTATGGCCTGTGTTATACAGCAGGTCAGACTAAATTATCACAATGGTTCCTTCTGGCTTTGAAATCTAAGAACCTATCAAAATAGCGAAGTAGAAGTAGGCTGACCAGATAGCAAGTGTGAAAAATCAGGATGGGGTGGGGGGGGGTAATAGGAGCCTATATAAGAAAAAGCCCCAAATACTGGGAGTGTCCCTATAAAATCGGGACATCTGGTCACCCTAAGTAGAAGGGCTACAAGATAGGGTGCAAACTGCTGAGGTAAGGGAAAGGAAAGAAAATTATGGCAATCCCCAATGAGCCAGGGGCTTCCCTGGCCAGGAGGGAAGATGTTTTAGCCACTAATCACTGCTTGGAAGGCTTTCCTCTGAAGAGAGCCATCTGCCATATTGAAGTTGACAAGACAAGGTGGGTGAGGTAAATCTTTTATTGAACCAAAATCTGTTGGTGAGAGACAAGCTTTCAAGCCACAAAGCTCTTCTTCAGGTCTGGGAAAGGTACTTCCAGCATCACAGCTAAATGCACCATGGAACAGATTGTTTAACATAAGTAGTTAACACATATTCTAAGGGACCATTCTCGGTACAGACGCCCATTAACACCTCTGCAGTCATAGGACAAAAAGGGGTGTTAGTGGATAAAAGACGTTATAATAAGCCATAAATCCAGGATCTTTGTTCAGCCCGTGATTTTTAGTGTCTAGCAGAGTTATGAATTTAAGCTCCCAGGCTCGTCCTTTGAAGGTGCTGTGCGGGTTTCCTTTGAGGACAAGGACTGAGAGGTCAGATATGGAATGATTGCTTTGGGAAAAGTGTTCACCCACAGGTAACAGGGTGTTTTTGTCTTTTATCATTTTCCTGTCTGAGCTCATTCAAGAGCCTAGTGTCTGGTTTCATCCACATAGTTATTAATGGGGCATTTAGTGCACTGAGTGAGGCACACCACATGTTGTGATAGGCACGAGTAGGATCCCTGGATCTTGAAAGGTGCATTGTTGGCGGTGTTGATCATTGTAGCAGGGGAGATATGTCTGCAGGTTTTCCATCTGTTCTGGCAGGTTCTGGTGCCACTTTGAGTTGGTGTGTCTTAGTCTGTGGGGAGCTTCTGATGATGAACTTTGAGAGGCTGAGGAGTTTGTTTGAAGGCCAGAAGTGGGGGTTCAGGACAGATTATGAGTTTTAGTTATATAATGATACCCTGTATGTGTTCCAGTGTGAAGCAGTAGGTGACAACTAGGAGTGTGTGGTTGGAGGGGGTTTTATTTCTGTATTGAAGCAGGTTCTCTCCAGATATTTGAGTGGCCCATTCCATGATCTACTTTTCTTGTGGCGCGTCCTTGTTTGGTGAAGGCAGTTTTGAGCCTGTTAAGGTGAATACCTTGGACTTTCTACTGGGACCATATTCTGTGGTATCTACAGCCTGGCATTCAGATAACAGATTTCCTGATGTATTTTGAGTGGTTACTGGATCTATGAAAGTAGGTGCGGTGATCTGTGGGTTTTGTTGTATATGGTTATCTGTAGAGTTCCATTGTCGAAGCCAGTTGTGGTGTCCAGGAAGTTAATGTTAGCGTGAGAGTGTTCCAGAGAGAGTTTAATGGATGGGTGGTGGTTGTTAAAGTTGTGGTGGAAATCTATGAGGGAGTTTAAGCTGTCTTAAAGGATGAGGATGAAAATATCATTGCTTTATCTCATGTATATCATTGGTTTTGCATTTGTCCAGAAATTCTTCTTCAAAGGTAGCCCATGAAGAGACTGGCATATTGGGGAGCCATCCTAGTACCCACAGTTGTTCCCATGGTTTGGGAAAAGTGTTTGTAGTTAAATGTAAGATTGTTAAAGGTCAGGATGAAATGGATGTTTGGCAATGTGTTTGGGGTGGGTATCTGAGGATTGTTCATTGACCTGTAAATATGTGAGGCAGACAGTGATGCCTTCATTTTGAGGGATGTTGGTGTATAGGGAAGCGACATCCATGGGGGCAAGGATGGTGTTCTGAGGGAGGTTGTTAATGTTGCAAAGTTTGTGGAGGAAGTCAGTTATGTGGTGGGGGTGTTTTTGTGTTTGATGGGGATCATCAGATTTTTTTTATACTTGTTTTGGATTTTTTGCTTGATTTCCAGGTGAATTTCCTCGGTTTTTTCCTCCAGTATGTGGGAGTATGTGATGATTTCTTGCTTGGGGTGATTCCTTCTGGAATATGAGAGGTGCAGCAAGGGGTTCCTCAGTTTCTCTGAAGTCCATTTACAGAGCTGTTCAGAGTATTTAGAGTTGTATGTAGTGGTCAGAGGGTTATAGACAATGAGACTTGAAGAAGAGCTCTGTGTGGCTTGAAAGCTTGTCTCGCTCACCAAACAGAAGTTGGTCCAGTAAAAGATATTACCTCACTGTGACAGAATATATGCCTGTATTCACACCCTACAGTAATAATCTTTGTACAAAGTATGCCTTGAAAGGTATGATCAGAAAATTCATAATTTACTGGTCAGTATTGTCCTGGTAAAGTATATGTGGCAACTTTGTATGTGAAGTTGTTATAAGAGTCCCCTGTGTGGTGTTAACACGTGTTCTGAACCCCACAGCCCGGCCCAAACAGAAGTTGGCTAACTGATCTGTCCTAAACAAAGGAATGTGTGCTCAAGCAGGAAAGGAAGACAAAAGAAGAAGTTCAAACAAATGAACAAAAGAACCCAGCCACGAGCAGGGAACATCCTTCCCCATAGACTCTGTCCCCTTGTTCTCAGCTGGGAAAGTTTTTCATGAGGGGAACTGAAACTATAAAAAGGGGGAACAAACACTCTAAGGCACCCCTTTCTCTCTCGCTGCCGATCGCATTTACTGCACCTGAAGAGACAAAGGAAGCGTTCGTTTGCCTGAGGGAGGGTCCTGACATGAGAGTTTGGTCAGTAATCTGCTGCATCACACGGTGAAAAACTTTGCTTGAATCTAATATAGAGTTTGTTAAGTTAGGCATGAGTAAGCATTTTATGTTTGTTTTTCTTGTAACCATTTCTGACTTATGTCTCATTACTGGTATTCACTTAAAACAATAAAACAAGTTAGATTTTAGCTGATCCAGTGTGTTCAAGTTGAAGCATCTGGGTAACTCCATTTGGGGTAACAAGGAATATCAGACTCGGTGTATTTGTATTGTCCAGGAGAGGGCTGGGCAGTACAGGATATATGTTTCCAGGGGGAAAGCTGAGACTGGGAGTGTGGTGGGGTCACCCTGGGTTAAGCTTAAAGGCTGATAAGAGCCAAGCTGTGGCTGGCTGGCTGCACACACACACAGAGAGACATAGCTGGGAGTGACTTACATGCTGGAGGCCGTTTGTGAGCAGCAAAGCTGTGTAAAGGGCACCCCAGGTTAGAGGGCAGGAGTGATACAGCTACTCATTAGTCTGGATTGTGTCCTAGTATGTCACACTCACCCATCTTGTCTCTCCAATATTCTGGGACCGACACAGCTATTTTGGGACCGACTGCATACTGAAGTTGCCCATTTCAGCATGCTCTTTGCCGGGTGTGAGGAAGACGGGTGTTTTTGCTCTGTTTTTAGAGTCGTTTCGATCTTAGCATTGCTACACACGAACTTCCCAAGAAGTACCATGTTCCAGCCAACTCCCTTCTCTTTTATGCTGCTAACCATTAGCCTAACATCAGCTCTGTCTTCCTTCTGCAGACAGGAAAAGCTACACACACTTAGAACGCGGCAAGTCTAAACTGCAACAATTTAACATGCCTGAACGCCGTTGTTTGGGCTGCATAACAGAGAGAGGCAGATTCCTGAAGTAACACAAACGTACAAAGTCACAGCCTTTGATGAGGCGAACACAGACCAGCCTGTGCTACAAAGGGTCTGTTCTGTACTGTTTTGTTATTTGCAGACTATTTCAAAAAGGGAAAGTGCAATCTTAAAACCAGCACAACCGTGCTCTGGGAGTGAGGAGATAAATTTGCTAAGAATGTGTGAGGGTGATAAATTTTACCCCGGGTAAAGCAGCTGAAACGTTCATCACTGCAAGCACCAAAACTATCCGGAACCACTACAGTTTCATCAGAGAAATGAAGACTGGGTTTTTTTTAAACCCTTTCCTAAAGGACGAGGCGGGTCCTGGAATTTGTAGCTCGTGACAGATAATCTGGGTGTTTTAATGTTAACAGCAAGAAGGATCTGTCCCATGTAAGGGCTCTTTAGCCATGGCCAGGAAGCATCCCGTGAACTTCTGAATTTGAAAGGGAACAGAGTCTGACCATGCAAGTGGACGAGGTGAGAATTGAGTAAGGCTGTAGCTGCCTTAGACTCCGTCACTTTGCTGCACACCATAGTGGAAACCTCACAGCCATGGGGAGGAGAGAACTTAGAGCCTCCCGCAGTGTATCCTAGCACAACCTGAGGGACTGGGAAGTGTGGGGAGCACAGGACATATGTTCATGCTAGATAGCTGGAGCAGGCAGATAAGTGCTGGTGATGCTCATAGAATCAACTAGCAGAGGGAGTGGAAAGTCGATTGGCATGTAACTCTGCCAGGTTCCTCATTCTCTTCAAACCTGGGGGCCACTCATCAGCCAACAAAATAGTTTCAGGTACCTGAAATCATCAAACTTTTGTCGGGGGGGGGGGGGGAGAGGTTACAGCTGCTGAGATGGAAGCCACCATGGGAATGGAGACCTTTGTTTGCAGCTGCAAGGCTTATGGGTGGAATCTTTCACGCATAAGCGGAGGGAAACAAGTGCCCAATTCCCTCCCCCCGCGCACATCCCCATCAATTTTAAAGAGTTCCAGCGCCCTCCTTTAATTTAGTGGTGCACACATCTGGTTCCAGGCAGCACGACATTAGTGACATGAACACAACACAGAGGCAAAAGGGGTCAGACCCTCGCCTCGCACCTTGTGTAACCTTTGACACCAGAGCAAAGTCAGTGTGAGTTGGTGCCAACTCTGATCTGTCAGCATGCTGCACAGATACAAGTCCTCAGCTTGTTTGGAGGAGATTTCTGTGTCTGTTCAGTTAACTCCTCCCCTTCACTTTCCCTGTCATTCCTTCCAAATGTTCCCATCTTTTCCTTCTCATTCCTGTCCCGGTCAGTCCATGGGTCCCACTGCAGAAATCCCCCACAGGGCTACACTAGAAGTGGCACTGGCTTCACCAGTGGGAATGAATTTGCCTTCTGGCCTCCCGGGGAAGGGCTTTGGGGCCTGGTGAATTGGGTACAGACAGCAAGAGGAGCCAAGTCAAAGGTCTCTCAGAGAAAACCAACATGGACAGCCCACTACCCCCATGCATGTCTTTCCCTTCTACACTGCTACCTGAGCCCCACCATGACAGGAAGGGTCCACTAGGAGCATTGACAGGATCCACTCTCTGAGGGATGTAAATGCCTCACTGGGGAGATATTGTTGCCTGCATTCAAGAGCGTAGACTTCAGACTGGACATTGGCCATGTCCATGCCACAAAGAGACCCTCCCACATCCAATAACTCCCACCCTACACAGTTCAAGTCACCCAGTGGGCCTGGAGCAGGGGTTCTATGGGCTCCCAGGGGGGTGGGAAGTACAGCTGACCGGAGGATGACAACCCCATTTCACTGCAATTTTGGAATCTTTGAACATTGTTTTTGTTCCGCATTGGAATGAAACCAACAGCTTTCAAGAACGTTCATGAAAACAGAGTTGGGTCAGCATGGGTCCATTTCTGGAGCAGAACCTGAGCGTCTCAATGCAGGAAGGCAGGTGTGTGCATATATTGATGATTACAGCACTGCCCTGGGAAGTGAGAGACCCAGATTCAAGCCCCTACTCTGCCTGATTCAGAGCAGAGTTTTTCCTCACAGATCACAGACTTCAACCTGGGTCTCCTGCATCCCAGCCTAGGGCTCTAACTACCAGTCTCCAGAGTGTGAGAGTCGGGTCTCCTCCTCCACCTTCAGCAGAAGTGTTCCAATTAGCTGTAGTGCCATAGATCAGCTGCTGTTCCTCTGCAGCACACAGGAGATCATGGGGGTCCTTGGCTTTTGGTCACTGTCCCCCATATATATTTCTCCCTCTCTCTCTCTACTCACCCGCCATGGGGAGCTGGACACATTGTATCCCCCCTGCTTCAAATCAGCCCCAATCTCACCGTTAAATTGAATTCTGCACTCATTTGTAAGAGATAAGGATCTGGAAACTGTCACGGGGGTTGTCAGGGCCAGTGACCCCACATCCTTTTAATCATATTTGGTAGGAAATTGGCCCCGGTGTGATGCAGTAAAGTTACAGTTTCACTTGACAGAGCCTGCGACTAAGAGTGTAATAAAATAAACCCCAAAGAGAAGCTGGCTTGCTGTCATTAAAGTGAATGGGAGCAGAGACTATGAATCGCCCCGGGCCTGGCTCCTACTTCCAACCCTTGAAACCTCCTCCTAGGGCTCACAGATGGATCATCAGCTACAAATGTGCCATAAACACAGCAGCAGTTCAGCGACTTCCCTGCAATATAACAATACAGTAGGCCCCCGTCGTCGGGTTCAGGGCTTCTGTAACTCTGCCAGAGCTCAAACAGAGCTGCTACAGAAAGGCTTTTAGAGAAAGGAAGGGGGAAGTCATCAGTGAGTCACAACTGCTGTTTGTTTTGAGCTCTAAGGGCAGACAAGAATAAGCGTGGGCCAAGCCACAAAATTTGGATCCAGATTTCCAGCACCATAGACTTAAGACCACAAGTTCCAGTTTGGGCTTACTCCTAATAAATAAGGCCAAAAACGTTCCCTGTATAGGCTTTCCATATACAGAGAGCAACAGACTCCATGAGAAGGGGCTTGTGGGACTTAAAACTGATTGTTTCCATCAGGGTTTGCCCCTAGTAGGGCAAGAAAAGATTTCAAGCCATGGAGTTTGACAGCCACCAGCCCCTAGAGACACAATGTACAGAGCTGTGTGGTAGCTGTGCCTTGTAGAGCACTATCACCACCCATAGCAAAGAGGCAGGATGAAGAGGCAGAATAAAGAAGAACGGAGATGAAGCAGCTACTACTTCTATAGACATTAGATTGCACATAACTATCTTCCACAAAGTACCCAGTAATCACACCCTAAAGCCAGTCTATATACAGCTAGAGTCTGCCACGTGCGAGGCTCCTTCCTACCAGTATGTCCCCTTTCAGGGCTTACCATCTAGCATTCTTCCCAGCACAGCAACCACCATCTCCTTCCTCAGCAACATCTTGCCTATCAGAGACAGAAGACTAGTGCCTGCCTTATAAAGAGCCCTAGATTCCTCCCATTCCCAACATGCTTTGCTAAAGGAGATTGACAGCTAGTGCCCCTTCTTTGACTCTTTCCCTGTGCTGTAGCAACACCCTGAGTCCACTCTCCAGAGACAGATACACTTCCCAGGGCCTGCTTCCTGGCCTTTATCCTGAAACCAAATAGTCCCAGTCTGGGGTCTAACGGTGCCCTGACCCAAGCTTCTCTGAGGGCTCCATCCTTGGGGGCCTGATAGGAAAAAACAGGGCTTTCTCCTAATTCTTGTCAATGTCACCTCCATCACAGGCTCCCATTGTAGCTTGCCTTCTGAACAGCCTGATCTACCTCAGTGTCTTCATTACCAGTTGCCCTCAGACACACTTCACATCACAACAGGGGAACCAGGCTAAGTTGGTGCTGACAGATTCTCTATGTATTTTTTGCCTAGGCCCACCAGAGTGGTATCTGACTGCTTGGCTGGGGCCTGGGGATAAGGATGGTGCTGTCACCTCCAGCCCCCACCCTTGGAGCCTCATGGAGCACCAGCAGAGATCCATCCTTCAGATCCACCTCTGACTGCAGAACCATCAGAGAGCATTTGGCTGAAGGTGACCACCAGAAGCAAAGTGCATGGCCTTATGGGTAGCAAACCAGTAGCTTGGTAAATACACTCATATTTCCCTTTCAGTATTAAAGTCTGCAAGTAGTACAGCTAAAACTAGCCCTTTTACATGTACTTGACTATATCCGGTCCAGATCTGCATGCTGTTGAATAAACAAAGCTCACCAGGAGAATGTGGTCTGAGCAACATGCAGGCAAAATGCAAAAATGCATCCAAAATGGTTTCATACACTACCACTGAACAACCACAAACAGTGCGGTAATTCATCCCTGTCTGCCACACAGCGTCTGGGCACACTGTACATTTTACACCATGTTTATTTTTCAGAGCTGGATAATTAAATGTGATGGGATCCGGCAGTTCTGGTGAGTAAACCAGGAGGACAGGCTGTCTGACTGCAGTCAGCGCATACAGGAGGTATTCATGGAAATCACTCATTGCAATATTTTCTATTTCAGTTCCCTTTAATCAGGCGCAAGAGCTGGGTTCTGCTTGGGGAGTGATGACATTACGCTGCCGTCTTTCAAAGGAGCAGGGAAAAGAAAGAAAAGTTCATGAATAATAACGCATTCGTTTACTGAACTGTCACTTATTTCATGGGCTTCCTGAAAAGAATCCGGCATACTGCTGAAAGCCCTTGCGCCAGTACTGAGCTCTGCACGAATGGTACTCAGCACAGACAAAAGTATTCGTTGGTGTTCAGCACCTCTGAAAATCAGGCCATACAGCTCCAGCCAAACATTCCTCACACTTAGATTTTTTCATTATCAGTCTACTTTTCTGTATCATAGAATCATAGAATATCAGGTTTGGAAGAGACCTCAGGAGGTCATCTAGTCCAACCCCCTGCTCAAAGCAGGACCAACCCCAACTAAATCATCCCAGCCAGGGCTTCGTCAAGCCTGACCTTAAAAACCTCTACGGAAGGAGATTCCATCACCTCCCTAGGTAACCCATTCCAGTGCTTCACCACCCTCCTAGTGAAAAAGTTTTTCCTAATATCCAACCTAAACCTCCCCCACTGCAACTTGAGTAGTAGAAGGACACTGAGCATCTAATAGTTCCCGCTCCCTCAGCATCCAGTCTGCATGCTTCCGAGGCCCCATCTCTGCAGCACCATGATTGACCCTGGGATTTGGCCAAATTCAAGCAGACAGGAAAGCTGGAGTAGTGGTTAGGGATTGGGACTCCGGCCTGGTCTACACTGGGGGGGGGGATCAATCTAAGATACACAATTTCAGCTACGAGAATAGCAATGCTGAAGTCGACGTATCTTAGATTGACTTAGAATTACTTACTTCATGTCCTCCTGGCGCGGGATCGACGGCCGCAGCTCCCCCGTCGACTTTGCTTCCGCCTCTCGCCGAGCTGGAGTTCAGCAGTCGATGGGAGAGCGATCGGGGATCGATTTATCACAACTACACTACACGCGATAAATCGATCCCCGATTGATCGATCACTACCCACCGATCCGGCGGGTAGTGTAGATGTACCCTCAGAAGAGTTACTCCCTAGTTTTACCACTGGCATAGCAATCCATCTGCTATCCTTTGTCTGTCCTGGCTATTTAAATTGTAAGCTCTTCGGGGCAGGGACAGCTTGTGCTTTGTATTTGTATAGCAGCCAGACAATGGGGCTCTGATTGCAACAATAAATGGATTAAAATAAGGGTCTACTTCCAGCAGATGTCATTTTTCAGCCTCTCCCTTTCCTAGCACCCATTCTGCATGCCTGCTGCCCCATCCCCTGTTCTCACTTGATCCAGTGCTTCTTTCTGCCCAGTTAGAATACCTCTTTCCTTGTTCAGCCTTCTAATGTTATCTGGTAACAAAGGTGCATCAAGGTCACAATGCCTTTGGGAGTAACATATTATTCCTTCTCGGGCTGAGCCTTGGAAGCCAGCTGGCAAGTCAGACTGATTTCTCTGATGAACTAAGGAATCGTAACTGACATGATTGGAGAAAACAAGTTCAAATCCCACTTTTCAGGACGTGAATGTAGAAATATCCAGTGTCTGCGCCCCAAACCAGACTAAATTGGCATTCTGGTTTTCATCATGTCAGACTGCATGTAAATATGACATAGAAGCTAATTGGAGGTAATAGCTTAATGCTTCTAAAAACAAGGATCACAACCTGGGAGAACTGACTCTTGATTCTATCCCTGTGAGATTGGTGCCTTCTGATTTTCCTCTAGACGCCTTAGGTAGTGATATAGTCCCATTACCATAGCATCAGAGCACCTCACAATCTTCAATATATTTATTCTCATAACAACCCATTATTATCCCCATTTTACAGATGGAGAGCTGAGGCATAGACGTCTAAGTCATTTGCCCAAGGTCATACAGAAAGTCTGTGGAGAAGCCGGGCATTGAATGCAGGTCTCTGGGTAGTGTTCTAACCACTGGACCATCCTGCCTCTCTATGGTATAATTCTCTCTAGTGTTTCTTATACCATAGAGACAGAATTGAGTCCTGGTTGGAAAAAGCAGAAGGTTTTTCAGGGAAAGGGGAAAACAGGAAGAAGGGGTGGAGGAGAGAAAACCCCCCAATGTACAATTTTGGGTTTTCGTTTAAAAAAAATTCAGAAAAATTTCATCCAAAACTTTTCAAAACTTGCAGCACAAAATACCATTTTTCAACCAGCTCCAGTAAGAACCATCTCATTGTGTAGGCAGGCATACTCTTCAGCCATCATTTTGCTTTAATCATTGCTGTTCTTTAGACTGCAACGAGGAACAGGTTTGGAGCAATGTCACATCCACTTTGTTGTGTGTTTGAGATCTGATGATTGTACTGTATGAAACGATATGCCGGTTTTCATGGCAGACCTAATGCCTGTCAGCTGTTCCAGGGAGCCCTGTGAAACGAGCTATTGCATTTCATGAGGCTATCCTCACAAACACCATTGCAAATAAATAACTTGGAAGCTGAAGCCTGGCCATATTCTAATGCACCCTGGGTGTCTGAAAATACAATTTTGTTCTTTGACCTGGTAAACAAGGAGTCAAAATATCAGCGCTACACCAAATCAGCAAGAATCAAATGATTTTTCTGAAGCATGAATGAAAAAGCTTCTCTTTTTTTCCTATTCAGTTTGCAAAACCTATCAAGATAATATGCAAAGTTAACAATCACATAATGCACAGGGCAGATCTTAAATCCTGCTATTCAGAGCTTTCATCTGGTATTCATTAGATATTAATTATATTAAGCTGTAGGAGGTTAGGAAAGGACATAGTCGCTGGAGACATAAGGGCATTAAAATACATGCTACCTGCATCCACCATCAGGACAATGTCATTCGTGAAAGTAATATAACTGCACCAGCAGAGCAGCATTGCTGGTGAGGAAATGTCATTTGCACAAGAGTGTCATCTACTAGAAATACTGCTTTACAAACTGCTATTGCAAATACCAAGACAGCTCCCAACCTCCCTGGAAATGTTTGTTTGTCAGCTGCAGACTGCTTGACGCTATCCCTGAAAACACCTCTATTTTACCACAAATTGCAATGGGCCAAATTCATCCCTGGGGTATCTCCACTGAAGTCAATGGAGTTAGCCCCAGGGATAAATTTCCATTAAGAAGTTTGGTTTTCTAGTTACTTGGGTCTCCTGGTAACTGTCTTCAGGCTAGTAGTAGAGAGCTCAAGTTTGCTGAAAGCCATGAAGGTTTCCCAAACTTTCTGGTGGGAATACTGCATAGAAATGTATGCACATTTGGCTTGTGTTTTGTACCATTATCATTTCCAGCTGCTAATGCTCTCAAAGAACTTCCAGCTGTAGTTTGCTTAATTAAACTCATTCATCTAAACCACAGTAGAAAACCAGTAATACTAAGATCTTTCTGAGATCTCTCTAGAGATATCCTGGAGTCTGGTGGAAAAGATGGGACTTCATTTCCATGTTCCAATTTATTTCTATCAGGTTTCTCACATGACTATATATATATATACACACACACACACTCTGGTAACTCAAAGGTATTGTTTCAATCATATAGGCCGCCTATCTCCATCTTCTGTAAATAACCAAGATCAGTGCTTGTCACGGGGGATTGATGGAACGAAACAAAAAAATGAACCCACTAGCAAGAATCCAAGTGGCTTTTGAGAACCACTCAGCGAAACAGTTGCTAACTCTCCGCTACAATCAGCTATGGCAAAGTCGCAGGATAGGGTTTCAGTCGTAAATGCTGTATGAGTGGACCACACATATTAAGGCTGAGAGGAAAAACACATGTAGGGATCATGGAAGTCTAGGGGCAAGTAAATTACTGTTAATTGTGAAACCTTTGATTGGAAGAGGGTCCAGATGGCCAGCCATATGGGTCTGATTATAAAATTAAACACAATTAATAAAAACGGGGTTTCCACAGCATTCTTCTCGCACTGGCTTGGAAATACTATTTTAGCACCTTACTGGGCTACATTATAGTTCCAGTTTGGTGAAATATTCTTCCCTGTCTTTTCTAAACTGCCTGGGCCAAATGCTGTGCTGATTTATACCCTGCAATTAGAGGCATGGAACAATTTTCCAAAAAGGAGAGATTGAAAAGCTCAAGACTGTTTAGTATAAGGGAAGATGATTATTGAGAGGGGTCATTTCAACGGGATACAAACTAATGCATGCAAAAGACCAGGGTGCTCCTATTTACTGTCTCAAACACAAGATTATGGGGATTATTTACTGAAATTTAAAGGCAACTATCTGAAAACTGGTGAAGGAAAATATTTTGACACAATGCATAAGTAACCGGTGGAACTCATTGCCACATGATGACACTGAGACCAAGTGCTTGGCAGGATTTTAAAAAGGATTCCCCCCTAGAGGTGGCTACATTTCACAAGTTGGAGATGTGACTGTTTTAACTAGTCAAGACTCCAGTTCAGAAAGATACTTTAAGGTAGGGAGGTGAAAATAGCGAGTGGATAGAGCAGTGGGCTAGGACTGAGGACACAGGGTGTTATTCTTGGCTCTGTCCCTGGCCTACTGAGTGACCTTAGGCAAGTCACTGACTAGCTCTGTGCCTAATTTTTTTCATTTACAGAATGGGAATCGTGACCCAGTAAAGTGCTTTTGCGAACTACTGCTGAAAAAGAGCTGGGGATTATTGGCATTCTTAGTATGAAGCCCCTGTCTAATTTTAAGCATGTAGGTGGAGTCACTGAGTTAAATGCTTAAATTGCGGCACATGCATCTGTACTTTGCGGGCCAAGTTTCCAAGGAGCTTTCTGAATGAAAAACGCTCGATGTCGTGTCAATCCAGTTAAAATATGCTAGCTCCATGATACTTGACATTTATTTTAGTCCTTCGTTCACAGCTGAAATATCATTTCAAATTATATTGTCTCTCATAGGGGATTTTTGCCATTCTGCGTGTGCACTTCAATTTTATCGTTCTGCGACGTTTCGTTTTCACTGACAAGAGCTCTGCATCCCTCAAAGTCAAGCCCCTCCTCAAGCCCCTGGATAGACAATGCTGTGGCAGCTTCTGCTTTGCTTCCCGTGATTAGCAACCACAAACACACAGCACGCCAGACCTGCTCCTGCAATTGCTGAAATCCCTCATCTCCAGTTAGCCTGAGTCGGTTGCAAGATTGGGCCTATGGCTGGCTACCAAACAATAGCCCTGCGCCTGTGGAATTGGCTCAGCGTGGGAGTTCTGCCTCTCTATTAAGGATTGAGCCCAGTAATTGTAGGATTTTTACGTTCACTCCCAAATCTGCTACTGTATTCAGCTGCCATTCATGCTTCACCTGCAGGCTGGAGTGTAGCCAGAAAGAATCCTCTGGACTCCATGCTATTATCATAGGCACACACATATTATCATATCATAACTCAGAGCTAAAATTGGCAAGACACTTGTCTAGTTACAAGCCTTTCTCATGCAGCTTATTCATTTATTTAAAGCAAATGAATTACACATTGAAAATAAATATGTATTATGCTACCATGCTTTGCATAAACTCCCATGGCATAGGGTGCCTTGCTTTCAACTGTCTTCTGAAGTTATCAATAACCATCCCACCTTTCTTATCATGCCCAGCCAGAACTAGGGTAGTAATATCGCATCCAGTTACAAACAACGGACCAGATCTGCAGGTCATGTCAACTGAAGTAGTATTTTTTTTTTTTTTTTAGCCTTGAATGTCTTTGCTTTCAGGATTCATTTAGACTGAAAAATACCTTTGTCTTCTACCAGAGTGTCCTTCCCTTAGAGATATCGCTCATCGACTCATGTCCCAAACCACGGGTTTTGTTTGCTTCCTTTTTTCTTTTTCTAGGCAGCAGAAGGGCTTAGGATAGGAGCAGGAGCTAAGAATGGGAGCAGAGAGGAGGAAGGACAGAGGCTAGAGGTAAAGGAAAACAGACAGAGAGGAAAGGCTCTATTACCATTAAAAAACTCCTCTCCAGAGGTTGGAATCAAACCCAGGATTCCTGAATTCCAGCATTCCTCAGCTGTCAGCACACAGCTGTGATACCCACTGCCAAAGTGGGTGATTTAGCTTTCTAGTGACAGCTCCACCTACAGGTTAACAGCCTACTACTGCTACCAGTTACTCTGTTACCTCAACTGGTAGAAGTTTGTCTTGTGGATTTAAGGTCCTAACCCTGCTGTTAATGGGGGGGTCACTAAGGTTCCATGTGTTGGGTTTTCTATTTGTTTCAGTTGCCTTTTTAAAAAAAAAACTTAGGAAATTACATCCAATTTCAAAAGAAGGTTGAGGTTGCAAAGTCGAGCAATGTAAAGTTAAGAAATGCCAGAAATAACATCGCCCATGCACCCTTAATTGTATCTTCTTGTGTGTATGCTTTATGACACAGCCTTCAGCTCCCTCATCACACACCAGTTTTTCTCTACAGGAAACCTGCCTCTTATCAGAGCAATCTAATATAGGGCCTGATCCGCCTTTCGCATTGGCTTTACAGTGTTGTTACTCGTTTAGCTTTGCCAGAATAACTCTGGATTTACATTCGCATGAGCAGAGAAGCTGCCCCTGGAGTATCTAACACCATTTGTTACAGTGTTCATTCCCTTTATCTGCAGAACCTACCTCTCAGGATAATATACTCTGATGGTTTCCGTCTGCCGTGGTCTGGTATTTAACGCAGAGGGGCCGGGGAGTCAGCTCCTGGGTTCACCTGAGAGCTCTAGCATTGATTTGCTGTGTGCCAAGCCATTTAGCAGTTCTACAGCTCCGTTCTCTCATATGTAAAATGGGGATAAAATAACACCCTCCTCCAGGGATGTGTGGTGAAGCAGCTTGCACTCGTGTTTGTAAAATTCTTTGAGACCATCCAATGAAAAGCAGTATTATTAGCAGTAGTGGTTGGTGTTTGTGGGCTGGGATGCAAAGTTCCTACGGCAGCCCCTGAGCTGAGTAATGTGACCTGTGATGATGGGGCGTGTTGCTCGGCTTGGGCCACTTTTGAGTGAGTGTGAGCTTCTCCATTGCTTTCAATGGGCAACCCATCAAGCCCCAGGAGAGCTGCCATTTCAAATGGAGATTCCAGCCTGGCTTTGACTAGCTGCTCAGCAGCATTCTGGAGACCAGCTTTAAGCCGGTCGCGTGTATCAAATGTCTTCTGTCATTAGGTTTTGCAGAGTTTCCTGGAAAACAATTCCCAGGGGGGCTTGGAAGTAGGCTGAGCTCATCCCCTTCATTCCCAGCCCACATCTGTCTGCCGGCAGCCACTGCAGAGGAGGGATTTCCTGCCACCACCACCCAACTGGAAGGAGATCCTAACTCTACCAATTCCCTTTCAGTCCTCAAACTATTCATGTGTCAGTCAATGGATATCCAGGGTTCTATCCTCAGCTGATGTAAATCATGATAGCTCTAGTGGAGCCACACCAGTTTACACCAGCAGGGGATCTAGTCTCCAAACACTACAATGAGCTTAATCAGGTAGGAGAGACAGTGCCCTGTATGATGGCTAGAGTCACTGTGAGTACATCCTGCAGTTGACCCAGGTGAGTCTCCAGGTGGATCTGTGATAAGCTTGGCTCAGCTGGAAAAAAGCTGTTTCTAATAGAGACCAGCTTAGCTCAGATCCTAACTCAATGGACTCAACTGGTTGTGCTGCCACCTTTGAACAGCAAGGGCTCCTGGTCAGTGCTTGATAATGGTCATGTGCAGGATGCACATACACTGAGGCCAGCCAAAGGACTGTGCTAATGGTTACATCCACTCTAGTGTCTGACCACCAGCTAACAGAGGCATCAAATGCCAAATATCAGGTCCCCGCTCCAAAACCATAACCAGACAAAAGCATCTCAAAGAAAAGCTTGCCAACAAATTTTCACATGGGCAAAACAATGTATTTTCCCTTAGCCTCATTCTCAGAAACAGCCGAACCATTTTGGCTGAAATTTTCCAAAAATAATACAGACGGGGCAAACACCCAGCATGGAAAATTTCAATCCAGAGGGTTAAAATTTGACAAAGATTGACAAAGACGGTTAATGTTTGAAAACAGGGTCTTATAATGGGAAGTGTCAAGAAAACCTTAACAACAGGTAGTGCTACCAGCCCCACCTATAATAATATTTAGTACTTATAAAATGCATCTGAAAAGCCAGTGTGACATTACCGAGGGTACACTCTGGACTGTTGGACAGCTTTGTCCCCTCACTTCTCCAACCTGAGGTGCCTTTTATACTGCTTCTCTGTGAGAGCGACCATACCTGGCCTGCTCACGCACACCCTCCCGCATGTAAATTGTTCCCAGCTGAGTTATATGAGTGCTTTTAGCCAGCCACTCCTGAATTATATTGCCAAGTGATGCCAGCAAATTCCCAGTCCCAGACTTGTCCCTAAAAACAAGTGTATTGTACTGCCCAGCACCCTCCTGGACAATACAAGCTCATAAAAAGTCCGTCCTTTCATTAATAGAAAATGATATGCACAAATCTTGTTATCTCAAATGGAGTTCCCCAACACTTCAATCCACTGGCTTAATTAAAACAATAAAACAAGTTTATTAACCACAGAAAGCTAGATTTTTAAGTGATTACAAGAGGCATAAAAGTCAGAATTGGTTACAAAGAAATAAAAGGTAAAACACAAACTTATACTTAACAAGCTAAAGTGAATTCAAAGCAAAGGATCTCTCTCATCACATGTGCTAACAGTCTTACTATCTGACTCTTTCAGCCAAGATCACTCCCCAGTCCAGTGCTCCCTCCCTTGTCCTTCAGGCATTGTGGATGTCGTGGACAGAGAGAAAGGGAAGAAAGATGATATAGGACCTCTGTTCCTCATTTTTATATCTTTTCCTCCTCTTTGAGAATCATTTCCAGCTGGGATTCAGGAGACGGGAGTCTAGGAGATGCGAACTTCCAGCTGTTTCTTTGCCAACTAGTAAATTTCTCACTCATACCCTTTTTCTGCCAAAGAATGGTGATAGTCCATTTGATTATGCTGACACCTGGCAGAGATGCTGGTTAGTCTTTTGTTTCTGGGGAACTGGTTTGAAGTTGTTTCCCTAGACTTGGACCATGTCTTATACAGTAGAATTTTATAACATCACATACAATGTTGCCACACAGATTTTACCAGAACAGTAATGTTCAGCAGATTATGAGTTTTACAATATTCACAAGACATACTTTGTACAAAATTTATCATAGTCTTGTAAAAATGGTGAACATAAGGGTACAGACTGACACAGCCAGTATCTAAATTAATGGCTCAGATACTCTCAAAGGGACTTTGTGCAAATACATTTTGTGCTTTAAAGGAATACATATATTAGGTGGAGATTCAGCCTTCAAAGGCAGCCATGTTATGCTCATTGACAAATTGAATTCAGAGGATTCTGTAACTAATTATTTCCACATAGACTTATTGAGCCAGTCCCTCAGATAGAGCATAGCTCCATTGACTTAATTGGTGCTATATCCATTTACACCAACAGGGGACATGGCCCATGATATATAAGCAGCAAATCTAAGCAAAACAATTTTTAAGAGAAAAGCTTTTTAAGCATGATTTATATGTACTGGGTATTCCACTATCAGTCCAGATGTTTTCAAAAGTCTGACACCAAAGAAAAACCTATCATTTTATCTTAATGATATATTACTAACCCACTTTGGACTTGCATAGATTCAACCACAGCTGCAGTAGACAGAACAAAAACATAAAGACATGTGAGTCATATATTAAAACAGCAGAGACGTGGACCATCTATGGTACATCTCTAGGGAGCTGAATAAAGAGGAAGGCTTTGTGTTATTAGACACAAGAACATATGTATTGTGAGTGGGAGGTCCTATGCAGCTATGGTTCTTGGACGCATTATTTTGAAGATGTATTGTAAAAGATCCTTTGTAGCCAACAGAGGAAGCCATTCATGTCTTTCTGTAACCAGCTGAGCAATGATCCCCTAACTATGCACTCCAGTAGCCAAGATATACCTTCCTTGCTCAGTCAACTGCCACTGAAGCTGGCTTGAGCTTGTGTGTGCAAGGGGTAGGCTCTGTTTGATCACAGGTTATTATCAGGTCAGACGGTGAGTTTAGTTATACCTAGAAGCAGGTTGTTACGCATGGCAGATCTATCACATCAGTGAGAAAAGTTGATCTGAGTTGTCCAGTGTTATTAAATGTCACCTTCATAAGCCACCAGTACAACAGAAATCAGTGATTATATTCGCTGTAGAGATCAGCCTTTACAATATAGGCTATTTGGAAACGATTGTGTATTAGCTAACATAAGGAATGCATTCGCTTAAGCCCAGAGCTGCAAAGATATTTAGGCACTTAACTTCCATTGAAATTGATTGAGTTGGGCCCCTAGATACCTTTGAGGAGCTGGATCTTAGGACCTGAAGCAAAAGCCCATTGAAATCCATGGGAGTTTTTCCCATGGACTTTAATGAGGTTTGGATCAAGCCCTTTTTACATTACAAGCAATATCCCACAGTGTAAGAGAGTCTGTATTACAATACGGTTATTAGTTATTATTTTTATCCTCACCATTTGGCTACATGCAATGCACTGAGTTGCAGAGTATGTTAGCATGAAACACATGTAGCTCTTCTTGCTTCTTTTTCAAGATAACAAACAGCTTGTTCCAAAGGATAATCATCAGTATCACTTGTGTGTTTGCCAAGAGAAGCCCAGAACTGACTCTTTACAAACAGCTAATGGCGTGACCCAACAGCCGAGGCAGTGAACACAATTCCCTGATAAAGGAGCCCATCCTTTTAGGTTGCAGTGTCTATCTGTCTCTATCAAGCTTCTTCAAAATAAGGTTATACTTCTTCCAAGCTGTTTTTGTCCCAGAGTTAAGTGTTTCCACTGTTGATCAGGAAATGAAATTCTCTGATTCCAGCCCGAGAACGCCATTAATGGCAGAATGTTAGAGTGATGACTGAAGTTACACAGGATGGAGTCACCAAGAATATTACTTCTGCTTGCCCTAAGTCAAAAGCCAGCCAATCTCACACCGCGACCCATAATTCAGCATAATTCACCCTCCGACAATCCTGGCCAGCTATCTCAGGCTGGGAATCTGGGCTTAAGCCAATTAACCCTAAACCCTCTCTGAGCCATGCACTTCAACAGCATCTGAAAAATGGTTTAACATTTCATGACTACCTGAGTGCTCTTGACTTAGTACAAAGGATGGCAGTGTGGAGCCCTAAGCCTGACCAGGTTTCTAGGTGCGAGTGTGGTACAAATAATAATCAATAATAATGAAAATCTGTGTGCTTGTGTTCAGCCGTGTGACTGTTACACCACACACTAGAGGGCAATGTGATCCTCCAGACAGATAAGCTGATTAGCCAGGTGGGTAGTGGCTGGGCATTAAAAATGGTGGCCTATTTCTCCCCTGACTTACTGGTGTAAATCAGAAGTAACTCCACTGAAGTCAATGGAGTTACTCTGTGGTAAGCAAGAGGAGAATCAGGCCCTGTTTAATTGCGGTGCAGACGGTTGGGCTCAGGCCGCAGCCCAGCTCTGGGATCCTCCCACCTCACAGGGCCACAGAGCCTGGGCTTCAGTCCGAGTCTGAATGTCTACACTGCAGTTAAACAGCCCCATAGCCCGAGCCCTGGGAGCCCGAGTCAGCTGGTACGGGCCAGCTGCAGGTGTCTAATTGCAGTGTGGACATGCCCTTTGTAAAGAGAATTGTTATGTATGGGCAGGTCCATCTGACACCTGTAGAGGGCATTGTTACATATAAACACCATATGTGTGAATTACAGTGTCAAAGGCACAGGGGCTGACTTTTCAAAGTGCCGGTGGGTGCTCAACCCCTGGCTCTGCCCCAGGCCCCACCCCCAATCCACCCCTTCCCCCAGGGCCCCACCCACGCCCCACCTCTTCCTGCCCTTGCTCCACCCCCGCCCCGCCTCTTCCCACTGAGTTCCGTCCCCTCCCCCAAGAGTGCTGCATCCTCACTCCTCCCCCCTCCCGCCCCCCAGAGCCTCCTGCACGCCGCAAAACAGCTGATTGCTGGGGGCAGGAGGAGCTGGGGGAAGGGGAGGCACTGATCCATGGGGCCGGCTGGCAGGCGGGAGGTTCTGGGGGGAAGTAGCTGATAGGGGGGCTGCCGGTGGGTGCTCAGCACGCACCATTTTTCCCCCATGGGTGCTCCAGTCCCGGAGCACCCACAGAGTCGGTGCCTATGGTCAGAGGTGCCACTCTGGGACTGAATAATTTTTTTTCTCCCTCCTTTGTCTACAGAGGCACCATACACTAAGTTATGGGTTATCTTAGTGACTTAATCAGACATGTTTTAGTTAGCCAGAGCCCTGTTGACTTTCCCTAGTTTGGAATGTTAGCATTACCTCTTGAAGGAGGATTTTTATATCAGCTTAGCAAAACCAACCATTGGCATGCACTATTGTAACAGGAGTTTCATGACGTGCAGTTCATTGAGAATTCCCTTTGTACTGAAAGCGATTTGCATATAATCTAATGCCTCGGAAAATGTCAGGGTTTAGGTATTCGCCTGAGGATATTAGAAGTTCTGTGTTATCAACCAAGTAGCACTTTCTGAGCTTTATGTTTGAGATGGTTATTGTGACGGGTTGGGTCACAAGTAACCCCCTTGGGAACTGCCACCTGATGTGCTGGGACTCTGACCCCATTTTCCCTGGCAGCTTGGGACTTCAATACCTTGCCTGGTTGTGCCAGACACGCTAGCCTGCTACAAACATAGACCCAGGGCTGAACCACATCCCCCAAAAGCTGCAGACTTCACTGAAAACAGCTTAAGACGCGCTCCTGTCTCCAACACCCAGATACCCAGCTCCCAATGGGATCCAACCCATCACAGTGCACTGAAGTCCCAAGGGGGAAGGGAAAATGGGCTCAGAGGTAGCCCCAGCACATCAGGTGGCAGTTCCCAAGGGGGTTTCTGTGACCCAACCCGTCAGAGTTATGTCTCCTTCCACCACTGTAGGATTGCCTTGCTATTTTTTTAACAAGAAAAGGTCCCAATTTTAGCCAATGCGCTGAGTCCTTTCCTTTTTGATCTATGTCTCCTTCTTCTTGTTGTTGTATTGCAGTACCATCTAAGAACCCGAGTCGTGGACCAAACCCCATTGTGCTAGGTACTGTACAAACACAGGACAAAAAGACAGCCCTCGCCTTCAAAATCTTACTCGTCCATGCAAGGCCGGCTCTGGCTTTTTTGCCGCCCCAGGCAAAAAAGCCTCCCGCCACCCCCCCACCCCACCCCGCAGGGAGCGTGGCAGGGGAGGGCGCCGAGCCCGGCCGCGGGCCCGCTCTCCCCAACCAGCTGGAGCGCCAGGGGGAGGGTGGTGAGCCCGCCGCGGCTCCGCTGGCAGCCGGAGCGCCGGGAGGAGAGCGGAGAGCCCGGCCGGGGCCCCGCTCTCCCCGACCGGCCGGAGTGCTGTGGGGAGGGCGGCGAGCCCAGTCGCGGC
This sequence comes from Terrapene triunguis, assembly GCF_002925995.2. Taxonomy (NCBI): domain Eukaryota; kingdom Metazoa; phylum Chordata; order Testudines; family Emydidae; genus Terrapene; species Terrapene triunguis. The sequence continues at coordinate 2,005,454 of NW_020664526.1, read as the reverse complement.
CTCGCTCTCGGGCCGGAGCGCCGCCCCCCTCCAGGTGCCGCCCCAAGCACATGCTTGGTGGGCTGGTGCCTGGAGCCGACCCTGCGTCCATGTGTCCCGACTTCACAGTATCTCTGCGTGTTAAAAGCTGGTGGGAAACCATGGGATTTGGAGTCCTTTGAGGACTGTAGAATTTTCCCCAATGGGACCACTCACAAAAGCAAGGACTGGGCACGTAAGGCGTTCAAGCTCAGGCTGTAACACGCATATTCCCAGCTGAATGGCCCGCACAAGTCTCACTAGAGGTTACACACATGCATCGAGGGGCTCGTGGATCTCTTTAATAGCCGGAGAGTCAAGCTGTAAAAAGCTAAGACGTGAATGATGGAAGATTCAAACTTGCTCATCTTTGCCCTAATCCTGCTCCCAGCGGTAAACCTCCTTCTGATTTCAGTGGGAGCAGAGGTTGGCAAACGCCAAGGGTGAAATCCTGACCCTATTGAAGTCAATGTCAAAACTCCCAGTGATTTCAATGGGGCCACGATTTTGTCCTGAAAATCCCACCCTAAAGCCTGGAAGTTAATACTGAAACTCCCCCTTTAACTGACTCCTGGGCCCAAGCGTCTCCATCCATGGAGAGACAGGTCCTCAGTGGCGAGTCCCACTGTAGGCCATGCGGCTGTTTGTGGAATGAGGCGTTCTTCAGCATGAGTCACTGGCTCAAGATGAGTAATATCATCGTGAGTTGTCATGCAGCTGGGGGTCCCATCCTGCTACCACTAAATCAGCAGCAAAACTCCCCTGGAGGAAGCTCTATCAAGTTGCTTATATGCCACAAATGACAATTGTGACAGCGGGATTAGAAGCAAGAGGTCTAGCAATGAAGGTTTCTGGCTTTTCTGAGCTTTAAGTCAATCACGCAGGCCACATTTGCAAAGCTCTGGCCCTTGGGGTGAATTAGAGGAGACGTGAGGCTGCTCTAATTTATGCCGCCTTGTCATGGCTCCCTTGAGGCCATTACGCCAGCAATGATTGCCAGAGGACAGCACGCCCCCTATGGTGGAGGGGGTGACATGGAGTTGGCTACATCAGCTTGCAGGGAATTCCGCTACTTCAGGGGTTTCCCCATCTGTCTGTTTTGGGCAGTATTTGGGCCCTTTTGTGCTGCTGGAGCACCCAAAGGAGCAGTAGCACAGTGCAGGATCTGGTTCCTACGACTTATTTCAATGTCTTTTCCTTTGGTTGAATTTCTTTCATAACTGTTAACGTTGGGGGATTTTCTTTTCCTGACACACTGCATACGCTGCTCTAAACCAACAGCTTGACTTGACCAGGAAACAAAAATTAAAATACCCCAGGGGGTCCTAAATGTACTCAGGCAAAGAGCAGCCGGCTAGCTATACAAAACCCTGGTTTCAGGGCCTGAAACTCACTCTCTAAAACAGCAAGAGAGAGGAGCTCCTGAATATATGGATTGCATTGAATCACATTCAAAAATATCATCACAGACCCAAGCATGCTCAGCTACTCACACAAGTAAGTCACACGATTAACTTAAATTGAACTGCTTAATCCAGATCCTCCATTGGTATATGTCATAACTATAAAGGGAAGGGTAACAGCCCTCCTGTGTACAATACTATAAAATCCCTCCTGGCCAGAGACACCAAAATCCTTTTACCTGTAAAGGGTTAAGAAGCTCAGGTAACCTGGCTGACACCTGACCCAAAGGACCAATAAGAAGAGAAGATACTTTCAAATCATGGTGGCGGGAAGGCTTTTGTTTGTGCTCTTTGTTTGGGGGGTTGTTCGCTCTTGGGACTAAGAGGGACCAGACATCAATCCATGCTCTCCAAATCTTCTGAACAAGTCTCTCATATTTCAAACTTGTAAGTAACAGCCAGGCAAGGTGTGTTAGGTTTATCTTTGTTCTCTCAACTTGTAAATGTATCTTTTGCTAGGGGGATTACCTCTGTTTGCTGTAACGTTGAACCTAAGGCTAGAGGGGGTTCCTCTGGGCTCTTTGAATCTGATTACCCTGTAAAGTTATTTCCATCCTGATTTTACAGAGATGATTTTTACCTTTCTTTCTTTAATTAAAAGCCTTCTTTTTAAGAACCTGATTGATTTTTCCTTGTTTTAAGATCCAAGGGGATTGGATCTGGACTCACCAGGAATTGGTGGGGGGAAAGGGGAGGGGGGGATGATTAATTCCTCCTTGTTTTAAGATCCAAGGGGATTGGATCTGGACTCACCAGGAATTGGTGGGGGGAAAGGGGAGGGGGATGATTAATTCCTCCTTGTTTTAAGATCCAAGGGGTTTGGATCGGTGTTCACCAGGGAATTGGTGGAGGAGTCTCTCAAGGCTACCCAGGGAGGGAAAGGTTTTTTGGGGGGGAGACAGAGTTTCCCAAATAACTCATAAATCATTTGGGTGGTGGCAGCAAAAGCAGATCTAAGCTGGTAGTTAAGTTTAGAGGTTTTCATGCAGGTCCCCACCTCTGTACCCTAAAGTTCGGAGTGGGGAAGGAACCTTGACAGTATAAATCAGCAGAGTTCCACAGAAGTCAATAGAGCTACAATAGTTTACACCAGTACAGAATCCGGGCCTTGGAGTTTGAAAGCTAGCGGGATCTGGCATGTGTATTTCATCCCCAGGTGGGCAGATCTACTCAGATAAAATAGGGGCCTTCTCCCAGCACACAAGAGAGTTGGGCTGACATTCCAACTTGATCTCGGAATGGAACCTTTCTTGAGGTCTGCTTTTGTTTTTTCTTAATCATTAATGCACTTCTGAATTTCAATCTGGCCGCAAGCAGCAAGGACCAAAACCTCATAAGACTTCCAGCCTGATTTCAAAGACCCAAGAGTTTTATGTCATTTGGAGTCACCTCCAAACTTTCTGATGCCGAGCCAGACTCCTAATTCTCAGCCCTTAGGAAGGTCACCGGCCACTAACAGGTTGCAGCCAGAAACGTGGGTATCTGAAACATCTAGTGGTGTAACTGAATAATAACAATGGCGTTTCGCCCATTTACACTGGCAGAAAATTAGGCCCACGGTTGCCCCGCGAGTGTAGACAGAAGGCTAGACTCTGCTCAGTTAAACTGGTGTAAATGAGAGCAGACATGGCCTTGCGACCAACTTTTTTTAAAAAGGCTTCTCCTTCTGTAACGTTTTCTCACAAAATGTTCGCTTCTAATATGCTCTTTCCAAGCTTGGAACATTCCTTTCCCAGAAATCTCCTATGGATCCAGGCAGCAACCCTAATTCGGTAACTTCATTGTACAAATAGTGACACTGTATTTGGATTCACAATGGGAAACGATTGGGCACTATTTGTTACTTTCTCAGACTTGCGTGACAGAGTCAAAGGCTGTTGAGAGCCAGACATAGACAGTTAAAGTTAAAGGCAGCATCTAGCGGGTATTTTACTATACAACTGTACAAAGAGGAACATTCTCCTCTGGAACAAGGAATCTGAAACATTTCCCTTTTAATGAGTCACGGCAAAGGCAGAGCGAGAGGTACACATTCTAATAGTCCAACCTACTTGCTCATTAAAGCAAAAACTTCAGGGTCATGATAAACCAGTCGAGCTGAAAGGAGGCAGCAGACAGTGATCCTGAAAGCTTGCAGAATCAGCGTTTCCAAGTGACTGCCTTCCCAGCTCCGCAGAACATTTCAACCCAAAATGTCACATCCACCAGGCGACAGAGGAGGGGACGGAGGAGAGGAAATTTCTTCCCGTCCGATTCTTTTTACAAACCTCCCAAACTGGGAGCAACCTTGAACTTCAAGGCATTTTTCGACACATCCCAAGCGGGCCAGATTTGAAGGAGCTCAGGGCCAGGTTTTCAGGTGCTCAGCACCCACAACTGGGGCCAGAGCGTCAAACCTTTTTCTTTTTAGCTCTTTTGGGGTTTTGTACCCTGCAGGGTTTGGTTTTGTTTTTTACAGATTGAACTTGTTAAAAAAACAGAGCAAAGAGATGGTCCTGGCCCCAATGAGTGGACGGGCGAGGACCATTAGTGATCATGATCCTATAGTATTGTGGGCTACGTTTTTGGTCTGTTTTAATAGCCGTCTTTCATGTGCCACAGTGAAGGCAAATGAAATACTCGCCAGCGCGACGTAGTTGTCCGGCCCTCATAGACAATCTCTAGAAGTGTTAGTTCACTGCTGTCCCGTCTCTCCCGCGGATGGTGAAGGGAAATGATAACAGATCAGCGTTGCCTGTCGTACTGTAGTCACGAGCACAGAGCATGACAGAGGAGGTAATGAGGCCTCGTGGACAAAGCGCTGGCCTGGGAGTCTAAAGACCCGGAGTCTATTCACAGCTCCGCCTCTGATCTGGTGCAAGTTGCTTTCCTTTTGCACCTCCTGGGTCTAGAGTGGACACTAGCAGGGTTTGTCCCGCACTGTATCCATGTACAGCTTCTAGTACAATGAGGCCTGCCCCTGAGCGGGGCCGCTGGGGGCTACTGCAGCACAAATAATAATCAGATCTCTCGGACAAGCTCACCCCTTTCCACGTCAAGGGCCAGGCACCTTTCTTTGACCTGGCCTCCTCTAACAAACACAAAGCAACAGCATCACCAAAAAACAACCAACCAACCTACCCCCCACACACCCACACCCACAAAACCCTACCAAAACAAGACACTCCGCCACACGTGCTTCTCCCCCCAGGGGAGAGGATGAGCCAACAAACAACACGTGACTGATGTGTAGTCACCTTGCTTAATGCACTGCTGGAAAGTGCTCCGATGCTGTGGGGATGAGTGAAGCATACGAAGCTATCTAGAAGAGGCTTCTTGTTTCCACTCCAGTTCGCCAGTCAACACTGCCTCCCTTACTAATATAAAGGAGATTGTGACACAGATCCTTGGGGGGAAACAAGGAGGAAATAGGCCACATATAAACCCAATTCAAACACAATATAGTGCAATACGGGACCCATTTATTCCACCTCCAACCAGGCATCAAAGGATAAATACTTATTTTATAAACTCTTTCCGTCAGGAATTGTTTCTCACTATGTGGCTGTACAGCACCTTGCACAGTGGTGCCTTGATCTTGTTTAAATTATCTTGGTGTTACTGCAATACAAATAATAAGTAATAATATTTGGGTGGGGTGGGGGATCCTCCCTGATGAAAGTCCAAATTCTCTGCTGGGTGAAATGCCATTAAGTAAATGGAGCTGTACCCATTTAGACCAGCAGCCTGGATAATCCCTTTGGGGAAAAAACGAAGCTGTTATCCCCAAAAACAGGATTATGGAGCGGAATCACTAACACACCCTTAATCAAAGTCACCAACGTGACCCACTTGCTTCTGCACCGATACACTGAAACAAGCAGTGCTGTATAAGCCACGTGGAACATGACCAGATCCTTATAGCTGGTGTATATTGGAGTATCTCCATGGATCTACTTTGATTCACACCAGGTGAGGATCTGGCTCATTATCTATCCAGATTTCCTGCTGCCAAATCCAACGACGTGCCTGTAGGTGGTCCAAAAATGCTGACTTGAAAAAGATCTGAATGCAGCATCTGTGATCCTTTTGCAGAACTTGCAGATTTTTTTGTTTTGTGTTTGTTTCCTAGGATTTACTTTTTCTCTTTGTAAGTGTCACTTGCTTTTCATTTATTTTGAGACCTTTCGGTTTGAAATTCAAAACACTTGTCAGTCACATCAATCCTTCCCCACAAAATGTAGCTGCCAGTTGGATGGGTTAAAAAAAACAAAACAAAAAACAAATAAACCCCAACTTCGATCAAGCTGTGACTTCAACACCCTGTTCAGTGCCATCGAGACAATGTTCAGAGGAAGCGAAATAGAAAGATCTGAGTTTTCATACTTGGTGGTGGAACTAAATTGATTAAGGTCATTTCCTAGGTAGGTTCGAAATCTTCTGTAGCAATTTTTTAAAAGAAAAAGAAAAACCCCTCCCCCCAAAAGAAAAAGTCATTGCTGCAAAAGCATTAACTCTGCTTGGATAACTCAGAATATATGTTGGCAAGGCAACATATCGCAGCTTGAACAGTAATATGTCAGTGGCTCTGCTATGTATGAAAGAGACTTGGGTTTCAATATATCATGCTGAATTTGCTTCTTTTCAGCGTTTCATGGTAGAGTATTTGATGTTAATCCTTTTGCTGCTGCAATCGATAGGGTGACCTTACTTAAAAGTTCCCTGACCTTTGCTGTTGTCAGGATTGTGCTGTTAAAATGTAATTTAATTCTTTTGCTTTAGTCTGAAAATAGTACAGTACAGGATGTTAGTATTTTTCTTTTCCTACCTTGAAAAGTAAAGGTAAAAATCATCAGTCAGCTTTGAACTACTGGATAACAGGATTCAACGTGATATAGAACATCATGGACCAGATTCTCAGCTGGTGTAAAATGAGTTTAGCTTTGTGGCTCTCACACTTTGCAATGGCGCTAAGCTGATCTACACCGCCAAAGGAGCTAACCCGTTGGTTTGTTTTAATATTTCTGTGTATATATTATATAAGGTGACAATCTCAGGAGGATTGATTCTGGGGCCATTATGCAGAGTGAATAGCAGCTTTCAACAGGACCACTCTTTTTGCAACATGAATCAGGCCCTGGCCTTGTGGTGAGGGAGCTCCCAAGCTAGCATTCAGTAATGGATCAATGAGCTGGACCCCACAGTAAGAATGGAACGTGTGGGTGATCAGTCCCTCATAATTAGAATTCCTAGTGAAAGGAATTAACGTGAATCATTAAAAGAGGAGTCTATACAAATAAGGTAGGATAGAATATCCACTGCAAAAGATGAGGGTGTTGTTTTTTTCCTTTTCTTGTATGTGTAGTTTTGTGGTTATTTTGTATTCTAAAGCCAAATCGTGACGTCTCCTTATTCCGTTCTGCCCTTAGACAAACTATCCACTAAACGCAGCATGTTAATCAGGTGAGAACTAGAGATCTGAACCCCCAGCCCTAACTCATGGAATTGACTCATTGGAGTAATTTCACTAGCAGCGGGACCATATGTGTAAGAACGACTCATGTGAGTAATGTTTGCCGGATCAGGCCCTTAAATAAGGACTTCAGGATCTGCCCCTTATGCTGTTGACCACTGTAAATATGTTTTATAATCCTTGGAAATTTAATACCCTTTTTGAACATAAGCTACTGGTTAGCAGAAGAACAAAAACAGGCGTCCCAACAGAACAGCAAGTGCTGAAAGGAGAGAGAGACTCGGTATAGCTAGAATGATAACTCTGTGGGCAGCAATATGTACTATAAATATTATGTATGTTCCTTACTGTTATAGCTGAGATATTCCATCTTTTAAAAATCATTCTGCAATCATGGAATGTGCACATACATCCTTTAAGCTATTTTGCAAAAACCGAACTCCCAAACAAATGCATGCAAGCCTTTCGGGATCATTGCTGGGATTCCAGAGGATAACCTGCTGCTCAGTAACACCAGTGGAGATCCTAGGTAACCTCCAGTAAAATCAGTGGGGTAACTCCTGAGTTACTCTGGGGGTGTAATTGAGAGCAGATCCTGGCCCAAAAGGTCCATAGCCACACACCGTATTAGAGCTGGGACTCTCGGTGTCACCATACAAATGAGAATGCTGCTTTGTACATACCACCCACCCGGGCCACCTGCCTCTGCCCATGGAGAACCCACTAATGTCACAGAGGCTCTGTGCAGGTGTAGGGTCCAGCCACATGGTTCAAGTCTTAAAACTCCACCATTCGCCCCACCAAGTAGCTCTTTTAAATGGATTAAGCATTATCTTTGGCAGAGCCGCCATGGACACGGGCATAAAACTTCCTTCACGGTTGAGTTATTTCTTACCTCTGAGGAACTTTAAATGGGTTTTATGCCCAGTGACCTCATCACAGGCTGGGGTCTGAAGTCAGCAGCGTTAAGCCAAAGGAGAAACAGGCCAGTTACTTAGGCACTTCCTACAATACAAGGTTGCCAGAGGATCTGATTTAAAATCACTGTGCTACCCCTGAATGCCATCTACGGCTCATAAAAAGAAAGCTGTGTTTGAATAATAATTAAACAGGCCTGCATGCTGCAGCAAAGTCTTTTCTCATCCAGCAGATGGATTTTTATTTGGTTAGTCCCTGCCTCTAAGGCAGGTGGACTCTTACTGCTCTGGAATTCGTTCGGCCATAAAGTAAACCAGCGAAGCAGAACGACAGGTTCCAAAGGTATGATGACAGGTTCTGTTTGATGTTTATACGTTTTGCCATTCAGAGCTTTTGTGCATAACCCAGCCTCTTGGTAACTGAGCATGTGCAGCTCCCAGTGACGTCAACAGGATTTCTGGGTGCTCAGCACATCTGGGAAGCGGGTCACTGAGTCATTCTCTTAGGCTGTATGCCCGTAACTAGCCCTGTGCACTCACCGGGCTCCCCCTGCACAAAGCAGGACTGGAGCCTTCGTTATTAGACAGCTTGCAGTAACCAGCGCTACTGTTAATGTTACAACTTATAGTCACCACTCCATTCTGTAACAGGGTTGCTGCCTCTAGAGCCCTGCACAGTGGGGCCCTGCAGCATCTCTGCCTCAGTTTCCTCATCCGAGGTGGGTCCCCTCAAACTTCCCCATGCGGGTCAGTGTTGATGATGTGGCTTGGCTCTCTGGTCAGGCCACTAAACAAACCTAACCCCTTCCGGGATAACAAGAGTCCAGCTAGAAGTCCAAACAAACGGTTCTTCTGCCCCTCTTCAGCCTGCTTCCTGGGCTCAGTTCTCAGCCCCTTCTGGGCTACCTCAAAGTCTTTCCCTGCCCTGTTACAGAGCAGTGACTTCCACGCTGCTGCCCCTGGAGTCACTCTCACAGTCTGCCACTCCTGGAAGTCCCCGGCTCGTCATCCCTCCTCCCTGGCCCTGTGGAGCCCTTCCTTGCTCTCCTAGCGGAGCTCTGCCTTCTAGCGCTTTTTCCCTGAAGGCCCCTTTTCCTAGCAGGTTCCCTTTGCTTCCCCTCCCAGAAACTGGCTGCTTCTTGTAGAGCCTATCTCAGGGCCTCCCACAGGCACCTAACCTGCTCTCAGCCCTTTCTAACGGGTCCATCTGTTCATCAGACTAACACCCGACTCCATGAGTCCGGGCTGGGAGGCAGCTAATTAGGACACTGGCAGGCCTGGCCCCTTTTTCCCTTAATGGGGTCGGTCTCCCTAGGAGACATTCCTGTTCCCGGCTATCCCCCTACTTTCAGTTGCTTGTGTGGTCCTGATAAACTCACCTTTTCCCAGCATTCAAAGCACTCCAGTCCTGCTTTGCAACAGCAGAGTCAATCCAGGTGGTGGAATTACTCCACGTGGACACCAGTGAGTACAGCAGGTTGGCATTTTTTGCCCCATTTTCTTTTTTCATCAATATCAAAACATTTCCATGAAATTGTTTGATTTCTCCATTTAAAAAGTTCCGAATGCAGCCTATGTAAGAACAGCTGTATCTTACGATCTTTCCCCTTTGTGATATTCCACGCCCCCCGGTCCCATGACCACCCCTCCAGCCTTTTCGTTTGCTGTCATCCCATTCTGCGGGATGTCCAACTGAAGCCCAGATTGGCGTCAGCCGCTGTGCGAGGCACAAACCTCTCTGCCTTGCACCTCTGCATGCAGACCAGTCAACATGTGGCTGGAAAGCACAGGCTTTGCTCCCTGCTAGTGCCTCTATGGTGCGTGAAAGGGTTAGGGACGTGACCCACCTGCCCCCTGACACTGGGCACCAAAGCTGGCCAGGCGCGCAGGGGAATATACAGGGCACCTTCTCCAAGAAAGGTGGAGCTGCCATTCTGGAGTCCATCCCATGGAAGTCCCCACAAGGAATCACAGCTGAATTTCTCTTGATTGAGGGGGGACCCTCTACTTAAGGGCAGCTCCGCCACCATCCTTCCGTCATGCTTCTGGCTGCCGAAGGCAACATATAGTCCTTATACCGTAGGCTCCTTAGGGCAGGGAGCAGTCTGTACAGCACTGTCAGCACTTCAGTTAATACCGGCCACCACCTGTCCTTGAGCTGAGACGCCAAACAGTAGACTCACATGTGCCTCTGGAGGACATGCAAAGAAACCTACAGGCTATACTGCAGTGACACCGAATTACAGCAGTGTCCCAGGGCGGCCCCATCCTTACCAGGTGAGCCCCCCTGACTGGGCCAGTTCAGAGGGTCTCACAGTCACAAACACACACCAGGCCATCTATCCGCCACCAAGGGGTGCATTTATTACCTCACACTAACATGCAACACAGGCTTGTAGCAAGGACCGGCTTCCCTGTAGCTCTTACTCCCCAGCGCAGGCCCACCCTCTACTCTCCTCTTGAGCTCCCTCTTTAGCTGCCCCTGCTTCTTTCCTCTCCTTATATTCTGCCCCAATTACCTTGTTAGCCCCGTGACGGTCACCCAGCTGCTCACAATCCCCTGCAGCTTTCTCCAGGCGGCAGCCATGTCGGCGGTCAGGGTGCTGCTGATGGCGCCCTGTCACAGGCAACCTTAAAATGGTGCATGAGGGGAGCAACACGCGTGTTCCACCTCTCTGCTGGAATCTCCCCCAACAGAGCAGACAAAAAGTGGAAGGGCTTAGCCTCCCTTTCATTCAAGCCTACCAGGCCATTCGTCACTTCTTCCATCCATATGCTGGGACGGACAAGGTCTGGGAGCCATCTTGGGCGAGGTCCGGAGCTCGCTCACAGCAGGCGATTGTCAGTATCTTCCTGTTAATTCAGACCCTAATACAAAATGCGGCACTTAGGGGAGATGGTGTGTGAAGCTTGGAAGGTAAATGGGACTATAATTAGATTTAATTCATCTATACAGGTATTCCTACCCCATCGATGGCACTTTTAATGCAGGTCACATTCTTCCTGTATGAAGTCATCCAAGTATAGTTAACACCAAGTTCTGAACGACTCTGTTTGATTTCACTGGCACTGCTCATGGGCCTGGGAGTGTACTCTCCTCCCCTCCCCTCTTCACACAGATGCTTTCTGACGGGAATGCTGAAGGGAAGGAATGAACCTTGGTCTATGCTCCACCTGCCCATTGCATGCCTCACCCTGCCTAATCATTTTCTGAGATTCATCTCTGCAAAGAAAGAGGGCCTGAAATTTGCTTATCTGTTTATTCTAAAAAATCGGCTCCAGCAATTTTGAACTTTGACACAATTCTCCCCAGAACTCACGATCCAGAGAAATGTTACAAATTGCAAAAACTGCCAGCGTTTGAAATTAGACTTTAATTTGATTCAATTTTGGTCCCAGGTATTGTATTCTTGTCTAGAGAGGAAAGTTTAAGCTAAGGTGTAAATTTAAACGGATACAGGCATAACGCCCCAGGTGGACATTCTTATTCCAGTATGTGTGCCTTTTTCCTGTTTAGTTTATGTATTATTGGAAACGGTCTAATCTACACTGTTAAAAGACATTCTTATGCTGGAATAAGAAAGTGTCCCCATGGAGAGTTATACATTGGTTACTAAATTGGTTTCACTATATTGATATAACTGGTCGAACTTTCCCAAGTAGACAAGTCCTTCCTAAGAGAATCTAGTAAACTAAGACTTAATTATCTCCTGGTTTCTGTTTTGTTTTTTCTTGCAAAAGGAAACTAAGGCCATATTTTTCACTACAAAGTTTGACCAGATTCAAAATTGTGACCAGAGCAGTTGTCACTGCAGGGACAGGGGCATTGTGGGATTGCTCCAGGAGGACTGTTGGAATCAGTAACGGTAATGCAGCGTCCACTCTGGCACTGTCCTGGTGAACGAGTGGCAGTAGAGGACTTCTGTCCTTTGGGGAGGCGGTTTAGTTTGACTGACAGAAAAATCAGGGTTTTGAGGTCTCGCTTTTGAGTATGGCTGCATGTAAGGCTGTGCTGAAATAAGGCAACTTTTAACCTGTAAAGTTTTGCAGCACAGAACAGGCCTAAGGAAAGTGTGGGGAAAGGGACAGAAGACTTTTGAACCCTGATAGACAGTTTTTAGGGCATCTGATTCAGGAATGCCATATCCAAATTTTGTAGGAAACCCCCAACCTACCAATTTCAAAATTGATTTTTTTTTTTTTTGACGGGGAGCCAAAATTAAGTTTGTAATGGAAACTCAACAGCAACCTTGACTGGGAAATAACTGCCAAAGCACCATCATTAAAGAGGTATGCAAAACAATGAAAGTAAGCCAGTCAGCACAGAAAGAGGTTACCCATATGAACGTATATTACCTGGCAAAGGAGTAAAGAAACGTTGTGATGCCATGAGCTTCAGTGGCTCTCCTTGGTTGGCTGACTTTGGCCCAATGGTTTGCAAATTTGATGTTGCAAGTACTTACATTGGAAGCTGGTTGGGGCAAGGAGCGCCTTTTTGTTCTGTTTGTACAGCCCCTAGCACAATGGGGTACCGGTACATGACTAGGCCTCTTAGGTACTATGGTGATACAAATAATAATAATAAAGGAAGCCATAAAGTGAGTTAAAAATAGTTGGACTGTCAGAAGGAAGCTTGCAAACCTCTGAATTCTAGAGCAATGAAATAGCAAGGGACTAAGCCTAGTTTATGTCAAATCTTATTGCTTTATTACACTCTCCAAGTTTTGTTTTGTATGTGTATTCAATCTCAGGATCCTGTCTTTACCTTAAAAGCTGACTCATCTGCTAAATAGATTGTTCAAAAGCCCACTCCCATCCACACCACTGCTGTTCCCCCTTAGCAAATCCCATTTGACATTCCTCTTTAAATTGTTTCTGTCGGCCATTAGCATACGAAATATATTATATATGTATCTATATAGATATATATATACACACATACACATATATACCTCTACCTCGATATAACGCTGTCCTCGGGAGCCAAAAAAATCTTACCGCGTTATAGGTGAAACCGCGTTATATCGAACTTGCTTTGATCCGCCGGAGTGCACAGCCCCGCCCCCCCGGAGCACTGCTTTACCGCGTTATATCAGAATTCGTGTTATATCGGGTCACGTTATATCGGGGTAGAGGTGTATATAGAGGTGACAGGTCTGCATCAAAGAAAGTAAAAGGGTTAGTTGAAAAAAAAAGAAAAAAAGAAAAGAAGTTAAACCACTGTTGTGTATTTTTCCATATCTTTATTTTAAAAAAAATAACTTACAAATAGAGAGGACTCTTGGAAATAAGGTCATTCATTTTGTGCATAAGGATACTGCCTGGTGAAACACAGAAATAGGAGTTAAAATTAACAGTAATGTAAGAGTCAGGTTAATATGATGTCAAACTATATCACAAAGAGTCCTATGGCACCTTATAGACTAATAGACGTATTGGAGCATAAGCTTTCGTGGGTGAATACCCATTTCGTCAGACGCACAAAGTGGGTATTCACCCACGAAAGCTTATGTGCCAATACATCTGTTAGACTATAAGGTGCCACAGGACTCTGTCGCTTTTTACAGATCCAGACTAACACAGCTACCCCTCTGATACTTGAAACTATATCACAGTACTGTACATTCAGCTTATTTCCATACATATAGGTATACACCATAACATAAAGCTATTGTAAATAAAATGTGCCAGCCAAAGTAGACACACACATAATATACATCGTCTCCAGACAGCTATTCATGTCATCCTTAGTCCAATTATAGTCAAAATGAATGACAAGCTAACATTCAGACTACAGCACTCTGGATACAATTATCAGCAATATACTTCAAATACATGATAAAAATATATTTCAACTTTCAAAGACATTTGTATAAAGTACACCAACAGCCAGAAAATAAAGTCTTGGGTTTTTAAATACAACACGCTATATATATCTATATCTATATAACACATATACAATGAAACCAAGAGAGGGTCTCCTTTACACATGGGGAAACAAGCCTATCCTGAAGACGTGATATCCGTGGTACACAATGGCTTTGTTCACTACAAATTCTCCCCCATTTGCATAGAATTTGCACCCTGGTCTCGTTCCAGAAAGTCTGGATTAGCTAGCAGTAGATAAAACAAAACACGTTAAAATAAATGCATGATTTTGGTTTGCTCCAAACTCTAAATTTAAATTATGGTTCTGTATTTCTCTTCCACGCTGTGAATTCACGCCCCATCAGAGACACATATGAAAAGGTCCAAGAGGAGTCCTTAGGGAGTGATAATCATTTGGCATTTTGCTCCAGAGCAGAGTACTCAGCTTCGGATACTCTGGAAGCATCAATAAGTTTGGTGAGGCCTGTTTTGGCCGAGTACTTGAAAATAAAGGCTTTCATGAGCTCGTATCTGTAATTTCGGTTGATGAAGCTGTAGAGTATGGGGTTGACGCAGCAATGGATGAGGGAGAAACACTGGGTGATGTGAAGAGCCGCATACAGAAAGTTCTCCATTTGACAGCTGAAGGGTATAAAATGAAGGACCGAGAAGATGTCGAGCAGGACGACCACGTGGTAGGGCAGCCAGCAGACAAGAAACACAACAACGTAAGAGAAAATGATCTTCCCATTGCTCTTCCTTTCTTGGTCACTGGAGGCAGAGATGGTCCTTGCAAGGAGAAAATAAAAAAGAGCAATGATGGGGAAAGGAATGGCAAAGCCCAACACAACAGAGATGAGCTCCATGCCAACCAGCCACTCTTTGAAGCTCTCCTCTGGATAGAGAGGGCGGCAGTAAGTTTCATTGTTTGAAGAGACGGTCTTCAGGTAATAGGTGTCTGGGAGAGAGACACAGAAGGCGAGAAGCCACACAAAGATGCAGATGAAGCGTCGGATGATCTTCTTCTTGCAGTTACTGGAATTGGTGAAGTAGGCAACTGAGAGGTAGCGGTCCACACTCATACATGCCAGGAAGAAGATGCTCCCAAACAAGTTGATGGAAAATATAAGGTGAGTGATCTTGCATGTGATTTCTCCCATGTGCCATTGGTTATGCTGGACAAGGGAGACCACCCAGACTGGAAGGGTGATGACAACGCACAGGTCGGCGATGGCTAGATTGAAGATGTAGAGGTGGGTTTCATAACCAGTTGCTTTGGCCTGGAGATTGACCCAGACAACCACCGAGTTGGCCACCAGCCCTATCACAAAGATAAAGATGTAGAAGATAGAGAGGGTGTACAGTAAGACACTTTTATTAAGTGTGCTAGGGCATGAGAGTGTGTCCACAATGATGCAGTCTCCATTGTTGCACGTCCAGTTGCTATCAGAGAAATTTCCCACGTCCAGAAGATCGAGGATGGAAGTCAAGTCAATTGCACTCATGGCCAGTCAATTTGGAATCCAAATAACCTAAAACCAATATAAGAATAAAAAGAAAATATCTTGGTTAGCAAGGGTTAGAGTTCTCTGCTACCATCCTTGTATCAAAACACTTGTGCTATCACTCTGCGAACATTTTGTCCATTGGATGCTTTGTTTAAATTGTGTCGTATCCTCATAAACTACTTGCAGTTAAAGAGAAAAGGAGAGCAAACTGGGACTGAGGAACACAAAACAAAACTCATCTGGTCTGCAAAAGAGAAACAACATTGGCTTTCTGTGTGCTTTTTTATTCGTCTGTGTGTGACATCATCAGGTTGGCTGTAGTCCCTGGGTGTGAAATCCACAAAGTACACCATGGCCAAATAAATGTCACGCGACTGAATCTGTCTTCTGCAACATAAAAGATGATGCTATCGCTTTTAGCAGGGAAATCTTTAAGCCATTTTATCTGCACTCCCTCAAGCCTAGTAGAATTGCTCTGGCTGAGAGAGTACTGTAAAACAGTTACCACAGGTTCTGTTAAGCATCACATCAAGTACAGCTCCAGATGCATTAAACAGAAGTGTAGACCTAAGACCTTTGTTCTCTCCTCCCAATTTCAAATTTCAATCCAGGCCCCCCTCAATTACATATAATGAAGCATTCCTCTGTGTTTAACAATCATGATGCAGCATTGAGAGAATTGGAGCCTTACTGTTGTGTAACGTGGAGCGGCAGCACTGCTTTTTTTTTTTTTAGAAGAGATCTTGGATTTAAGAATACGCCCTCACCCCAGCTGCTAAAGCTCAGCCTCTCTCTCAGCACCACACACTTTCTATTTATGTGCTTTATTATTATTGTTGCGTCAACAGTTCCTCCGTCTGCAGAGTGGATAAAGAGGTGGGCTACTTGTTACCTGTATTGCCAGCAGAAGGATGGGATCCACAGAATGTTACAGCTTCCCACAAAATCCAGGACACATTGTGGCAGTTACTGCCACGCGTCGGGAGTGGCGAACAGCCCTGTGGACGGTACAATACCACCCACAGCAGCCAGTCAGCCTTTCTAAGACCTCGTCTATGTGATGGCTGCCAACGTGGCTGACAATATCAGGGACTGAACCAGGAATCTCAGGAGATAAAAGTATGAGTATCTATAGCATGCGCTAACAGACCAGGCACAGTAGGTGGGAACTGTAACAGACTCACATCCGTTGTGGATCAGGCAGAGACATTTAAAATGCACTGATCAATGTGTTACATCTACACTACACTTAGATTTAGCCCCAGTTTCAGCCAGGCACCAGTTTTGTTGCACCAATACAAACCCTTAGTGTAGACAGGCAAAGCCATGATTTGAACCAGTACACTTAATTCTATTTCAAGGAGTAAATCCACCTGTAGTTTCCCTGTTCTCCACTAGGGGTTTGCACGGGTGCAGCAATACCAATGGTAGAAATCAGGGCTAATTTCAAGTATAGACAAGACCTTTGGGAGGCTGCTGAAGCCATATATCACCAACCAGGACCTACACCAATGTGCAGCCAGGAAATGAATAGGGAAGGGTCGCCACAAGGAGAAGTGAATAGGGATTTAATGAGATGCCCCACGTCTTCAATAGCCCTACTGGATATGCTAGCCCTCATCCATCTTTGTGCATATGCAGTAGCAGCAGCAGAAGGCTTGAGGACAAGTTCCTTGGAAGCAAAGGCTTATGTGGGTATAATTCACAGCTCTCCAAAGTGATTATAGATTCTTGCTCTGAGCTCCAGGTTTTATTTGGGGCTTAACATGAAACCATTCCGGTTAGTTGCCATGAGTGCAAAGCCAAGACCAAGAGCAGCAGCTGTGCCTGGGATCAGCCAGAAGGAGTGAGGGGTTAAGGGCAATTGGGACCCTATTCTCCTCTCACTCATTGTGGTTTCACCCCAGTGTACTACAAGTGGGCCTGACTCCCCATGGCCTGCAGTTGTTTATGGTAGTACAAAATGAGGCTGAAACTCTAGCACTGGTGAGAGGGAGCTCTGAGACCCAGTTTGGGAGCATCCTATACGCACTTAGCACTGGGGTAAATGACAACACAAGGAGCAGGGCAGTGGAGAACCAGGCCCGCTGGTTTCAGTGGAGTTACCCCCACTTTATAAACCGGTGTAATTGAGAACAAGACAAAGGCCTCCATCTTCATTCAGCTGAGTGTGCTCTGAAATCACAGCGCTCCGCTGTCACAAGAGAACAGACCCTTCCGCAAGCCATGGGGATGCTACATACCGTCCTGACAAGAGGAAAATGGTACAACCCTCCTAGTGCACTGGAGTAAGTGGTGGGCAAAAATACCTCGGCGGGGTTACTGAGGGAGGGCATGCAATGCTGCCCCTCCAGGGCAGGGCAGTAATTAACTGCCACAATCTGGCCCAGACTGTGTGGAAAGGAGTGTTGTTCTGCTGGTCCCTTCACCTTAACGTATAGCTCTTCCCTTTACTCACTCTCCCACTGGGCCGGGCTTTACAAGCAGGCCTCCTGGGCAGGCCCGGAGGGGCGGTACACAAGGGGTCAGCTGGACAAGAAATTCCTCCATCTTTGCCTCACTTCATGGTTTTATTTTAGGTTTCCCTTTCCTCTTCTCCCCCTTAGGATAGAACTGTTTTCTGACATTTAGACATCTTGGATTGTTGCCAGGCACAAGGGTTGGGGTTTTTTTATACATACGCAGCTTCTCCCATAAAGGAAAAGGGTGTGGTTGTGACCCACTCCTTCTGCTTTTTGCTGCTGCCTTTGGGGCAAGATTAATTTGATTTAAGAAACTGTTACGACGCCACGCCCAAGAAAGCATTTACTAGGGTGACCAGATGTCCCAATTTTATAGGGACAGTCCCGATTTTTGGGTCTTTTTCTTATATAGGCTCCTATTACCTCCCACCCCCTGTCCCGATTTTTCACATTTGCTATCTGGTCACCCTAGCATTTACATGGCAGTCTGCATTTGTGAACAGCCCCGATCTCCCTCTCTCCTCGTTAAAGAAGCTTTCGGATACAGGGGACACTTCAGCGGGGTTTGTGGGGCCTGCTACTTTGCAAGAACTAACAAGGAAAATCAGCCACACGTGAGATAACATTAGGCTGCTCGAAGCACTACTCTGTTGGGGACTGAAACTGCAAGGAGTGCATGAGGAGAGCCCGGCCCTGCAGGGAGGTAGTTGCTTGCGTACGAAGCGCAGTTCAAGTGGCATGCTTCAGTTTACATGATTAGTGCTAGGCAAGCCCAACAGGGGTACTGCTGTTGATACAAGCTGAGGAAGAGAGAGGGGAGATAAGGGGAAACAATAACAGAAGAGGATTAACGGGTCCACTGTCCTTTGGCTGGACACTTAGTGGTGATATTAACGGGAGAGATCACACCCCTATGCAAAGAGTGAACAGATTGTCCTGGGATGTGCTTTGGATCATCACTTGACATGCACATGGACCATCATCCTTCTAGCCCATGGACATTTTGAAGGCAGAGCTTTGGGAGCGAAATGGGCATTGTTAAATAAAAAAGGAACCTGTTGTTTTAATAAGGACAGCCTCGCTTCAGTAAAACGAAGCTGCTTCAGCTCATGCCCAGTACTGGAGGAACTGCTCTTTGTGGCTAATCATAGAGGACAGGATCTTATTCGAAGAGCTGTATTCCTTGCTGGTTTCCATTCAGTTCTGGGCATGTGCCAAGCTGTAGTGTTTAAATACAAGCTCAGAGAGAAATCTCCTCTGACCTACGCAGCGATGAGGATTTCATCTTCCAAACTCATAATGATCTATAGCAAAAGGAAAAACCCGTCCGCTGTGGAAATCAGCGTGTCCGGGTATCCTGGTAGCACTGCTACGGGCACTGTATAGAATGCAAAGACAAGAGTTAGTGCGCCTCAGAGAGGCGGTTAGACCTGCATGGGGAGGAGGGGGCTCTCAGGTCTACTTCCCACTGCAAAAGGCATTCGCTCCCACAGGTGTTACTTGGCTCCTGTAGTGTAACAGCCACAACACACAGAGAAGCCTGCAAAACACAGTGAGCCAGATCCACCCCCAGAAGTCAATAGCGCTACATTGATTTACACCCTCTGAGGATCTGGCCCAACAAGTCCCACTCACTCTAAAGGCAGAACTCATCCCAGAGCAAGAATGGATTGAAGACGATTCATTCAATGATTCTTCCTTCTCCATCACAGGGAAGGACAGTCCAGTGGTTAGGCACTAGCCTGGGTTCAATCCCCTCCCATGCCCCAGACTTCCGGTGTGTCTTGAGCAAGTCTCTTTGGGCCTCAGTTCCCCCATCTGTACAATGGGGAGAATAGGCCTGGCCTGCCTCTTAGGGGTGTTCTGAGGATAAATGCATTAAAGGCTGTGATGGGGGCCAGATAAGTACCAAAGACAGGAGCCGTTGGGTTCAAGTTTTCCCAAGTGCTGAGCAACCGTAGCTTCTGCTGACTTCAGCTGCTCAGCAATTCTCAGAACAGGCCACCAGAGTTTTGTAATAACCGCTGTTATTGGCGCAAAGGACAGGGAGAGAGCTCATGCTGACCTCTTGATTTATTCTGACATGAAAGTCAGAGGGCACAAGGCAGAGGTTTCCCTGCACTTTGCTGTTATGGCATCTCAGGAGAGGCCGGCCTCTGCTGGAATAAATCAATCATTCTGAGCCCATCTGCCTCGGAGATTTTGCTGAGGATTTCTCAGCCACATCTGCCAAAACTATCCACCTGCGTGCTGTGTGTTTATGAGCCAGCTGCCAAAGATGGGCCAAATCCCTCTCTGGTGTTACGCTATCGAGATCAGGGGAGTTACAACAGCAATGCATTTGATCCGAGGAGACTAGAAGACTCAGTTAAGACAACACTGGCTTAAAGGCACATGCCCCAGTGAGTCCCATGTGGAAAAATCAGCATATAAAACCTACTATAGAGAGGCTCTCTCATCATCAGCAGGAGGGCTGTGAATGGCGTTAAGTTTGCACAGGAAATAAAGTCCCCAACAATATCTTAGCCAGGGGACATCTCGGGGAGAGGGCTATAAATAAAAAAGCAGTCTGTTTTCAGCGATCCGGCGTTCCAAGTCAAAATGTTAAAGTTGCAGTTGCCAGCAGGATTATGGGAGAATCTGGAGAATCTCTGCTTTCATTTTATTTTTTTTTAAACATTTCAAGGCCTCCTGGTTGTGGAGAAAAGTTTGAAAATGTGACCCCTGTATGCCCTAGTGCCTCAAAACCCAGAAAGCAAACAGCACCCTGACTTTTTTTTTTAAATCTCATGATTGTTAAGCCAATCATGTGATTTGAAGGGGGGGGTCTGACTCATGATTTTTGAAGAGTGGGGATTGGCAATACTGTCCCAATTCCAAGTATTGACCTTTGGGTCACATTTACCCCTTTTGTAAAACTAGCCCCCCACTTTCCCCCCCCCCACACACACTGCTTTGGATGCCTAAAATGCAGACTGGAAGGGCATCACCTGACCTAGGGAGATATATTAATAGTTGAATGAACTGTTGACTTCACAAACAAAGACACTGATCCAAGTTAACTATCAAGGTGAAGACATCATCCTCATACCATTAGGAAGCCTCTAAGGTTACTTGTAAGCAAATGTAATCTAAGACAACTCAAGGCAATGCACGGTGTTAGGTCATCGGGGTCACAGAAAACATACAGCATAACTATTCCCTGGTGAAATGTATGCAAAAATGGGAGCATAATATCCCTTGAAAGCAGGGAGTTTAAACTGATCTGAGGACTCTATGGCCACCTGCCAGCACCGAGCCTAGAATAGCAAGGCTGGCTGGTCTGGTGAGGCAGGTAAGCCCAAAACAATGCAGTCTTGACCACTCACTAAATAATGGCTCTCGTGATCTTTCTGCATGCAAATTAGGGCCGTCCTGTACATCTGGTGAATCTTAGCAGGCCACTAGCCCTTTACTCTGTGTGTGTGAGTACCTCCATGTGTGCATCTATATAAACCCACAGCCCCATTCAGTGATAAAAGAGCTCCATCCAGAAAGCTGATATGGTCCATTGTGCTCAAATCCCCAACTGGGGAGGAGCTGCTGGAATTGAAATCCTGACAGCTATATTCAGAGATTAGAGCATGCAAAGGCCAGTCTGTCTGTAGTCTGGGATTGGCTGTGTACCCAGAGCTCAGATTCCCATCCAGATTAGTTTCGGGGGTGGGGTTGGAAAAAAAGCCCCTCAGTGAGGCTGACTAAAACCATTTGGCCCTTTCTGGGTTCGGCTTGCTTTTTAGACATGATGGTGGTTTAGCATGGAAGGCTGAGAACAGATGTAACCTTGCTTTTAAAGGAACAAGCTGTTTTAAATTAGAGAGATCAGTACAGGAGAAGAGACCCATCAATATACACTGGACCCCTAACAAAGAGTTGTTCTGAGATTTCTTCAAGCTAACTCTGGTCTGCAATTCTGCAATCATTCCCACTATCTGTGTCTCAGCCAACCAATTCCAGACAGCTTTACACTCCACTCCCTAGCCCCACCCCTTCTTTCCTCTCGCTCTCTTTCTTTGGGCTGATAAGAACTATCTGCTATGAAAAAGCATTTAGGCAAGGTACTTTTCGCTGTCCCGCTTGATAGGGCAATCTATCAGGAGATGTTATTTGGTGAGTGAGTTACAGTGGTATTGAAAACCATCAGCCATTTCTGTATAGGTGTAATATAATTGTGTTAATCCTTCTTGTGTCTTCCCAGGGTCTTTTCTGGTTTGGTGTTTAGGGCCTGATCCTGGGAACACTTACGGAGTCTGACACCAGCACTATACTCAGTGGTAGGTGTTCACAGGATCAAGCCCTTCACCTGTGAACTCTCAGTGCAGGCACCCTCTCTTGGGAAGTGCCAAGCATGCTGTCAACACTTACCAAACAGCTAAGCTGTTCCCAGTCACACCAGTGGAAATCCACAGGAGATCCATTAACTTCCATGAAGCTACTCTGGATTTACACCAGTGTACAACTGAAAGCAGAACTGGCCTCAGAGTTAACAGGGGCAGGAAGATATTGTTGCAATCACCACCTCTTCAAAGCCAGGGAGAGGGAATTTCTTCTTCTGCCAAATGTTTGCATTGCACCATCAATACGTCTGGCCTTTAAAGTCCCTCTCAGACAAGCATGGACAGTGGCTATGCATAATACTTTTGAGAGAGATGCTGGAGCACATATAAGCATCTTAGATACAGTTATGCTGCTCACTTTGCATACCCTGATAGCCTGCGTTCTCTTCCGTTTGTGTTAAACTCGAGCAGCTCCCGCATTCTCTCGATGGATGAAAACAGTTTGACTTTATGCCTGAAACAGTCGCACAAAAAGCTACTGTTCAGCATTTAAAGGCATTTCAAATCCAGAAAGCCGATGGGCCCCCATTAAGAGATATTTATAGATCCTCTGAGGATTGCTGCTAATGGGGCCATTCTCTCTGTATCGTGTGAATTATTTCATAGAACAACATCATATATCTTAGGGTATGATCAGTCTGGTGGGGGGGGGGGAAGGGGATTGCTTTTCATTCCACAGGATTCTTTTAGGGGCATGGGGGGACGGCTCCCACACACACCCAGGTTGGGAGGAATAGTTGGGGTTTGCAACATCATCATTTTACATTTTTGCATCCAATACCTGATGTATTTATTACTCCAACATTTCACCCCCAAAATGGGAAGAGAAGCGCTAACCCTGCTTTAGAAGCCCGCGGAATGATTTTCCCTGGAAACATTCCTAAGGTGAAGGATGAATTGCAAAAAGAAAAAAAAAAAGATATGCTCCCTCTTACGGGCCCGATCCTGCTCCCAGTGGAAGTTTTGCCCAACAGGACTTCCATGGGAGGCGAATCGGGCCGCCTGCTGGTGAAAAGTTACGAAGAGGCTCCAGCAACGCGGTGCTTTCTTTGCCAGGCATGCACATAAAATGCCACGCAACGCACCCTTCCTTCACCCCCACGTCTTGCTTTCAGGAAGGCTCAGGCACAAAGGCAACATCTGCGTCGGAGAAAGGACAAAAAGGGACCACGGCTGCCCCTCAGGCTTGGCCGACTGCACGTTTTAGGGCCTGTCACCAAGTGCCTCCATAAACCCTTGAATGAGGCACTCTCCCATTTTGAACGCCCATTAGTCTGCTTTTAACAGCGGGCTGGGATAACTTTACAACTCCTCATCCCCCCCAGAAGTTACCGTGCATTGCGCACCCATCCCGGGCTGCCTTGAAAGGACTCAGCCCATGCACCCGTCCAACCAACTCCCCTAGCTCCTCTCCAGGGCTGCGCTCCGGTTCCTTCGCCTTCTCGCCCCTACGGGGAGGGCAGGTAAGGGTGAAAGCCAAACGGATCCAATCAGATGGGCCCTGAGGTCACCAAGAAACAGGACTCGAGGTGACTTGGGGATTTGCAGCTTCCAGCGCTGAGCTGCCGGGTAAACAGCCGAGGAGTGGAGGGAAGGTCAGAGGTTAGCATCAGTTAGGCACCGACACGACTGCTAACTGCCCCGGCAGAAACAGTCAATCGCCTCCGAGCCAGTCCCGGGGAAAGACTCGCGGCTCCCACGCCTGGCCGGTTTTCCTAGCCAGGCTCGGGAAAGCTGGACTAAAGTAGCGCACGCGGCTTGACTCGCCCTAAACGCCCCAGGCATGTCAGTGATGGGGGGCGGGGGGGGGGTCTGTCCGCATCCCGATCTTAGGCACCCGTCGCTGGGTTCAGTCTGGAGGTCAGAGCCCAGAGGAGGGGAGCAGGCACTGGAGCAAGGTGGGACTCTTTCCAAGACAAGAGCCAAACTGAATAATCGAGCATTGAAAACAAAGACACTTGGGAGGATCTCTCCCCCTGGGCAGTGCGTTTGCCCTCCGCCGGGAGCGGGCAACCCCCCCAGCCCCATTGAGAGAAGGCTGCCCGCGTTTGCAGCTTACCACTCACGTTAAGGCAGCTCTCTGATGCCCCCCACCTTTCCCAGCCTTGGTGAATGTCCCCCCTGGAGCAGACACGCGTTCTGCCCCACGCGCTCCCTTTCTCTCGCCCTGCCCTGCAGTGCAGAGCAGAGATCAGTGCCTTACCTACCGGCTGGGCTTTTCCCCTCCTCCTGCCTTCAGACCCTGGTTGCAGAGCAGTTTTCAAGAGACTGAGTGCTCTTTCCAGCTGCCTCGCTGTTATATACACCGCAGAAAAGCGCCTCTAGGTGGCAGCTTTGTAAGCAGGTTCCTGCCCAGAATCCTTGGGGCGGGGAGGTGGAAAGTTGAGGCTGGATTGTTGTTTCCTGCCTGGGCAGTTCTGCACAATCACCTCCCTGGGAAAGCCGAGTACAGCTGAGGCAGGGTCCTCTGAGTGGGATCTGTCACCTGCATCCTGCTAAAAGCCCCAAAGCCAACATTAGCCCGTCTCCTTCAATTATCAAATATTTGTCTTGTCTTGGGTGTCTATAGATCTTTGATCCCTTTAACAAACATGCACACACGAAAAGGTGTATTTCCTAACTCTGCTGAAAACTTTGATCTTAAGGCCAATTTCTTGAAATCTTCAAAGCCCACTGTGTGGTGTGGCTTTTCTATATCTTTTTTTTTTTTAATTTGTTTGACTGATCACCACTTTTGTAGAGTACAAATCACATTTACAGTTTCAGTACAGCCCGAAACACACTTCAGGAAACAGCCTTAAAAAATCTGAAAGATTTGTATTCTTTCATCTGTGAAGAAGCCCAAATTCTAATGTCTAATTCTAATTTCTAGTGCTAATGTTCTTTCCCTGGCTGATCTAACATAAATATTTGTGTTATTGTTGGATATTTGTTTTTCCTGTTCAGAAAATGTTTGGGGTTTTTTTTCCACATTTTATTCCAAGATACTTCAGCTTAAAAAAAAATCACCTTTCCATCCATAGGAAGCAACAAATTTGGGGACTGGAACCATAATTTCAAATGCAAAATATTCCAACAAGTGATATTTTTGTGCTTTAATTTTTGATGCCCAATTAGAGACACCTTATATTCAGAGAGTATTCAGCGCCCTCCCTCTGAAATTCAGGTCCCTTTACGGTATCCCAAAATGGGCAACCAAAATCATTAGTCACTTAAAAATTTAGACCAGAGAATCTATAATTTAGCATTTAAAAAAATCAAGCCATGGAAGCTCTTCAGACAAGATGATTGGGATTTTTTTTAACATGAAGATAAAAATAAAATTCAAAGCAGTCTTTACTGAGATAACACTTTGTAGGGCTGTTCTGAAATAAACTGCCATCCAATTCTATTTTGGCTCCTAAAAAAAAGCACCCCCCCCTCCAAAAAAAAGTTATTTTTATACATCCACTAAAATTGACAGCAGAGATTGCAAGGTTCAGGCATTATGTGATTAGAAAGCCTCCACCCAGAGGTGCTGGAACAATTTGTATAGTGGGGGTGCTGAAAGCCATTGAACCAAGCTGTAAATCCTGTATATAATGGAAACCACCTCAAGCCAGGGGGTGCAGCAGCACCCCCAACACCCCTAGTTTCTGCACCTATGCCTCCAACATAAGAAAGTAGCAATGGAGAGAGAAAAAGTTTTTACCAGGGGGAAAAAAAAGTTCCAAGTGTTTTCCTGACACCAGAAAATTGTGAACTGATTATACAATAGGAGGCAGTAAACTCACACCCATTCTCCTGCTCCCAGGGCAAGAAAAAATAACACCAGACCAAAGTAAGATAACAAAGTGTAAGACTTGCTAACTCATCTCATCACTGTCCCTGTTACTAAAATGAAAGCACATCATGAAAATGTCCCATTAGGCACCAAAGGCTGCATTTTGCAATGCCCAAGCAAAGTATAAAAAGCCATTTGTATGGATTCAGTTCTACAACTCAGATGAAAACACTGCAACACAGCTTGATGTTTTTCCTTCCTGGGGGTAGATGCTAGGACTAGACAGTAATCTACCTGCCAACAAAGCAGTAATTCCCTTGAGTGAAACTATAAATTGTGCGATGTGAGTACACAACTGCTGCAGCTTGAAAATAGCGCTGAGAGCTAAAAGTGATCTGACTCAGGTATTCACGCAGTCCTATGTATTCCTAAAATAGGCAGAGCAAAATTATGTATTGGCACTTCTCTTTTTTTCCCTAATGCGCCACACACAGCTGGGGAAAGGAAAGTGAGGTTCCAAACCTCAGGGCCAAGTTCTCCTCTGTTACTCCAATGGCTCTGTACCTGATTTGTATTCTTTCATCTGTGAAGAAGCCCAAATTCTAATGTCTAATTCTAATTTCTAGTGCTAATGTTCTTTCCCTGGCTGATCTAAGATAAATATTTGTGTGATTGTTGGATATTTGTTTTTCCTGTTCAGAAAATGTTTGGGTTTTTTTTTTTCACATTGACACCGGTGCGTTTTTAAAAACACCAGCGTAGACAGGTTTTAGCACCTTTAAATCCTGGGGATGACCACCACCAGCAAATATATTTTATGGTGTTTCACCCTGTCTACATTAGCGATTAAGAACATTAGCTAAAATCTATTGGCCAGCATGTTCTTAAACCAGAATCCATTTTGCTGCTCAAGAAAGAGCCTGAATGAAACCTTCTGCCTTTTAAGAGATTCTCGGGGGGCAGCAGTTACTCCTTCCGAACACACAGAGTGAGAAAGAGACTCTGTTACTTTATGTCATGCCAGAAGGAGCTTTTAAGAAGAGTACCCTAAACAAAAGTCCATGGGAAAGGAAAACGTATTTACTGTTGTATATACAGGGCCTCTGGCTAAAAACATCCCCATTAACCACTTTTTACTGCCTCTGCCTCTCCCAGCAATCAGGACTCCATAGGGCCACATTCTACTCTCAGCAAGAGGTGGAGTTACTCCAAATTTATACCCGCAGGAGAGCAAAATTTGCCCTGTTCCCCACACCCCCCAATTCTGATTCGATTCTCCCCTTCACTTCTGCATGTTTAGGGTGGCCAGTGTGGGTGGAGCTGGGGTGGGGCAGTGGGAAGAAACACTGGCCACATAGTATCATCATTAGGGTTGCCAACTTCCTAATTGCAGAAAACGGAACAACCTTGCCCTGCCCTCTGCCCTGAGGCCCCGCCTCTGCTCACTCCATCCCCCCTCCCTCCGTCATTCGCTCTCCCCCACCCTCGCTCGCTCACTCATTTCCACCAGGCTGGGGCATGGAGTTGGGGTGCCGGAGAGGGTGAGGGCTCTGGCTGACGTTCGGGCTCTGGGGTGAGGCCGGGAATGAGCGGTTTGGAGTGTGGAAGGGGGCTCTGGGCTGAGGCAAGATGTTGGGGTGTGGGAGGGGATGAGGGCTCTGGGCCCGGGCTCTGGGGTGCGGCTGGGGATGAGGGGCTAGAGGTGCAGGAGGGGACCCTAGGCTGAGGGGTTTGGAGTGTGGGAGGGGGCTCAGGGCTGGGGTAGGGGTGCAGGAGGGGGTATGGGCTCTGGGCTGGGGGTTCAGGTGACATGATGGGGCCAGAAATGAGGGGTTCAGGGTGAGGAAGGGGGCTCAAGGCTGGGACGGGGGTTGGGGTGTTGAAGGGGGCAGCGTGCAGGCTCTGGGAGAGAGTTTGGGTGTGGGAGGGGGTTCTGAACTGGGGCAGGGGGTTGGGGCACAGGAGGGGGTTCGGGCTGCGAGCTCCAGGCAGCACTGACCTCAGGCGGCTCCCGGGAAGTGGTGACATGTCTCTCCGGCTCCTAGGTGGAGGGGTGGCAAGTTGGCTCTGCATGCTGCCCCCGCCCACAGGTGCCACTCCTGAAGCTCCCATTGGCTGTGGTTCCTGGAACTGGAGGGACATGTCGCCACTTCCCAGGAGCCGCACGGAGCCGGGCAGGGAGCCTGCCTGCCCCACTGCGCTGCCAGCTGGACTTTTAACAGCCGCCAGGGTCCCTTTTCGGCCAGATATTCCAGTCAAAACCGGACACCTGGCAACCCTAGTCATCGTCTCCATTGTCCGATCCTGAGGAAGCCACTCCACAGGGCCCTGCAGATCAGAAGCGGGTGATGCTGGGGAAATGGCAGAGCCCACGGGCATTGGACCCCTGTGTTTCAGGTTTGGGGGACAGTGACCATCGAGCACTGTGTGGCCGCATAGAGTCTGACGGAGCCAGGCTTTAATGAGGCTGTGAGGAGCCGGAGTGTAGTGTGGAGGCACCAGTTTTCTATGAGGATATCCTTGACCTGCAGGTGTCCCATGATTCCTGCAGAGCCCCTCAGCACACGCAATTCACCCACTGGGTGAGGGGGCAGCCCTACCTCTGCTCCACAGATGGGGCACTTCAGATGAAAGGTGTTTAGTTTCCCTTTCCCTCCCTGGGTTGTTGCTGGAGAGGGCACGGTGGGGCCCGCTAATCTCCAAGGGTCCTATGCAGCAAAGCATTTCAGCACCTGCTTAACTTTGAGCGCTTAACTGTTGACTTCGGCAGGTGATTAAGTGCTTTGGTGAATAGGGATGGGGTTAGCCACATGTGTAAAACTAAGCACATGCTTAAGTGCCTTGCCGAATGGGGGCCCAAAAGCCTGACACAAAAACTGTCCTGGCAGGAAAGGAATCCATAGCCACTCAGCAAGGAGCACGACTCTCCTTCCCTGGATTGCCAGGAATCAGACAGAGACGCTGTTGGAATTGTTCTAGCCTTAGACACTCTGGCCAGCCCTAGCTGTGCCTAATTTTCCACTCGCCTCCCTCGAGCTATCATTTTCAGGGACCGCGCTCCTCATGCAGGGCGGGCGAACATATCCCTTATGAAAGCCAGATTGCGCTTGGCACTCACAGATGAAATGCTTGGCGGAAAAACTTTAAAACGATACAACATTAAATCACTCCCCGTCACGGCAGGCAGAGTCACCGAGATGTCAGGGCCCAAACTTTGCTCAGCTTGGGGGAGGGGGAGGGAAGAGGCGCCATGCTGGCAACATGCCACGAGACTGGAGGCCACATCTAATTTGCATAAAAATTCCATCTGCCACTATTTAGAGACTAGCGGCTCTTGTATGCCATGCTGCCTCTTGAGACGGGCAGGTGGTTGTATATCCACAGGCTCCATGTACACATGGAAGATGCAGGCAGCTGCAGGTTGCCTTTTAGATTACATGTGGGGCCCACAAGGTGACGGCAGCCCCCATCCCCCCCCAACTGCCCTGCTCCTTCCTCTCAGCTTGTGAGATCCATATGACCTCAGTTACCAAAACACTAATCTCCAGGCCATTATTTTAATGTGGAAAGTGCCTAACCCATTGTGAGCGTGACCACTAACCATTAGTGAATGGTAATAGCCGATAATCCCATTTGATTTCACACAGCTCAGGCGTTGACTCTCGATGGGCCTTTTACAGGGGCTCTTTTACCCCGCCATTCTCAAACCATCATCATCACTGTTATGGAAACTCCGATCTGAGCTCAGGGCTCCCTTGTGCTAGGCACTGTACATAAAACGTACTAAGAGACAGTCCCTGGCCCAAAGAGCTAACAATATAAAGAAATTGGGTGAAGGGAGCATTACTCCTATTTTAGGGCCACTCAACCAAGGTCACACAGAGAGACCATAGCAGAGGTGCGAATTGAACTCAGGTATTTTGAGTGCTAGTCCAATGCCTACACTACACGGCCTCTTGTCAGTACAAGCCACTAATGTTTACACTAAGGAGCAAATCAGAAAGCTCTGCCCCCTTCCCACCCACCTTCTGATTGTATTAGAAACTAGGACTGCTTTCTCTCTAAGGCCTGGTCTACACTAGGACTTTAATTCGGATTTAGCTGCCTTAATCCGAATTAACCCTTCACCCGTCCACACTACAGAGCCAGTTAATTCGAATTAAAGGGCCCTTTAAATCGATTTCTGTACTCCACCTCGACGAACGGAGTAGAGCCTAAATCGATTTTGTTAATTCGAATTAGGGTTAGTGTGGACGCACACCACCGAATTACTGTGTTTAAGTTAATGGGGTAGTGTGGCCGCACACCACCGAATTAATGTGGTTTAAAACCGAATTAAGGTGCTTAGTGTGGCCGCGCACAATCGAATTTATACAACCTGTTTCCCAAATTCGAATTATCTAAATTCGGATTAATCCTGTAGTGTAGACATACCCTTAGGGTAAGCTTCCCTTTTTAACGGGCCAGTATATGGGCACTCAATCCCAGCCCTGCTTAATCAACTACAAAAATGTAACTTGGCAGCCACAAGTGCTGGAAAGATTTTTGGTGTGATAAAAAGTAAATAACTGGAGGGGAGGGGTTGTCTCAAGAGCACAAAACCATTTAAAAGAGACACGGAAATATTTGTAATTTGCACAGCATGAGACTTGGCATGAAGCAGGAGCAAGATTGAGCAGCGTCACACATTTGTGAGAGCGGGTCTCGGAGAGAGACATCGTCATATATCCAGTGTTACAACACAGTAAATTGGCCAGCCCTGGTACTGTCATCTACCGCATAAACACAGCCAGCAACACACCCAGGCCTCTCTCAGACAACAAAACAAAACAACAGCCTTTGCGAGCATGAAGACACAACGTCAAACTGTAAACTCTGTGTACTCAAGTCAAACTCAGATTGGGGCAGGTATGCAGAATTAATATAACCTACTATGATCTTCATAATGAGAGTCAGTACCAAAAAATCAATATTAATTTCCTCCCTCTTATAAGCCAGCTAGATTTCTGTTCTCTCCCTGACGTGGGCATTATAACGTAATTGTCATGATGGATGGAAGAACCATACAAATGACCAGACTAATTAAAAAAGAAAATCACTACTTACAGAGCCATTTCTGTGAAGTTCTTTGAAGATAGAAATTAAAAAAGGAGTAAACTTTGTCTGGGCTAAGAATGGCTGTGGTGCTTTTCGGTTTCACCTGACTCTCTACAACAGCAAACACTCATACTAAGCCCATAGCTCAATCAGCAACCAACAAAAGTCAGGAAATCCAAAGTTAGTGCTGTTATTCTCTCTCACTCAGACCATCCTGGATAAAAAGAGGCACAAAAGCATGAAGCAAAGGCAGGGTGTCTGCAGTAAATGTTAATTTCCTGGCTTTTGTTCATTTATATAGAGACTTTATGGACTTGCTTGATGCCTCCTGGAAAACTTTAGGCACATTCCTGTTTCATTCCAGGCTTTGTCCCCCAAATTCCCTACTGCTACAATCACCAGCGCAGCTTCCCAGATGGTGGCAATTCTAGCAAAGGCCATCAAGCAGCCTTTATGGCAGAGGTGGGCAAACTACGGCCCATGGGCCACATCCGGCCTGCGGGACCATCCTGTCCGGCCCCTGAGCTCCCAGCTGGAAAGGCTAGCCCCCGGCCCCTCCCCTGCTGTCCCCCCTCCCCCGAAGCCTCAGCTCACTGCACCGCCAGCGCTCTGGCCCGCCGCTCCTGCCGGGCTGCGCAGCATGGTAAGGGGGCGGGGAGCGAGGGGCCCCGGGGGTCAGTCAGGGGACAGGGAGCAGGAGGTGGTTGGATAGGCATGGGAGTCCCAGGGGGCCTGTTGGGGCGGGGGTGTGGATAGGGGTCAGGGCAGTCAGGGGACAGGGAGAAGGGGGGGTTGAATAGGGGGTAGGGTCCCGGGGGGCAGTTGGGGCGGGGATCCCTGGTGGGGGCGGTCAGGAGACAAGGAGCAGGGGGGGTTGGATGGGTCGGAGGTTCTGAGGGGGGCAGTCAGGGGACAGGAAGTGGGAGGGGGCGGATGGGGTGGGGGCCAGGCTGTTTGGGAGGGCACAGCCTTCCCTACCCGGCCCTCCATACAGTTTTGCAACCCCAATGTGGCCCTCGGGCCAAAAAGTTTGCCCATCCCTGCTTTATGGTCTAACCCTGCTCTGAGCACATCTATGATTATTATCATGGTTGTACGCCAGCAGCACTTAGAGACTGAGGCCCCCTTGTGCTCGGCACTGTATGTAGTCCCTGCCCTTAAGAGATGGCAATGGAAGTAGACAAGAGGTGGGAAAGAGAGGCACGGAGATTTGCCAGAGGTTGTGCAACAGGTCAATAGCAGAGCTAGGATTAGACCCCAGGGGGGTAGATCCTGGTGTAAGGTGTCATTGCTCCATTGACTGTGGAGCTATGACGTTTGACACCAGGCGAGGCCCTGTCCCCAGCTCTCCTGAGGCCAACCCCAGTGCCCTGTGCACTAGACCAAGCTGCTTCATTAAACAGTTAAAAGGCTAGCGGCCACCTGCCCTTTGCCTACACTGGACGCATTGCTGTCACCAGTGGAATAACAAAAGGGGGAAGCAAATCTAATGGAGATAAGGCCATATCTCTCCCTGCTCCTGCTGCAATTGTCAACTGCAAAACCACCACTGGAGCAGGCCTGGGTCCAATCATGTTTATCATAGGGTATGTGTAGTCTGTATTGTCCTTATTATAGATACTCACGACACCTTGTGTGAAAACTGGATCTTTGGAGCAGGCCTTTAGGGAACGAAGCCCCCTGAAGCCGATGGGACCAGGCCCTAGAACACTCCAGTGGGTTTTGGACCAGAACTCTTCCCCCTGCAGTCGGAGCCAATTTTTCAAAAGAGCTGAGCACTCTGGATGCACAAGTGAAAATCTGCCCATGGGCGTCACAACTGGAGCTACTGAGTGCTGAGGTCTCTTCCAAACCTACCTCTTAGTTAGGTTCTTCAGTGGGAGCTGAGCTCTTTTTGAGAGTCTGGCCCCAACTGAGAGTGCTGAGCACGCAGACATATGGGCCCCACGGGTTCACCTGCTCCCAACACACGGACCTCGCCTCCTGGCATAACTCGGTGCTTGACATTTACCTCAGAGATGAGCAAAATGATTTCTAAATATTATTATTTGAATGTCAGTAGCAGCTAGGAGGCCCCAGCAGGACCTAACATGGAACAAACACCCGGTCCTGGCCCCAGAGAGCTCACACCCTAAGTAAAATGTTTCTCTACGGTTGTGGTGGGTTCTTTTTACCCATGAGCAGCTTTAAAGAAGAACACTTGTTTGTTATAATGTGCTAGAGCTAAGTAGCTTTTTGTAGTATTACTGTGTGCTTCCCTGCAGCCCTCCCAAGAAAGGTGCTAAAGGATTTTTGACAGAAAATTAACATTTAAGCCACACATCTCTCTGTGCGGAAGGTATTAGTCCTGTTTTATAGATGGAGAAACTGAGGCACAGAGTGGCTAAAGTAAAACGCCAAAGGTCACCAAAAAAGGGCCTGATTACTTTGAAACAGGGAAAGTGAGTGTTACTTAAGTGGGAAATGCAGGCATTGACTCCCTCTCTGTAGCAGAACTGGGAACAGCAGCCATACCCCCTAATGGCTAGACCTGCGCTTGAACCGCTGGACGGTAGTATGGCCAAACCCAAACATTACATGTCATTAGTCAGGTTCCACCAAACGCTCAATTGGAGAGGGGCTTTAATTTGAATTCTAGATCTGGAGCCCTTGGGGTCACATTTCAAGCTGTTCTCAGCAATAAACACAGAAACTTTTTTTTTTTAATGAAAGCCTAAATGCTCATGTAATCCCAGGACTACAAGAGCTAGAGATTTCAGGAAAAAAATACTGTGACACTTGTGAAAAAAATGTGTCTCAACAGTGAGGTTTGAACCTCCTGTACAGGCATTAACTCGTCCCCCTGTATTCAGCATTTGTCCTTTTAGGGTTAATGGGGAAAAGGGAACAATGTGAATTTAATTATACCATGGAGTGTATTACATGTGTCTGTCAAAATCAATGATGCAGTCCAGTTTTTGGCTGCACTTTTCAGTTCTTTCCTGATAACTTGGCAATGCTTCCTCCCCACGACTAGAGACTTGGATTCTATCCCCAGCTCTGCTACTGGCCTGACGGGTGTCCTTGTGCAAGTCACTTCACCGCTCTGTGCCTCCGTTTCCTCATCTGCAATTTGGGGACAATGATACCGACCTCCTTTGGAAAGCTCTGAGATCTACAGATGAAAAAAGAGATGTATAAGAGTTAGGTATTATTACATTAGCAGCTGCAGCTTAAACACACTAGAGAGGTTAATATCTGGATCCAGCTACCTCACAGGACACCTTCTATCAATCACATAAAGAATTGCAACTATGTCATTTTTAGCAAGTTTTCAAAAAGCCCCAAACCAGGTGAAGCATTCATTCAACTTGCTGCAATAGGCCAAGAAAGAGGGGGGAAGGCAGAGAAATTGACATACTGCTTTCAGTGCAAAGAGAGCTTTAAAGAAAAATCTATATCCCTGTAATTAAGAATATTTCCCATGTAGCTAATAATTATTGAAGATGGCTCTCTCCTTCACAGTCCATTTCCATTTTACCCTTCCTCTACTAAATAAAGGTGGCACCTGTATATGTTATTTGCGGCTTCATAACCTACTGTCATAGAAATTATTGTAATTTGTTTGAAAAGGTACAAGTGTGTGACCACGTGGAAGATAAAATTGGATTCTGAGCAAGAAAGTCTGCCTTCAGCAATTACTGCAAGTAGCAATGAAATCTTCAGATATATTGATTTTGATATAAACACTATTTTAAATCCCCCCCCCCCCATGCAGAATTGTCTCTGTGGGAACAATGGAATTAGCAATCTGGTACATTTGCATCAATAGTATAGTAGATACTGACAGAACCCTGCCTATAGAAAGCTAGGTTGTAACTTTCCATTAGCAACAAGTGTTAAAAAAGGCACTTGGAAAAGGAAGTTTAAATTGAGTAGAAAGTGGGGGGGAAGTGATGTAAGGTGGGAAATAACTAAAAAAGAGACGCCTGCATGAAATTAAAATGCATGAAATCATAAATCATGCAGAAAGGGGATACATCATGAGAGAACATACTCCTCTTTCATGGAGGTATTAATTCAACAGTGGCATATCAGATTGTTCTCCGTGGAGAAAAAAGACGTTGTTTTAAAGTAGGATATTTAAGCAGTCCTCTAGGAAGGAAAGCAAATATACCCTGGGCAGGGAAAAATGACAACATTATAATTAAGTGCTTTTAGAAATAGGGCCTGATTCTCACACATCTCCGCTGACGTCAATGGAGCTAGCCCATTTACAGAAGCTGAGAATCAGGTTCATAATGTTCTGTATGTGACTTACTGACAACATTAAGTAAACTCTACACAAAGTAATTTTTCATTGCTAATCATGATGCTATTTGCTCTAGTTTGATAAAAAAGTGCTGCACATGCGTAAGGTTACAAAACTGTTTCAGTTATTTCCTCACCAGTTTTATTTGATCATAATTAAGGCTATGATTTAGTCACGGAAGTCACAGAATCCATGACTTTCAGCAGCCTCTGTGACTTCAGTCTGCGGTGGTCGGGAGCTGCAGGGTCCTCCACCACCACAGGGGCAGGGAGCTGCGGGGTACCCAGAGTTCCAAGCTACTGTGGGCGGTGGGGTGCCCCACAGCTCCCGGCTCCCACGGGCAGCGGGGGGATGCCCAGAGCTGCAGGCAGCAGGGGTACTCCGCAGCCCCCAGCTGCTACAGGCAACTCCTAGCCCCTGCGCAGCTGCCCCGCTTCAAGCAGTGTGGGGACCCGCATTTTGTCAGGGATATTTTTAGTAAAAGTCACGGACAGGTCACGGCTTCTGTGAATTTTTCTTTTTTGCCAGTGACCTGTCCGTGACTTTTACTAAAAATATCCATGACAAAATAGCCTTAATCATCATACTCTGAAGAATTCTCCTTTGCCATGCTTTGTTTCAGCTGCAATGCGAGTTATTTTGCACAACGAGGAAAATCTATGTTCTTGTTTCTGGGCTCAATCCTGCAAGATGCTGGGCACTCTCTTCCCAATCCAGCAAGACACTTGGCACATGCCTACATCCTTGGCTGGGCCCATGAGAGTGCTCAGCACCTTGCAGAATCAAGCTCTTTGAAAGAGCCAGGGATGAGGTTTGGGAGGGGAAATATTGTCACCCTGCTGCAAAGTGGTAGCAGATATTACAGCCCTGCAGGTCAGCTTCCTGGTGAAGGAGAAATCAGTGACATAAAGTCGGGGTTGGTTTTTTTTTTAGTGTATCTGGTTTATTTATACCATATATACCAGTCCTAGAACAGAGGTGGTCACAAATAGCTCACAGGCAAACCCCTTCTCAAATCTCAGCTCAAAAACCAATGCCCAGTTCTCAAGGAGCAACTCTGCACTAAGCATTGACTCCATTTGGAGAGATTAAAGCAGAGAACAGCTTTCTTGCTGTTTGCCACAGCTCTCCCTCCCCCCACACACAAGGAATCTGAATTACAAAGCAAACTGACAATGATGCAGCATTTCTTCAGAGACTGAACAATCCCTGCACAAAATATGGAAATTGTATGACTAGGGAACAGCACCACTTGGTGCCTCCTACCTTAACAATATGTCCCATAATGTAAAAAAAAGAATCATGCTTTTTCTACCTAGTACTCAAACCCAGCATTGTTGTGATCTGTTTCCTCAAGGTGCTAAGCACCTGCAGCTCCCATTGACTTCAGTGCTTCAGCACAACCACATTTGAGGGGAGAAAATACATTGGATTATATAAACCCAAATCATCCCCTCCCATGGGGACTCCTTACAGGACTGGGGCCTTATTCTGTTTGCATGAGTCTTTCATGTAAGCAAAAGGGGACAGAAAAACATTTACAAAGATAGGTACGTTTAACTGTAAAACCATTAAAATTGGTGGCGAGGCCTCAAAGACAGGTGCTTTTATCTTTGAAACTGAGGGCTGGTCTTCACAGCTCAAGTTATAACATGGGTGTTGCCCCAACTCAAGTCCCATCCACACACAAAACCCCTTAACTCGAGTTGGCTTTTCACTCGAGTTGGCTGGCCCCTCAGGGGGTGTAGGCTACAGCTTCAGTCAGCGCAACTCCTCAACTGCTAAGACAACTCTTCCAGTATCATTCTGCGGTTTGGCTGCTCTGACTTGAGCTAGGCTAACTCACTCAAGTTCTCTACACTCAAATTAAACTCTGCAGGAAAGACATATCCTTACTAGATTTCAAGTTGATGGTATCCTGTTAATCCGATCAGTCAATTAGGAGTTTAACTTACTCAGAAGGCCTAGGCTAATATAACGAACTAGAGAGAACTGAGGGCATGAAAGAGCTGTGGATAATTTTAGGGTTTCTGCAATACTTTCTAAACCATAAGTATATGGGTTTTTTAAATGAAGGCTCCAATCCCACAATCAGGATGCGCATGCACAAATGTATGCGCACTAATAGTCCTGTTAATTTTAATGAAATTAGTTGCACGAATAAAGTCGCACACATGCAGGTCGAACTGGGACCTTTCATTTTTATCTTCTCGGTTGCCAATTCAGTCCTCATAGTAAACACTCGCCCCTTTAGCCCAGTCAGGGGTGAAATTCAACATCTAATCAGGACCATTTATTAAGTGCACGTATATTTTGTTAAACAAGAGATTAACTGTAAAAAATCTGTTCATCATGCACAGCCAACATAACAAAAGCAACAGATGCAAACACTGAGGTTAACAGAGAAATATTAAGTCATTCCCATTGCGTGTTGATGGCATATGCTTAACTTAAATATATTTAGCTGCACATTTAACAAGAAAAATAGCAATAGAAAAAAAACCTTACATGGGCCAGATTCTCAGCTAATGTAAATTCTCAGAACTCCAAAGCTATGACAGTTTACACCAGCTGAGAATCTGGGTTATGTGCAACAAGACCAAGTCAATTGTTGCTGCAGAAACCTTTGCATTCCAATTGCCTGCCTTTGCCATGTTAACTGGGCAGCTTTTAATAGTTTTGTAACTTTTTTTTTTTTGCACTTAATAAAAAACACACCCAGTCTTTTTACACCAAGGAGAAGGCGGGCTTCTTTTTAGAAGCTTTGTCCTCCAGGATAAATTCATGAAGCCAAAATTTTGTGGTGTCTGTGTCCTGCCTCTCCGATGCAGTATTGATACCTTTCAATGCAACATCATTCCATAATGACATTGTGTGAGATGGGCAGCTTCACAGGGGTTCCCCGCTTTTCCTTCTCTTTTAAAAAGAGCACACGAATAAAAAGTCTGTTAGTTTCTTTAAGCTCTTACATAGAGTCCCACAAAGCCGTCACACTAGACCTCAGCCTAATATTTTCTACATAAATATCCATGCAAGAAGGCATCTGGACAGCAAATACAAGGAATCCGACTGATAATTCCATTGTATGGGGAGAAGTCACAGGGAGGTATAGGAAACTGTCCTTGAGTTTCCCCAAGTGAGGGCCCTGCTACAAAAACAAAGGAACAGCTCTGCTGCCTTGCTCAATTCAACAGGGACTCCGTTGTAACTAAACTGAACCCAGGAGCTCATTATATGTGTCATTCTGTCTTCGAATCTGATATCCTGTGGCGGAATCTTCGGGGAACGTGATTTAGTTCAGCCTTGGGTCAGGGAGAGTTGACTCAACCTTAAAACAAATCCAGGCGATCTCAACCGACAAGCCACTGACTACTGTTTGCTACAATCAAGTAAGGGATCCAGCCTAGTTAAACCCAGTGTTAACATAAATCCAAGGAGAAGGGAACAACAACAATTTTCATTCACTCCATAACAAAGAGGACATTTTTTGTTGGTGCAGAATTCTGAGAAAGACGCTTACCAAGTAGCATTCTCAGCGTCCCATGTGGTAAAAGCATCTCAATCCTGTTTAATCGCACTGATGTTTTACACAGGCTGGCAATAAGAAGTCTGGGCTTGTATGCGTATGTGAAGGCTTTTTGTTACAGGCACTGGATGGAGTTCCTTTGTTTGCATACCGGGTAGCTTTCAGGAGAGGTATTTTATATGGATCCCCATGGAAAGATCTCAGAGGACATGCTCTAAGCACAACTCTGCACATGAAAGTAATAACTCTCCAAGCATTATTTGTGGTTTATGGTTGAGGGAAGTGCAGACTGCACTATTTGCAATTCTAGGGTGAAATCCTGCCCCTGCTGAAGTCAATGGGAGTTGTACCATCATCAATGGGGCCAAGATTTCCCCTCCTTCATTGTACTTTTTCCTTTTGTTGGATAAAGCTATTTGTAAATCATCCTGCACTGACTGGTCCCATATTGCAAAGGAGGAAGAGGATGCATGCAGGAAACATAACATAAGATTAAGAAAGAGGATTTTTTTCCCCTCCATTTGCAAGATCTCAGGAAAAACGGGGGTCTCAAACCACCATTTTTGTCTTCTGTTTGCTCAGAATGATGTTGATCTTCATCTCAATGTTTCACCTTCTATAAATCTGACAGAATTCTAAGGGATCATTTAGCTCATGATCAAAAGCAGCATAATATAAAATCTTTTGCTTACACAGGTGTAAGTCACGAGTCATACTGCTGAGGTCAGTAAAGTTACTTTGGTGTAAAACTGTCATAAATTGGAGAAGACTCAAGCCCCAGAAATACAAGGAAAGAATTGCAGAGACCACTGTGGGTATGTCTTCACTGCAGCGTTAACTTGGGCTCTTACCAGAGTGTGGCCCCTAACTCCCCTCCCATTTTGTCCACACACAAAACCTTGTCACTGGAGTTTAGTGGCACTTTTAACCTGGGTTAGCTGGCTCATCTGGGCCTGTAGGCTAAGGCCTGATTGAAGCTTTCACTTGGGCTATTAACTCAGCCACTTTGAAGTGAGGGGGCTGGCTAAATCACTTAAGTGCTGATCGTCCTCCAATTCATTCCCACAATTCCCCCCACCCTCCGTTTGCCAAGAAGGACAGAAAAGTTCTCCCATAATTCACTGGGAATCATAGAGCATCTCAGATTACTGTAACACAAAGAACCATTGGATATGCTCCCAGAAGTCCTAGCAACACACACATGCGAGTGCAGCACCAGTGAAGACTCAGTAACTCAAGTAGGGTTTTGCAGTGTGATAGTTCACACCCAAATGCTGATCACCTGAGTTAACTCTGCAGTGAAGATCACATGGGCCCAATTCACTATTGCCCTGCCCCTCGTGTAGTCATTGTCACCAGTGCAAAATGGATATAAAACACTATCAAATCAGAATAGTGGTGTTTTATATCCACTTTGCAACAGTGACAATGTCTACACAAGGGGCAAGACAATGGTGAATGGTGCCCTGTATACTTCTAGACCCTGGTAGCAAAAAAGACTGTCTCTACAGTAGTCTTTTCTGGGGAATCTGCCACCATTGCACTACTAGTGGTGCAGCTCCATCCGTCCTAGTGCAAATAGGGCACAAACATTTTCACCAACATCTCATCTAACTCTCCGCAGGGTAGATCTAAATAACATGGTCATGCCCCATCTACCTACAATCTGTGGAGCTGCACGATGCAATGGTGAGAAGATTACCCTGAAAATGATAGCATAAACAAGGCCTGAGCATGTGGCCATTTTATAAACTGTGCTAGTACCTAGTAACCTGGTCTGTAAAACTGGTTGTTATAGGGCTGGGTGAAACTTTTCAGATAAACTTTTTTTTGCTAAAAAAAAAATGCAGATTCAGGTTGACCAAAATATTTTGCAAATTTGTGTTGAATTCATGGAATTGTTTCAGTTGAGTTTATATGTATATATTTGGAAAGTCAAAAAGACTGATGCAAAATGACATTGTTTCCAATTTTATTTTGATTTTATTACACTTTTTTTTAAAAGTAAAAAACAAAAACTTTCTTTTCAACTCAAACATTTGACCTAAATCTATTTAAAAAAAAAACTGTTTTGGGTCACTGAAATTTCAAAAAAAAAATTGTTCTGAATCTCCCCAAATCAATTTTTTAAAATGATTTGCCAGTTTGGCCACTGAAGCGACAAAATGGCTATTTGCACAGCTCTAGTTTATAATGCACAGACTTTTTAAATTCTGAGCAGGGAATCTGTATCAGCATTTTCTATTAAACGATATTTCTGGTAACCCCATTGCACACCAGTGCAGATGAGACCTTTGCTTAAAGAGTGAATTATTCCACTGTTTTTCCCCACTGTGTTCCACTGCATGATTTCTAGTTATATAGTACAATGCTTAATCCTGAAACGTATAAATTAAGCTAAACAGTAGAGTTGAACATTAAGTCAGGATTTGAACTTGTTAAACGAAAAAAGGTGGAATTGCCAAAGTAACGCCTCAGAGACTCTTGGAATCTTGCAGATGAGATAAAATATTTATAAGGGATGCAGTAT
The DNA here is from genome assembly GCF_002925995.2 of Terrapene triunguis. Taxonomy (NCBI): domain Eukaryota; kingdom Metazoa; phylum Chordata; order Testudines; family Emydidae; genus Terrapene; species Terrapene triunguis. The sequence goes on along the minus strand of NW_020664526.1, from coordinate 1,964,183 downwards.
TCAAACTCAGCATTTCACAGGTCTGCATCTTTTTAACTGTTGATAACTTCACTCCTGAATCAAGCGAAATCGTAACTAATTGGGATTCTTTTACTACCAATAAGAAAACAGTGTGAGAATTAACACATTAAATTGCAATTAACAGCGCTACGTGGTTCATGCTTCCCTCCAGATGTACGTTATGTACATGGGCCGTGAATATTCACAGCCAATCAGTGCAATTTAACAAAAGCTTTTCAGTAAAGAAATTCACAGAACAAATCTCTCCTCCAGGGATGGAGGGAATGGAGACTACTAGCATCCTCCCTACAAGCTCACCAGCAGCGCAGCGGGGCATTTTTGACTCTGAGGGAAGCAGTGCGACATCAACGTTTGGTGCAAAGAGTTACTTTAGAACCCATTATACATAGAACACTGGTTTGTTATCTCTGCACTTGGATCACAGGAATTGCCAGTCCAGATCAGACCTATCTGATTAGTATCTGGTCTCCGGCAGTATCCAGTTCCAGCTGCTTCATAGGAAGGTGCAAGAAACCCTGCAGCAGGCAATTGTGGGACAACTTGCCCCCAGGGAATGTTTCTTCCCAACTCCCATGAGCTAGAGGGTGACTTATCCCTTGAAGTATGAGGGTTTACATTCCTTGCAAAACTCTTTGATTCATCATCATAACTTGATAGTCTTATTCCCTGTGCAAATACCATTTTTTAATCCTGCTGAGATCTTGGCATCATTGATCTCCTGTAGCAAAGAATTCCACGGGCTAATTAGGGCCTGTGTTAAAAACATTTCCTCTTATCAGTTGTAGGGAGACCTGGAGCATGGGGTTGCGTCCCTGACCATCTTGGCTAATAGCCACTGATGGACCTATCTGCCATCAACTTATCTAATTTTTTTTTTAGCCCAGTTATACTTCTGGCCTTCACAACATCTCCTGCCAATGAATTCCAGACGTTGAGTGTGCATTGTGTGAAGTACTTCCTTCTGTTTTAAACTACTGCCTATTAATTTCACTGGGTGATCCCTGGTTCTTGTGTTATGCGAAGGGGTAAATAACACTTCCTATTCACTATCTCCACACCATTCATGATTTTATATATCTCTATCACATCACCCTTTAGTTGTCTCTTTTCTAAGTTTAACAGTCCCAGGCTTTTTAATCTCTCCTGATATGGAAGTTGTTCCATACCCATAATCATTTTTGTTTCCTTTCTCTGTCATTTTCCCATTTGTAATATATCTTTTTTGGAGATGGCATGACCACAACTGCATGCAGTATTCATGGCTTTATATACTGGCATTATGATATTTTCTTATTAACTATCCCTTTCCTTATGGTTCCTAACATCCAGTTAGCATTTTTGGCTGCCACTGTACATTGAGCAGACATTTTCAGAGAACTAGCCACCATAACTCCAAGATCTTTCTTGAGTGGTAACAGCTAATTTAGACCTCATCATTTTGTAGGTTTAGTTGGGATTATGTTTTCCAATGTGCATTACTTTGAATTTATCAACATTAAATTGCATTTGCCATTTTGCTGCCCAGTCACCCACGTTTGTGAGATCCCGCTAACTCTTCACAGTCTGCTTTGTACTTAACTATCTTGAGTACCGGTAGTTTTGTATCATCTGCAAACTTTGTCACATCACTGTTTAACCTTTTTCCTGATCATTTTTGAATATGTTGAACAGCACTGGTCCCAGTACAGATCCCTGGGAGACCCTGCTATTTACCTCTCTCCATTGTGAAAACTGACCATTTATTCCTATCCTTTGTTTCCTGTCTTTTAACCAGCTACTAATCCATGAGAGGACCTTCTCTCTGATTCCATGACTGCTTACTTTGCTTAAGAGCCTTTAGTCTGGGAACTTGTCAAAGGCTTTCTGAAAGTCCAAATACACTCTATCCACTGGATCATCCTTGCCCACGTTTGTTGACCCCCCCCCCCGCCCCCCGCAAAGAATTCTAATAGATTGGTGAGGCATGATTTCCATTTACAAAAGCAGTGTCCTTATACCCCTTCCTCAAGGGGGTTTCACTCCACCCTCCTTGGTGGCTGGTCAGGGAACCCAGGCCCTTCCTCTACTCTGATTCCAGCCCAGAGACCCTGTATCTGGCAACTAAGGTCTACTCCCTCAGACTTCTCACTGCCTCTCTGGACCACTTCCTACCTTTTCTCTCCCCCAAAAAGTGACTATAGACTCTCTCCCTGCAGCTCCCTTTCTGCTTCAAATTCCCTGGCTTTATAATCACCATCCAGTCCCTCCCAAGCTAGGCTACATTATCAATTAGGCCTGGCTTTCTCTTCACACAGATGCAGCCAAGTATGTTAATTGGCCTCTGAGGCCCACATTAACCCCTTCAAAGCCTATGTGGGGATACACACGCCATCACAGGTTGCTGTGGCAAGGAGAAGGATGGGTATGTAACCTACGGGAGGTGGGGTTGTGTCTCTTACCTGTACAACGCGCCAGGATGCACAAGAGGACTAGAAAGAGATCATGAAACACCCACCCCCTTTTATGTCAGCAAATGGGCCCCACCTTGTCCGGCTAGGAAATAACTGCTCCTACCAGGGCTCTGTAAACAAATAGAACACTTCAGCTTCCAGGGCTGCCAAACCAGCACTTCTCAACAGCACTAACTTCACTTGGGAAGAAAAAAATAAAAATAAATGTAATTGTTTGCAAAGTGCAATATTACTAAGGCATATCAAACAGGAGAGGTTCAACCAAGGGGCTCCATTTCCGTCTTGTAGGAGCCAGATCATTTTCCACCACTAGAAGGTACTAAAATAAAAGACCAGAATCCTGATCTCAGCTACACCAGAGGCATCTTTTTTGGGGGGGGAAACAAAACTTTTGGGGGGAGGGGCATTGATCTGTGTTTAGTTTGCAGGGATAATCTTTCAAAATGAAAATTTGCAGTAATTCTAGCCAAGTCAGTGAAGTTACAATTGTGAGAGTCAGAATCAGGTCCATTTAAGATATTTGCTTAAAAGTTAAAGCCAGATACTTGTACTTTGGATACTGTTAGAAAGGAGACAGCAGCATTTTAAGGAATGGAAGGAAAGGTTAGATTTACAGAGTTTCAGGATGAATTTAAGAAGGCATTTCCGAAATAAATTCATCGCTGATTAGGTGTCCAAAATGAAACCACAAAGCAGTTTACTAACTCCTATTCTGGTGAGCCAAGCAAACATATTTGTACAAGCTAGCTACTAATAGCTCTGGAAATGCTGCCTCATTTTGCAGAGAATTTTACAGGCAAGAATCAGTCTCTAAAGTTCTAGCCAGCAGTTTTTTGCTTGGCTGGCTAACAAAATAACCTTACGTAGCTAAATGCAAACTACAGGCCTAATCTTGGAAAACTCCCTGGCCTAAAGAGTAGAACTGCTCAGGAATTTTCCAGCAAAACATTTCTTCAGCAGAAAATGTTGTTTCTGAAACATGAGAAAATGTTGAATTTGCTGAAATGTTTTTATTTTGCTTCAAGAAAATCACAGTCTGCCCTCTGGCTGAGCTGCCATAATGCATTATGGGCAATGTAGTGCAGCCGGGGAGCCTATCTGTTTGAGGAGAATGGTGGCAGGAGGCACCAGAACTACAACTCCCACAAGGCACAGCAGCAGCTCAGGTAGATGCCAAACTGACTCGAAATGAAACATTTCAACATTTCCAAATTGAAATTTTGCAGACGTTGGAGCTCAGTGGGACCTAAGCACATGCTTCAAGTTAAGCAAGACATTCACTTCAAAACACAGATCAAACAAACTGGGAACCAGAACATTCTTAGTGATGGTACGTGGCTATGGAACTCCTTGCCACAAAAGATCAGACTGAGCCCAAGCCAGAGAGAGTTCAGGTCATTGAATGAAACACACTCCTTCAACTGATACCCAGTGATCTGGATTGCTTGGTAAGCTGGGCTCAAGCAATCAATATGAATTTTAATACAGTCTACTGTAAAGTCATACATCTAGGAACAAAGGATGTAAGCCATATTTACAGAATGGGGGACTCTACCCTGGGAAGCTATGACTCTGGGAAGGACTTGTGGGTTATGGAGGATAAGGTGCCACCAGACTCCTTGTTGTTTTTGTAGATACAGACTAACACGGCTACCCCCTGATACTTGACAGCCGAACATGAGCTCCCAGTGCAACATTGTGGCCAAAAGGGCTAATGAGATTCTGGGATGCATAAACCTGGGAATATTGAATAGGAGAGTAGAAAGGTTGTATTATCTTTGTATTTGGCACTGATGTGACCACTCCTGGAGTATTGTGTCCTATTCTGGTGTCCACAGTTCAAGAAGGACGTTGATAAACTGGAGAGGATTCAGGATTAAAGGACTGGAAAACATGCCTTATAGTGACTGAGCTCCTTGAGTCTATCCATTTAGCTTAACAAAGAAAAGGTTAAGGGGTGACTTGATCACAGTCTGTAAGTAACTGCATGGGGAACAGAAATATGATAATAGAGGGCTCTTCAGTCTAGCATACAAAGTTATAACATCCAATGGCTGGAAGCTGAAGCTAGACAAACACACACTAAACATAAGGAGCATATTTTTAGCAGTGAAGGTAATTAACCATTGGAACAATTTACCGTGGTTTGTGGTGGATCTCCATCACAGCCAATTTTTAAATCAGGACTGCAGGTTTTTCTAAAAGATCTGCTCTCGTTCAAATGGGAAATGAATTCAGGGAATTTCTCTGGCCTGTGTTATTCAGGAGGTCAGGCTAGAGGCTCACAGGAGGGTTTTTTTGGGCTTTATACTCTCTGAATAAAGCCATAAGAACATAAGAATGGCCCTAACTGGGTCAGACCAAAGGTCCATCTAACCCAGTATCCTGTCTTCAGACAGTGGCCAGTGATGAAGAGGGTGCCCCACAGGGAATGAACAGAACAGGTAATCATCAAGTGATCCATCCCCTGTCACTCATTCCCAGCTTCTGGCAAAGAGAAGCTAGGGACACCATTCCTGCCCATCCTTGCTAATAACCATTGATGGACCTATCCTCTATGAACTTGTCTAGTTCTTTTTTGAATCCCTGTTATGGTCTTGGCCTTCACAACATCCTCTGGCAAGGAGTTCCACACATTGACTGTGTGTTGTGTGAAGAAATACTTCCTTTTATTTGTTTTAAACCTGCTGCCTATTAATTTCATTTGGTGACCCCTAGTTCTTGTGTTGTGAGAAGTAGTAAACAACACTTCCTTATCTATCTTCTCTACACCAGTCATGATTTTATAGACCTCAATCATATCTCCCCTTGGCCATCTCTTTTCCAAGTTGAAAAGTCCCAATCTTATTAATTTCTCCTCGTACGGAAGCCGTTCCATACCCCTAATCATTTTTGTTGCCCTTTTCTGAACCTTTTCCAATTCCAATATATCTTTTTTGAGATGGGGCAACCACATCTGCACACAGTATTCAAGAAGTGGGCGTACCATGGATTTATATAGAGGCAACATGATATTTTATGTCCTATTACCTATCCCTTTCTTATTTATTCCCAGCATTCTGTTTGCTTTTTTGACTGCCGCTGCACATGGAATGGATGTTTTCAGGGAACTATCCACAATGACTCCAAGATCTCTTTCTTGAGTGAAAAGCAACAAAGAGTCCTGTGGCTCCTTATAGACTAACAGATGTATTGGAGCATAAGCTTTCGTGGGTGAATACCCACTTCGTCAGACGCATGGCAAAATTACTAAAAATAATTAAGACCCAGGCAGACTGCGAAGAGCTACAAAAGGATCTCTCAAAACTGGGTGACTTGAGTGGTAAAAGCTAATTTAGACCCTATCATTTTATATGTATAGTTGGGATTATGCTTTCCAATGTGCATTACTTTGTATTTATCAACATTAAATTTCATCTGCCATTTTGTTGCCCAGTCACCCAGTTTTGAGAGATCCTTTTGTAGCTCTTTGCAGTCTGCCTGGCTCTTAACTATCTTGAATAATTTTGTGTCATCTGCAAATTTTGCCACATCACTGCTTATCCCTTTTTCCAGATCACTTATGAATATGTTGAATAGGACTGGTCCCAGAACAGACCCCATCCCTAACACACAGTGTCACTCCTCTGCCCAGGTGGAATGAAGAGAAAAACACACACTTTTTGTGTTCCCTTGTTTAGTTACCACAGGGATAGATGCTATATAAAAACAACCTTACTTAGGAGAAGGTTGACACAGGCATCTACTGCCCTCTCAAGTTCAGTGCAGCTCTCAGGAAAGCTCCAGACTCCAGAGCCATCAGTGTAGAGCCCCTGTACCGCCATACTGGTTACAAGTCTACTCTCACCCCCACAGCTACATTGCACCTGTAAAGCCATAATCCCTGGGTATCCCCACCAGCCACCAGCTCTCCAAACCCACCATCTGGGGTGTGGTTTCCTGCTTCAGCAAGAGAACCAAGCTGGCCCAGCATAACATGAAATTACTTGGGTATTCCCTGTGGGACTGAAGGGTGGGAATGGTGTTGCAGAGAGTGGCTGGCTCTTCTCATGGTCCTTGGCGGACATGGTCCTTGCTCCAAATGCATTGCATGGCTGGTATCTTCTCTCCATGGTTCTGCCTGGATCCGATGCTCTTGGCTCATAGAAGCAGAGGGAGCACTGAGTTCTCTGGCCAAATGCTCAAGCAGAGTTTTTCTGCGTAGGCTAGAAAGCCCTAGCGATACGGGTGTATAACATTACAATGCTGACATTATTTGTAGTGGTGTAACTGGTGTGCCCCCACGGATAGTTCCCAAAACCATCTGGGCTTCTTTATTCATTTCTACATACAATCAAGGGACATCAAAGCAGCGAGCACTAGCAGTGGGATATACAACAAGTCCGACTGTCACTTACGCTGTTTATCCTAAACCACCGTTGCTCCCCATTTGGCTCCTTTATCAAACAATTAAGGGCCAGATGGATGAGTTCAAGGTCAAAAGTCAAATCCAAGTGGACTGAAAGAGATCTATCAAGTAGGTAAGTGACCATTGAAGAGGCCTGCCTGCCCCACAACTATTATTGCTCTTGTTAAACAAACATGGGAAATGCTTTTTTTTTTAATGAGTTTTTTTACATTTTCTAGGGAGGCATCTTTTTTATTCTTCAAGGTCTGTGAACAAAACTATTTGCTGGCACTGATCTGTGTTTGGTTTACAGTGACATTCTTCCACAGACAAGAACTAGCCACGGTTGGATAAGCATCTGGAGCCAATGACCAGTCAGTTTCATTACAGCTTGTTATACCAGTAAAGCCCATGTTGGGATGTCAAAAACTAAACCAGAGGAAATTTAGGGCAGTAAAAGGGACAAGGCTTCTAATTGTTATTGAAAGTGTGAGCCGTGTGTTTACACAGAGTCAAGATAACACTTACTGTGTTTATGCTCTATCTTGAAAATCAGCTAAACTATCAATAATGCATTTTGATTTACTGCAAGTTCAGGACAGGTCAATGTGCCATGAACAATTGGTACATGAAGAAGATTAATGTTTCTCTGTGGCTGGTATTTACTTTATGCCATGAGCAATATAACCTCTGCCAGTTCTGCATGAGCTAATATAAGCAGACTGGGGTATGCTGATGATATCTCAACCCCTCGAGATCTGTTTTGTCAAAAGACCGTCATGTCATGCGTTGCTACAAAAAAAATTGTCGGCATTAAGCATGTGCACCTGAAAGGGGAATTAACTAGAAACCCCAATACCAAGTAAGAGAAAAATACCACTTCTGTATGTTTACTTACTGTGCAACAATTCCGGAGCCTTCTCATTCCGGAAAAAGGTGTACTTCTAAGGGTGTTTGTGTGAAATCAGCATAGACTGTTCCATAATTTCAACTAGGGAATGCAGCCAGATGAAGCAGTTACAAGGACTTTACAGACCACCCTGGTTCAAACTGTATAATAGGGATCTTGAACAGAACCGGGAAGGAAGAGTGGAGTCTTACAAGAACGGATGTGAAAAGAAGCAGTGCGGTACAGGCCAACTTAGCGTCCCAGTCATCAATAATGTATGGAGTCTCTACACAGGAACCGTGACCTTCATGAAGCTTGCACAATAGGGTCACATAAGGTACCATTTTTTAAAAATAATTTTCACATCACTGGTAAATTAGTCAGGGCACACAGTTGGTACATGCTGGAGAGCTCAGCAAGGCATTCTCAGAGAGGAAATGGCACCAAGAAGCAGTAAAGCTCCTAGCATGAACTGAATGCTGATGATAGATCCCACCTTGACAGCTGTGGAGAATGAAGTCTTTTATTTAGTCATAGAACTGGTACCGTATGGGCAGCACTGGTGCGAGCTTCCCACACTCACAAATGTGCTTCAGCCATGTTGCGGAGGGAGTAGCTATGGGGACATAAAGGCAATGCAGTCGCCATGTACATTTGGTCCTTGACCTCTTTGTTGAGCCTGCCTGAAAAATGTATTAGTCGGGGTAATCATTTTTGTGGTGTATAAACCTGTTCACTAGGAACTGAACGGAGACCACGTGCTCACGTCAAACATGCCACCAAATGGTTGTTGATAAGTAGTGAGTGTAACATTGTTGGGAGTCACCAGCTGGTGCTGTTAAAGCGAGTGACACAAGGTCTGTTTATCTGAATGCATAGGAGTTAGATGTTGGCAAAATGCTTCTTGCCAATCATAAGGCAAATCATGACACTGAGCGTATCACCTCAGTGAAGTATGGTCTCCTGGCTGAACTTATTCTGCCCTGGTCTTTCTTTCTCTCTCAGAACCACCCTTCTGCTGCCCATGGGTTATACGCAGGCAACTAAACACCACATTTACATGGTGGTGGGGCCAAAACACCATAACTACTTTAAGCCATTAGCTACCTCCCTCGGTAATGAAAAGAGGAGTTAACCACTAATGTACCCACAGAGGGGAAGGTCTTCTTACTTGGCCAATCATGAGAATCCAAGATAAAAGGGGTCCTTTCCACAATGCAATCTGGCCTCTCTTTTCCTCCTGAAGGAGCTGTGTTGTCATTGGCTTCTCTGCCTGTATCCGTGCAGCCTCCCCCTCATTGGAGGGGATGGAGACACACAGAGGATACTGATCTGTCTCAGGAATATTAACTCCCACATGGCTATCTGCTTGGCTAGCCATTGAGTCACAAGCGGATCTTACCACACAGCATCAGAGCCGCAGCTCCACAGAGTGGGGATGGAGAGGCTACGAATGTCCCATGCAGCAAAATCATTGCCCCTCACTCCATCTTCACCTGTGTTAACACCACATTGCCGGAATAGGTGGCCGGGAGTATCAGCCTCATCACTGCTAGGCTGTTCTACACTTTCCTGCAGGAGTTTCAGATGAGCTGTGCGGGTGTTGATGACATCTTTAGGGACCCGCACACCTGGACATTTACAAATGTTTTATTGCACTGTTAAAACAAGAGAAGTAGTAAATTATGAACTGTCCTAAGTGATGGTGCATTCCCACGATGCACTTAAGGTATTTACGACAATAATTTACGACTGTATTAACAAATCCCTTGTACCTTTAAAGAATTACTACCTCTGCAGAGAAATAAAAGCACATGTAAATCAATGCAAGAGAGCTGGTTCAGAGCTGCTGGCACTCTGGGTTTATGAGTGGGTTATGATCTTCAGTTAAATCTGTGGGGTGCACACCTATCAACTTGAATGCATTCTTCAGTTCTGCCAGCTTTATGTTGTCATATCAAATACAGAAAATAGCCTCCAAAGGGCTAGAGAGAGATGTACACATAAACCAGAGCCTGAGAACATGTACAAGCTCCCACCCACACTCCTCAACTGCTATGGAAGGAAAAGGAAGCTTTGAAAATATACCCTTCCAACTTCTGATGACAGTGAGTTCTTGGCAGCAGCCAAAGTACTGACCCCACATCATCCTTTCACAGCTAAATGTTTCCGAAGTGGAACTCAATACTCACCACACTTAAAGTCCAGCCAGGGGACTCACTGCATTATTGTCACTAAATAAGTGAAGAATGTAGGGAAATGTTAGCAGGCACGGGTGTTGTGTCCATCCTTTATGTGCGGGAAGAGGTATAGGTAGGAAACATGGTGATAGGTTCATTCCTAATCACAAGAAGATAAGGAAGGGGGCTGAAGGGAACTGTTAATGCAATACTGAGCTTTTTACAGTTCAAACTTGGCCCCCATCAGAGAGGCCAAGAATGCTCATGGAGACTGAATTATGGTCCCCCCCTCCCCGCAATGTAGCAGTGGGACAGATTGGTAGAGCAGTTTAGAGAGCTATCCTTCTGATGGATTTTTGTGCCAGTTCTGTGCATAAACAGTTGGCATCCGTTACATGTCTGGTCAGTCCAATACCTTTTGCAAGCCCTAAACTCACTTTAAAAATATAGTAATTAAGAAATGTACCTTGTAGTGATGGTGTTTAAAAACAAAGCCAAGTAAGTGACAGTGAAGCTACTAGAGAAATGTACCCCTAAGTAAACTGTTTTAATATTCATTAATCTGCCCTGGTCAGGGATGCAAAGCCATTCAGAACTTTAACTACACATGGCAACATTCCTCTACTATTAATGACCTCTGGAAACAAGTCTCTCTTTATTGCTCTATGATGATTCTAGGCAAGACAATACAGGGATCTACTGAGCTGCACCACTGGGTATGGGAGACTGGACGACCTGGACCTGTTTCAAGTGCTCTTTTTCTTGCAGCCTATATTACTATCCCAGGACACCTGTCAATAGGCTCATGTCTCTCAAAAATGGCAGGCATAATGTTCCATGAAAACGTAGTCGGCTTCAGCAAGGATAGCTAAGCTTTTGTCTTCTCTGCGAAATGGTGCGGTATTACATTGAGACAGCTAACTCAAGATAGCTATTTCAATGTAAAACCCTAGTGAGAACAAGGCAATATAGTTTTGGGGGGGGGGGGGTTTAACCTCAATGGCAGTAGTCAAGGTAAACCCTGGTGGGTGATATAGGGATTAACGTTGATGTAGCTAGTCAAGAACTACCTGTGCCTTGTCTGCCTTAGAATTTTACAGCAAGTCAGCTCTCTCACGTTAAAGATTCAGTGTAAAAACACACCTCCTTTCACAGTGAAGATGAAGCCAATATCACTTAGCTATAGTGCTGCCATTTATAATCAACACAGGGAAATGTAACAGCCTTCTCAAACCCAGCACACTAACTCTGTACAATTCCCTGCCCCCTGCATAGAAACATTATATATATATTTATAATATATATATATAAAACAATCTTTGTTTGCACTAGAAGGCATCACTGTGATCATGCAGTCTGATTTTCTATATAAGGGCTTCTCTACACTTACCGGGGAAACGCCGTGCAGCGATCGATGCATTGATCTTTGATTTAGTGGGTCTAGTGAAGACCCACTAAGTCAACCGCAGAGCACTCTCCCATCGACTTCTGTACTCCACCGGAACGAGAAGAGTAAGGGGAGTCGATAGGAGAGCATCTCCCGTCAACATAGTGTAGTGTGGGCCCTCCGGTAAGTAGATCTAAGCTACGTCAACTTGAGTTACACTACTAACGTAACTTAAATTGCGTATGTAACCCTTCTGCCAGGCCGAGTTGATAGCAGCAAGGGCCGGGTTCAGTACATGGGGTCCCCTCCCAACAACGTAATGCCAAACCAGCTCGAGCCCCCACCCAGTGACCTGGGGAAATCTTACACACACCCCTGGGCACCTCAAAGAGGCAATACTTCCCCCTCACAAGCACAGAGTCTCGGTGTAGCAGAAAATTTTTAATAACATGAGGTAAACGACATCAGCATTAAACTGGGAAAACACCACAACTAGGGTTCATAGACCAAACCATGAGCAAAGACCCACCCCAGCAAATTGGGCCGTGTCCTTTCCCTTTGGTTCCTCAGTCCAGCAACCCAAGAATCACCCAAAGTCCCAAAAGTCCAGCAGCCCAAAAGTCTCTGTCCCTGGTCAGTGCAGCCCCAGAGTTCAAAAGTTTATCTGCAGAGTTTTACCCCCCCAGCCTGGGTGGAAATGGGGGGGCCCACCCACGGGGTGTTAAGGGGCACCTTACATGGCCCAAGGCCAACTGCCCCACCTCTCCGTGGGGTTCTGCTGCAGCCTTCACTGCGAGCCGCTCCAGCCGTCCCATGAACTGCTCCACTCTGCCAGCCGCTTAGCAATATATCTTCAGGCCCCCCCACTAGTTAACACAGTGCTCAGTGATTTCAGCTCTTAGTAATTTTAGCTCTTTAGTGATTTCAGCTCATAGTAGGGGAGCCCCAGTGCTGGTGCACTATTGGCCCAAAGTGAATTCAGCTCAGCAGCCTGTAACTAGACTTCTAAGAGAATCAAAATTAGGTCACATATTTAACAGTGGAGAGAGAAGAAGGTGCAATTGGTGTTTCAGTCCCTCAAAAGCAGCCCACACCACCACCAGGTACAAATACCTGTCCCCAGCATCTCTCTATTCACTGGGTTTTGGAATCCATGTCCCTTGTCTAGCGAGTGCTACTTAGTTGATGGTGAGTCCCTCTATCATAAAACAGTTCCACTGGCCTTGATTCACATAATCAGGGTAACAACACTTTATTCTTCCTGCCCCAATAACAGAGAAACTGGGGATCCCACAGCAGCCAAAATGACCATTTGAGCTGCTGTGGGCTCATGCTAGGCAGGGTGGGAGTGCCTATGTAAACAAGATCAGCCCCTGAAATTCTTTTGCACAACTTGCCACAACTCACCACCAGATGTCAGGGTAGAGCTCATCCTGACTCTGCTTACACGTAGCTTAGATCAATTTACCCCCCCATAGTGTAGACAAGGCCTAACACAGTCCATAGGACTTCCCTGAATTAATTCCTGAATTGAACTAGAGCTTTCTATGATACCTGGAACAGTGAAAGAGATTTTTTAAATGTTAACTGCAAACTATGGGTAGCTCTTGTGCTCTTCCGGTATTTAAGGTACAGTTTGTAACTGCTGATCTTACATAACGTGGGCAAAATGGATCAGGATAGTATTTGTATTAAATGTATGTTTTTCCTGGGTGCACTTAGACCAGCTGTGTAAGCAACTGGAGGAGGAGAAGGAACTTCAGTGAAGCACAACTCTGCCACATGTGGGCTGGATATCAGCTTGAGAAGTGAGGTGGGATGCCAGAAGAATGCATTTTAATAAGGCTGTGGATGCGTCTCTTTTTCCATGTCTGAATTCTGTGACCCAGGTTACGGTACCCAGCTGAACTCAGAACTATCTCTGGCAGACCCAAGAAGGCAATCATAAAAAGAAAGAGCTGTGCTTCAACTGGTGCAGCCACTATTCATAGACATAAGTTAGTGCCCTGGCGAGGTCTGCTGTCTGAATCCAGATGCTTTCATTTAATGGTTGGTGTCTCTTCCTTAGCTAGCATTTAAATCACAGTAATGTTAAATTAGCAGAAAGAGATAGCAGATCACACTTCAGCAAATGAAAACACTTACCCCCATCTTCTCCCACAGGGCCTGAGGCTTGCCACATTGCCAAAGCAATGCAATGGGACTTCATGGTCTTGTACAGTTTGGTGTATAGATCTGATCTGCAACCGGAAAGGAAACATTTCATATTTTAGTCTTGGGGGAAATTGTGATGAGCCAGTGTTGGCTTTGGGGGGAAGGGGTTATTACATTTCTCTGTGTGGTTTATAAATGGTAGTCATGTAGACTAGTGAGTAGATTCCTTGTTCGTAGATTTGAAGATGTCTCTCTCCTCTTTGACTCCCTCCACTGGCTCCCCATCCTTGTTAACCTACTGGAGTGAAATGCTGGCATTTTTCAAATCAATGGCAAAACTCCCCAAGACTTCAACAGGGTGGGATTTCACCCATATTCACATCCCTCAAGGCTCTGTATAAATCTGTTCTCCTCTCTACTTCTCTTTCTTTGTTAAGTTTTGCATTGCCTCCATCCCGTGCACTCCGCCACTACCCCCATTGCCTGCGTGTTCAAGACAAAGGCAAACAAGTGCAGCCACTTATATGTGATTGAATGTCCCCGAGCTCATCCATAAGCCTCCTACCTTCTCCACTAAGTATTTATTAAAAATCCACCTCTTCCCTGTTGCTTGTAAGTTACTCCTGTTGATTTGTATGCAAAATCCCTTTTGTTAGTTCCTTTCCCTGACAACTGTCTACGCATCTAGGCTGTTCAGCGGAAGGGCCATTTCTTCTTGTATGCCCAGAAAATGGCTTACACATTATGGGTGCTACCACAAACTAATAAATTATAGTAAAATAATAGTAATAAATAATAATAATTAATAATCAGATGGGACAGCTGCATACATTTTATTTCTTTTTGTGGTAACTCTTTCTATTATTTTCCTGTTGCAGCATATAATTCATATGTCACACAGCGGAGAATGCAGTGGTGGAATAAATGAACAGGTACATGACAGTGCAAATATAAAGCCTTAATAAACCACTTTGCTGTTGGAGAGAAATATTGCATCTGACCTGCAAGCCTTCTGCATGTGGAACTCCCACTTAAACCACGTGCTTCTAGTTCATTTTATGAGATCAATTGCAGTTGCTAACACAGGATCCAAACCTTAGTGGCGCTGAGCACCCTCAACTCCCATTGAAGTAAAGAGGAGTAAAGGGCACTGAGTTTCTTCTAGAATAGGGGCCTTAGGGATCACACATGAATTCCTCTATCCACGCAGGTGCACAGCACCACTAAGTAACATAATGGAACTGCACTATGCAAGCCAGTACTACACTGGATCCAATGGGAGTTTTGCCTGAATAAGGACTGCTGGATTTGGTTTGGACATTCATCTAAAAAGCATCAACACTTACTAAGACTCAGAATGTTTCCAGGAGAGGACAAAGTTCAAGAAGTTTAAAGGTTGATCCTATATTCCTTGTTCAGGAAAACTGCCACCAAAGTCAAGGGGAATGGGAATTGTGCCTGAGCAAGGACTGCAAGTCTAGACCCTTTGTTAGGTTAAGCGTCCAGGGTCTGATTTCTCACATCATTTTTACAGCAGTACAAACCAATTGACTTCAGTGGAGTCACTCCTGATTTACACTGTTGTAAATTAAAAGAATCAGATTCCATCATTGAATTCACAGATCCACTGAAATCAATGGCAAAATTCCCATTGACTTCAGTGAGGCCAGGATTTCACTTCAGGTATTTTATCCAAAGCTTAGCTGAAATATCCAAACATCTTCACTTGGCAAAACTGGCCTGAAAATTTTCCAATAGGTTTTCTTAAAACACTTCTGGTTCTTTTGTTTCTGGGTATCCCAGAAATACCATGGAAAATGCCTCTCCTGGGGCTTCAGTGTTTCCACTTCTGGATCTAGTGGGAAGCAAAAAGTGCAAAGAGAGATTTTTTTATAAAGTTAACAACTTTTATAAACTGCCAAGCAAGTTTGGTTTTACTTGGGGGCAAAGGTGTTGGATGGTTGGAGAATGTTTATTTAACCCAACCTGCATAAAATCCTGTCCCTAGAGACCTCATTGCCTGCTCTTTACTAGTTTTAGTTATGTAGTCATTTTAGATTCATTTTTTCCAATATTTCAAATTTTGATTGACAAATTTTCAAGTTTATAAATTTTTTGGCCAGCTCCAGTCTCTACTGTTTTGGTGTCATTCTAGAGCAAGAATAATCAGAATACAAGGAGGAAAATGAGAAACTGGTTCACGTATGAAGTTAGTTGTTTTGTCTAGCAACTGTTAGAGAAAGGGCTAGACTTAAATCAACTGTCTTCATGGATTTTATTACATGGATTCATTGGATGCAATAAATTACATGGTGCACAGAAGATACGTTAATGGATTTATTTGGCTTTTATGCCCATCACTTGTACAAAGTTTTTGCCTGGCAGAGGAGAGACGGGAGGATAGGTTGGGGTTTACTTTGCTTGGAGAGAAGATGTATCCATTTTTACTGGGCCAGATTCTGCTACACTTACTCAGACGGATTGGTCCCTTATTCCTTGAGAAGTTCAGTGACAAACAGGATTATGTGGGGAAGTAAGGGACTACTCAGCATAAGCAAAGGTAGCCAAATCTGGCCCAAATGTGATTTAAAAGTGTAGATTTGGGATTTGATTTTTAATTTATTACGTGTGCCTTGAGTTTTGCTAATAGGGAGTATTTAATAAATCCATGGCCTGTGAGATGCAGGTGCCTTTTGGCCGTAAAGTCTATGCATCTATGAAAATAAAATAAAAAGCTGATTCTTCAGGCCACTTTGATAAAGTGCCATCACTTAGGTCAAAAGATCATTAAGGGATTTTGCTCTCAATGAAGTCGAGGACAAAACTCCCAATTGACTTTAATGGTGCAGGATCAGCGGCTAAATCCTAAAATAATCTCAAAATTCTACTGGCACTTGGCTGCCAATATGGCGAGTGAAAAAAATTCGAAGTTCACACATCTGATGAAATTTCTCATTGAAATTTTGAACATTGGTGGACAAAAAAAAGGTCAAAATTTTCCTAATTCCCCCTCCCTTTTTTTTTTCTACCTGCGCTGATCAACATCAATTAGGGGTGCAACTAGAGCTAAAAGATTGGGAAAGAATATTACTAAATGCCCATAAAAATCTGTTTACAGGAAAACAATGTGACTGTATTAAATTTGCTCCATCAAATCTTCTGTTTTCCCCTTTTCTCCAGGATGTTCTATTCCCCGCTGCTTGACAAGTGCTGGAGAGCAGGACTGGCAGATGTTCACAGCTGGTGAGGAGGGAGAGCATTTTGAGGTTTTTTGGAAGGAGGTGGTCTCAGTTATTTGCAGGTGAAGGGGATCAGACGAGATTTCATTGATCTCACTAGGTCCATATTCTCCCAATGCTCCATGCTGCAAGGCATACAACTGCATGGTACTGGAAATTGACTCTAGCACTGGAGCATTGGTTACATCAACTGATAAGAATCGCAGAGCTAGAAACTGTAGTGCTGGAAGTTGCTAATATTCCTGGACAACGGGAAGACTGTGGTATCCACCAGATCCCAGTCTGGGCTTCATTCTGCAAGGTGCTGAGCACTCTGGCCCTGATCCAGCAAAGCTCATAAACAAATGCTTAGCTTTAAGCCCCGGCCTAGTCCCGTTAAAGTCAAATGGGTTTAAATGCTTTGCTGGCTCAAGGCCAGCATGTGGCTGGATCAAGCTCTCAGTGACTATTCGTCACTGAAACTGAAGAAGAACATACAAAAATCTATAACGGAACTGACTGAAGATAATACTCAGGACTCCAGAAAAATTCCTTGGTAATAGTTTATTGAGATGTAAGTGATATGTGTACCCCACCCCCAGCACTGCTCAGTAAAGCAATAAGAAAGAAAGAAAGAAAGAAAGAAAGAAACCAGGGGAAGTTAGAACATGTATAACTCTTTTGTATATAGATGGATAGATAAATCCTAGCATTGGTTAAATCAGCTGATAATAAGTGCAAGGCTAGAAACTGTAGTGCGGGAGAGTGCTAATATTTGTGGAGAATGGGAAGATTGTGATCTCCACCAGATCCAAATGTGGGCTTGAAGCAAACCCCTGCCCAAGCACGCCCCTCCTGCTCCTAGCCCCACTCCTGGAACATCTCCTAAATCAGGGCCTTTAAGGGGGTCCTCAGAAGGCAGCCTAGTGGCTGTCTCCACACTGCCTGACCCTAGGGAATCCTCCCCGGCCATATTCAAAGCTTTTAGGACCCCTTTACACCTCCCTGGCCCTTTGAACTGGTATAAAGGGCCAGTGGGAGTGATGATTTCACTGCTGAATCTCACACTCTTGAACGTTGTGGGTCTCAAAGCTGGATTTGGATCCTAATTGTATAGCCTAGGCCCATAGCTAGTTTTTAAAAAACTGCACTCAAGAATTAAGTGTTGAAAAAGAGATTTGGAAGCACAAAACCACGGTTTCTGCCATTAATGGAGATTTGCTTCATTTTAACTTTAACGTATGACTTTTTTGAAGTAGCCAAAGGCATCAGGAATGTAAATTAATGAGAAGGACATGGGAATGTTTAAAGCAAAACACACAATTAAGAGCTCTGGCTCTTAGCTTTATAAGTCTACTAAATGACATGCCTCTCTTAATTTTAATACATGAAAAGGCACCAGATTGCAAAAACTGCTCCCATGTTATTCATAACTTCCTTCAGATACATTAAAATCATGCTGTACTCAGTCTTCATGAAGCATTGAAGCAAGACAGGTCACTGAAATCCCCTTACCCATGTGAATGCCAGATTTAAATGTACTGTCGACACGGTAATGGCATCCTTCAGAAAGCAGTGTTTGTTCGGTATCTTAATAAGCAGTTGCAAGGTTTGCCACACTAGTTTTGCCATGAAGTCCTCTTTAGTGTATCATAAACAGTTAAGATATTCTACCAACCTTCCTACATTTAGGGCTTATCTCTATGAAGAAGTTGCACACAGTAGTTTAATCTGGTTTAAAAAGTGATTTAGTTAAACTGGTACAGCAAACCCCTGTGTGGACACTCAGATATTGATTTAAAACTGGTTATAGTCTAAACTGCAGACTAGATCATGGTCTATAAGTACCTACATAAGGAAGAGATCTCAGATAGAACATGGCTCTTTAATCTAGCAGATAAAACCATAACAAGATCCAGTTGCTGAAAGCTAAAGCTACACAAATTCAGACAAGAAATAAGGCGCACATTTTTAACAGTGAGGGTAATTAACCATTGGAACAATTTACCTAGAGATGAGGTGGATTCTCTGTCGTGTGAATCCTTTAAATCGAGACTGGCTGTCTTTCAAAAAGATATGCTAAACAGAAGTTATGGGCTTGATGGAAAAAATCACTGGGTGAGATTCTATGACCTGGGTTATGCAGGAGGTCAGACTAGCTAATCAAAATGGTGCCTTCTGGCATTAACATCTATGAATCAATGAATATTTGGTACAACTTGTGCCTGTAAGTTTTACCAGCACAAGCTAAACTGCTATAAGCCAGGCTTAAAGTGATTTTAGAGCATCCAAACACACAGTTGCACTAGTTTAACAAAACCAGTATAAAAATCAGAACTTTCATTCAGCCACTGCAATGCCATGTAGACCAGGCTTCCGAGTGATCAAATAGCAGAGAGTGGCTTTGCCCAGATCCTCAGCTGATGTAAACTGGTGTAACAACATTGAAGTCAAAAGAGCTACGCCAGTTTAGAACAGCTGAGGCTCTGGCCCTATATTATGGCTGCTTACAACTGAGGTAGTTTTAACCTGATCTGAAAAAATGCTTGTCTTGTACACTTCACACCTGGGCTGCAAATAAGCCGAATACTTTAAGCATAGTTAATGTATGAGAACATCTCTAAAGAAGTCGTTCTAACTTAAGATGGCTATCTTATATATAAGATTAAGGTTAAGGAGACGTGCTTAGCACCATCAAGTTCTGAAATATTGAAGATAAGAATCTGAGGAGAGCATTGCACAATGTCAGCGAGTAGCTGCCAAATATCTGATACTTACACAAAGGTTTGGTGCCAAGACAGAATGCAACAAGGAATGGGAATTCATGTTTCTTAAGAATACATAGTAACAAATCCAACAATGGGAATCATTACAAACCAAACTGGCTTTCAAAAACCATCCACTGTGAAAATTAATTGCATCCATTTCAAATAATTTTAGCCTACTACTAATTTTAGAACCTACTACAACAGAAGTTGTTCTCATCACTTTGAACGAGGAGCATGCTGCCACATCTACTGGCCCGTTCACTGACATGGCTTAGTGCAGGCCTTATGTCACTACTTTTTCATTTGCTCCTTTCCTTGCTGAAAACCGATCATTTCCTTGCCAGAATTTAGTGATCCAATTTGTGAAAAATCAATCTTGGTCAGATTTCACTCAGCTAAATTCCAATTGCACCCTATGAAGCTTTCTCATACCAACTAGGCACATTAGGTATGCTTGAGTTAGGAAGGAAATGAACACTTCCTATAACAAGAGAAGGGGCCAGAGGGAACAGAGATTCATGATTCCAGTCAACAGCCAGCAACAGCTGGTTAAAAATATAAGGTAATTTTAACAGACGCAGGTCCGGTGCTTGGTGTTTTGTTTAACTCGAAGTAGGATCTCTATATCTAAGGAAAGCATCTTGTATGTTCTGATTCTGCAAACGCTTCAGCATGCGAGTAACTTTATGCATGTAAGTATTCTCATTGACCTCACATATATAAAGTCACTCATGTGCATAAGTGTTTGCAGGACTGAAGTTCTAGTTGGTGTCAGTCAGTTCTGTTAGCGCCCCCTAGAAAAATGATGAGCTTTGATAGTAAAAGGTTCCGCAAACTTTCTATCGACCCCTGAGGGCCAAGTCCCACTCAACGGGAGCTGAACTGGGCCTTGTATCACGAGTCCAAGTCCAAGGATGATAGCGACCCTGGTGTTAGGAACATACCTATGATCAGAACAGACCTGCATGACAAAATCTGTCCAATACAGGATTGTTCATGCCCGTTTTGAAGGTGGATTCTTAGGATAAATTGAAGAAGTGAGGCCAGAAAATGGGTGAGAGTTAGTCCTGGTGTAAACTGGTGCAATTTCAATGCAGGTTGCACTGGTCTACCCCATGGTTGAATTTGGTCCAGTGTCTCTCTCCCCACTTCAAAAAGAGTGATATTTGGGTTTATCATTTGAGATTTTAATACAATGCAATACATTGCAGCGGGTCAGAAAATGGTAAATATTGTCACAAAGATTTCAAAAGCAAATTTTTTAAAAATTGATTTTTGTTTTGATTTTTCATGGGCATTTTCTTTTCTTTTTTTCAGTAAAAAGAACTGAAAACTGTTAGGTGTGATTCCTCATAAAAAAGGAAAACATTTTGAAACTAAGATTTTTGCGAAAAATGTTTTTTCCTAAACCAAGGCTGTTTTTCATTGCCCGCACGGATACAAATAAATAATAATAGAGTGCTGTACTATTATGTGGGACAGTTTTACCAGTCTCAGAAAAACAGCAGCAAATGAGAAAACAAGTCATTATTGTTTTCTCTTAAAAAATGGCCTCTTTTACCCAGTGGTCTCAGAGTGCTTTCCAAAGATGGATGGAAATGATATGCCCATTTTACAGCTTGGTAAACTGAGCCACTGAGCAGTTCATCCAACTTGCCCTGGCAGGGCAGGGATACCAGTCATATTTTCTATGAGTTACTATATCCCAAGTTAACCTAGCCAGTGGAACTTATGGCTCATTGACATGGAAGTTTTCTGACACAGAGAATATCGTTTACCATATGTATATACAGCACCTAGCTGTACGGGTGGTACTGCAATATTTAATAGTCATCATGACCATTTAATTATTTTTCATTATTAATTATTTTTATTATTAAATTTTGTAATTAATATTGTTATTAACAATTTGTCACTACAATACATACAGCAACAACCACTTGGATAGGGCACTTGTGTGCAATTACCATAGAATACACTGAACTACATGATTGAAACACAGAGACCAGTAAAAATGGGATCCTAAACAGCAGCAGTGCAGTTTCATGCATGACAACGGCTAATCCAGTACCTGAAAGCCAATCTCCCTGGTTCTGCTGAAGTACCAATATCAACAGGTAATTAAGCAACAAGGGAGGGAATTTCTCTTCCCAATACAACATTTTTTGTCCTCCCCAAATAGAGCAGAAGAGGGCTCTTTGAAGGAAATTTCTATAAATTTGTGCCGAGTTCTTAACATTTATCTTAGGATTTGTTTTTCAGGCCTGATCCTGCTGCTGTTCTGAGCCCACTGACATATTTTGCCTTATTGTGCCAAGTATCTTTCATAAAAACTGTATCCCAAATTGTTCCACAGAGCTAAATGATTATATTCAACCACAAGAAAAAATAACATTCATCTAGCATCCAAGGTCTGACTTAAATCCACAAGAGTCAGGAAATTCAGAATTAAGGTTGAAACTCCATCCTAACTCAACATATTGGATCAAATTCAACCCTGGTATGAGCCCATTGTAAACAGCAGCTTGTTCCAGGGATCAATTTGACTCATTTATGGTTAAGTATTGCAGTCCATATTGCATGTAAGATCACCCGTTGTTTGAACCCCGCAACAATTAACCTCACTAAGGTGGAGTAGAGAATAGGGTTTCAAACTTAACTTGAAATTTCCTGGCTTGGTGGGCTTTCGTGAGACCTTTAATATTACTTTAATGTAGTTTTTTGAGGTTTGATTTCCTACATTTTTTTTAATAACCATCTCTTTAAAAAAAATTAAAAATGAAAAGAAAAAGAAAAGAAATTCCATGGGCTTTCAATGAAATCTAGGCCTACTTCCACCCCACCATACTCACCTATTATGATTCCAGAATGAGGAGAATCAGACCAATGGACGGTGTGTATACTTTGGCTTATTTGCCTTGGCCTCTCTTTGGAGTAGAGAAAAGACTTCAGACTGAAAAACAAAAGTATCGAAAGTTTTAGAGGAATAAAATACAGAAGCCAACACAGTTTCTGGGTTCAGTGAGGGAGGCGGGCCTTGCAGTTTTATGGGGGCAACTCTGTGATAGTAAAATTACATCTCTCATACTATAGAAAGACAACTCTTTACTGCAGAAGGTTACAGCGAGGAACTGAAGAGTATAGATTTGGGCTCTGAACGGCTTGCTGATTTGAAAAGCCCAAATCCTGAGGTTGCTATTAGGACAAAGTACTGATGCTTTTCCTCTGCTCCAATGAGCAAAGCAGTAGGTCTCTGCACCTCCATGTGGAATGTGGATGTGAGTTGCAAGAGAGTAATCCACAGGAGAATTTGATGGAAATGTGGAGGTGTCGCTCACAAACATTGGGAATGCAGACATGAGATGGGGGATGGCGCAAATCCGCGTGGCCCCAGATCAGGACAGGATGCTAGCAGTGGGCTACGTCCACTAATGTCTGACTTATCAGTAACAAGCAACTAGGCAGCTCTGCCCTAGTTCTGACCACCGCGTTGGGGCTGGAGCGCCAGTCCCAAGCTCCATTGCACTGGCAGTTTCACATGAGCACAGCCCTTTTACCTTGGATCGGCTTGTTTTTTCAGACTTGGGCCTGGTAATTCCATCCCATCTGCTACACATCAATAGCAATAAAACATGGCTCCCCCTCTGCTGAGCAGGCTGATGTGACCACAGCACGTTCTCTTGTGCAGAGCGATAGTGTTGTGTCTGTGTGAGCTGAAAGCAGCCAGACTATAACTTAAACAAATCAGAGCTCATCGGCCTTATTAGAAGGGTGATAGAATCTGCAGAACTGAGCCGGCTATGAAACTGCACAAATGGATATTTGGCAATGGGGAGGGAGGGCTGATGCTTCAGAAGAGCTGCTTTTCTAGATGGATTCCAGCCTGTAGAAAACATTAAGATGTTATCATGGATCAGTGTTTATACAGATTATTTTCCTTCTTCCACAGGCTTGTCTGTATGTCATCATTGCCCATATTTTACCGCTGGAGGAAAATTAGATAAAACAGAAAAAGCCAGACTATGGCCTCCACTCTGCTCTAGGCTGGGCTGGAAGTGCAAAGCAGCCACAAAGCCACCTTAGCTGGCTACCCAAGAACTCCCCAGCAGGGTCATAGCCTCCCGAGGAAAACAGGGGCACGGTGGCCTCAAGCCAGTCTCGGAGGGTCAAATCCAGAAGGTGGTGATGGTTATGGCCAGCAAAGGTTCCACTTTGTTTATTAGCACATCTCACCTGCTCGGAGAGCAGATTCTTATTTTGTTACAGAGGAAGGTGAGAGGGCGTGGTGACCATTGCCAGAGCTTTGTAACACAATGCATGGTGGGAAGGCGGTTCAGAGATGCACACGTGGCAGTAAAAGGCTGGTAACAATCAAGCTGCTGCTTCAGTCCCTGCTCTGACCACTGGGGAGCACATGCATCTTCAGCTTTGAGCAACTGCTGTTTCTGTGCCAGTTAATGGAAGCCTTCTTCAGTGTGCTTCGGATGGGAGAATTGGTGGCAGCTGTGTACAGTCAATGGAAACCGTGTCCAATCTGGAGAGGAACTCTGTTTCTAACGTTCCAAGACTGATCAGAAGAGGCAGGCAGCCATTAGCTGGGGCTGAGTGGGCACAGATACGTATGTTTTTTTCCTAGCTTGATGTGGCTATTGAGCAGTTTTTTGTTAGGCCCCAAATCTAAGATTAGTCGGTTTCAGGTCATGTTTCATTCTCTCAAAGGAAACTCGACATTCTATGCTCTGTTCCTGATGTATCGCTAGGCATACGTTCCAAACTGGGGGCGGGGGTGAGGAGCCTCTGATGTTAGCGGTGAAGATAAGCCGCACAGAGGAAGCCACTTGCCACCTCTTCACAGTAAGAGAGGATGATGCAGTGGCCTGCCCACGCTGCATGACTCACCTTCCCATTGCGTACACGCTTGAAAAGGAGTTCAGGGAACAGCATCTGTCGGATGAGTGTTGGGTTAGTTAGTAAACACAGGGACACTGAATTTCCTGAAACACGTCTCTACTGTTTCATAATGGTCTGTTAGTCACTGCAGCTGCTGAAGCCTCCATCTTTTCTCAAGTGACCATGCCACTGCCTGAAATTTAACATATATTAAATTAGCAGCCAATGCATCAGCAATGCCAAGCAGTTCGTAAAAGATGGGGTGTGTGGGAGCGGCACGCCTCGCACATAACCGCCCAACTTAGCAGAAGATTGGCTCTTCTCAGGCCTTGCTTAGTTTATCACCAGTGGGAGGCTAAAAGGCCACTCCCTCCTATAGAATGATACAAAACCTATGGAGGGGGGGCATGGTCCCTCTCTGCTAGGAAGTGCTGTGCCCCAGCAGGTCTGGCTGTGACATATGATGGGGACATGACACTTCCACAGATGAATCATTTTAATGAGCCGGAAGAGACCATCTGTCCATTAATATGTAATTTGGTAGTTAGAATTGCAATTCCTCTTCGCACAGGAGCTCAGAGGAGGAGGCCAACACCAAACTAAACAAACATGTCCCTTTAAAAAGGCCTCCAAACCAAGTTCCTAGCTTCCTTAATGTTCTAGGAGGTTGGCTGGGGGGGGAGGGTTTATAAGGCCCTTTAACCCAGTTTATAAGGCCCTTCCTACTTCAGAGCTACTAAACTTAGTCAGAAAACAAAGTCTGTAGGGCCTAGGTCAGGCTACTGGCCTGGAGCCTGCAACCTGTAGCAACCAGCATAGCTCCTAGTCTCTTACACATCCCAACATTCATTTCCTGTTTACACAGCCCGCCCCAGTGTAGGGCAGGACTCCTTGATTATGCCCAGGCTTTTGTAAGCCAGAAACTGTCCCTTAAAGTGGCAGTACACCCTGCCACACACAGGAAGAGATCTCTACCTCTTAGTGCAGCCTAGCCGCTGGAATTGCTTTCCCCCCTAACGGAGAGTGTTGCCAACCCTCCAGGATTGTCTTGGAGTCTCCAGGAATTAAAGATTAATCTTTAATTAAAGATTATGTCATTTGATGAAACCTCCAGGAATACGTCCAACCAAAACTGGCAACCCTACTACCAGAACTAGTCTAAGAGTAGTCCCAAGGAAAGAAATGCTAGACTCTCAGATGCAATGGCGAGAATAGTTCACAGGGTGAGTGTGATGAATGAATAGTCTAGACAGCCTTTACACAGACATTTTAAAGTAATGCATAGAAAGTTCTTTGCACAAATTCCATTAAACAGAATTTCTCTGAGCACCATCTGTGCAGCACATTGAAAATTCACTCCATAGTGCCCAGGCTTCTACAATGTGTGCATAGCAGAGAAAAAAAGAATATAAAATAATACTGCAGACAGACAGAAAGACAGACAGACAGAAAGAGGAATCAGAAAATGCTTCGTCCTATGCAACCTGTAGCATCTGCTTTGTAGGGCCTGATTCTCATACAATGAGCTGTAGAGAAGCTTTAAATTACATTTCTGCCCATTTTAAGGCTCCATTACACTGCCAGGGTAATGTAAAGGGGCCATCATGTAAATAAGAATCAGGCCTGTGAGATATATATATATATATATTTTTTAAGGATAAAACCACTGGATATAATGGGACTGATTCTCAAAGTGACAAATCATAGAATATCAGGGTTAGAAGGGACCTCAGGAGGACATCTAGTCCAACCCCCTGCTCAAAGCAGGACCAATCCCCAGACAGATTTTTACCCCAGTTCCCTAAGTGGCCCCCTCAAGGATTGAACTCACAACCCTGGGTTTAGCAGGCCCATGCTCAATGCTGAGCTCAGTGGTTTGAGCATGGGCCTGCTAAACCCAGGGTTGTGAGGTCAATCCTTGAGGGGGCCATTTAGGGATCTGGGACAAAAATCTGTCATGGACGGTACTTGGTCCTGCTGTGAAGGCAGGGGACTGGAGTTGATGACCTTCAAGGTCCCTTCCAGTTCTATGAGATAGGTATATCTTCATATAATTAATCAGGCCCAACATTCCTATGAACCACTCTACCCCATGATTTCCATCAGCTCTCCAATATCCCCTTCCCTCACTGCTTCCAAATGTCTCCCTCTTTGTCTGCCCTCGCAGGTGCTCCTCAATAGCCTCCTCCAAACAGCTACTACATCAATTGCACTCAGTTAATTGATTTACATATCCCCAAGGCCCCATCATTAGTACAATGCAGCCAACCACGTTAACGTTCAATAATATCAATCAACAACCATTTGCAACATTCCACACTGACAGATCTAAAAGTACAGACAAGAGCTCATGAAGGGCGGGGGAGAGGAAGGATGCTAAACAAAAACAATCCATTTAGAATATAATTAGGACTGTAGAAGCAAGAGACAGAAAAGACTAGGTCATATGTCTCCCCTCTTGCCAATACAGGATCGTTCTGCGCATTCTACTCTTAATTCCTCAGCAACATATAACTAAATAAAGTGATTCTTTCTTGCAATAAATAGTCAAGAAGCTACAATGAATAAATATGCAGCTGTTAGGACCATGAGTGGCCTGTTCTAGGGGATAGCACTGGGGGCACGCAGATGGTCCAGTGTTCAGGAGCCAATTACCAGGAACCAGGCTGCACTGGAATGCCAGGAGATCAGAATCAAGAGAGAAACCAGAGGGCAGGAACCAGGATGGAATTACCTAGAGCCAGCCCAAGTCAGGATACTACCAGGTCAAGATCAGAAGGCAGGACTAGGTCAACAACAGGCCAGCCATCTATGGCAGGGTGAAGGCCAGTTGCACAGACAACATTATGTTTCCTACTGTGGCTTAAATAGGGGCTGCAGCCCAATCAGGGGCCTTGGAGCTCTCCCAATCAGAGCCTAGGGGCAGGGTTTGTGCCTGAGCTGGGCTTCATGGACCCCAGTCCCAGTTGCTCCCTGTGAGTTGCTGGGTGAAGGATTGGAGTGTGATGATTTGCAGGACCCCCATGTACCCGTTTTGAAGGCCTGTGGGGCCTGGCAGCAGCAGAGAGAAAGGAGAAGAGAAATAACGTAAAATCGGTTTGGCCCCGATTCAGGTAAGCACTTCAGCATGTGCTTAAGTCCCATGCTTTCCTGAATCAAGACCCTAATAAATAAAATGTTGCTAGTGCAGTTAAGGTTGCATTCCTCTCCCCAACCACCCACCAGAGTGTCTAAGGCTATGTCTAAACTACAGAGTTCATACCGGCGTAGCCCCCTAGTGTAAAAGGAGTTTATCTGCCAGTGTAGGAACACCACCTCCCCAAACGACATTACCTAAGCCGACAGAAGCACTCAGCACTGGGAGTTTTGTCCGCACACTAGTGTGTATGTTTTTTTCACTCCCCGACCAACATAGCTACCCAGGTGTAAGTTTTAAGTGTAGACCAGGCCTTAATATATAGTACAGTGAGACAGCTGGGAATGTAATTATATGCAATTAAATTGTGGTGCCCTTATACACACAGGTGAGCATTTTCTCATGTGAGTAGCCCCACTGAAGTCACATGAGTCAGTGCTCACCAGTGGAATTGGGGGGGGGTTTACATTCTGGCCCACAAAGAGCATTGTGTAGAGCTGGTGACACTTTTCCCACTTAAAAAGGTTCATGAAAAAGGAGAGCTGAAATTTTGAAATATGACCATGAAAAGACAAGGGCTGGAGAGTCCAGGAATTGACGAAATATTTGCAATTCACCCTCCCATTTTTCAACCAACTAGAGAGCGACTCAACTCTTTTTACTTTTTGAATTCAACAAAAAAGTGGGCAGTAGGATAGGGAGATTGTGAAAAAATAATCAGCTCATTTTAAACAACTGAATGTTAAATAAATCCCAGCTCTAATTATTCTAGTGAAGGTGCCAGGAGACTATACATCTAGAAGACCCAAATAAGCATCCCAAAAAACACTGGTGCAGCATTGGGCTGTCTCTGTACAGCTCCAAGGAAGTCCCTCAGCAACACTCTACTATTTCCCCTGAAAGTATGTAGCCAGTCCCCAGACAGCAGCTTGCATAGAAGCAGGTGTGAGAGGTCTCCCTCTTAGCACTGTTGTATATTAAATAAATTACTCCCCCTGTACTACCGTAGCTCCGGGATGAGTCATGCCTAACCAAGAACCATGCTCCAAATGTTTTCACTGCAGTCCCAGGCCTATTTCTGAATCATTTGTATAGAAAAATGAATCCTCCATTGTTATAAAGGGACCTGTTCTCAGTTCCTCTCTTCGCAGCTTCATGAAAGACAGGAATCCATTGCAGCAGTATCACCCTTTTGGGGGAACGGTTAATTACTTGCAAAAATTGGCTCTGAAAAACTAGGATGTTTTGAGGTTAATAAACACCAAAATGTTTTTTTTTAATAGCCCTGTTTTTTGTTGGTTCCTTTCCATACTGAACCCTCAGAATTAGATTTGTGGAATTTCTTTTTGCCATGTTGACAGACACACGAAGAGCTGCGCTTTAATTGAAAACAGCCCTTTGTTCACAAGACAAGTATTTCAGCAAGGCAGTAACATCTTAAAATGCTACAATCAGAAAATTATGAGATCCAAATTAATCTCTCGTCTAATTTATAACCCAAAACAGCTACTCTGTTCTATTTTATCTTGAAGTGCTGTGAACCACTCAATGTATGAACACCGTTACCAGTACCAGACCTGAAGAAGACCTCTGCGTAGCTCACAAGTTTGTCTCTTTCACCAACAGAAGTTGGTCCAATAAAAAATATTACCTCACCCAGCTTGTGTCTCTAATTACCAGTACATACATTTTATTGTATGCATTGTACTGTATCGCAGAGAGGCAAGGGTGTCTCTGTATAGTTTAGGTTGCAGCCAGTTTCCATTGAGATACATTTTCAAAAGGGTGCAGTGTCAGATTTCTACGCACCTGGGGACCAGATTTTCAAAAGATCTCAAATCTTATTTAGACCCCGGTCAGATTTTGAAACAAATTTAGCACCCAGACTCTCTCAATGTGACACCTATGTCTAGATTTTTAAAAGAACTCAGCATACTATATAGACTATCCCTTTAAATAGTTTGTGAGCCCTCTAGTGGCACTTACTGTGTTCCAGTTTTTAGAAGCCACCAGAAACAACCAGAGCAGTTGTACATACGTATTATTACACTGCAATAAAGTCTCACCAAGTCTCAGGCCTGGTCCACACTAGGACTTTAATTCGGATTTAGCAGCGTTAATCCGAATTAACCCTTCACCCGTCCACACTACAGAGCCAGTTAATTCGAATTAAAGGGCCCTTTAAATCGATTTCTGTACTCCACCTCGACGAACGGAGTAACGTCAAAATCGATTTTGTTAATCCGAATTAGGGTTAGTGTGGCCACAAATCGATGGTATTGGCCTCCGGGAGCTATCCCACAGTGCACCACTGACCGCTCTGGACAGCAATCTGAACTCGCATGCACTGGCCAGGTAGACAGGAAAAGACCCAGGAAAATTTGAATTGCATTTCCTGTTTCCTGTTTGCTCAGCGTGGAGAGCACAGGTGACCACAGATACCACAGATACCTCAGCTCATCAGCACAGGTAACCATGCAGGCTGATAATCGAAAAAGAGCACCAGCATGGACCACACGGGAGGTACTGGATCTGATCGCTGTATGGGGTGAGGATTCAGTGCTAGCAGAACTTCGTTCAAAGAGACGAAATGCCAAAACTTTTGAAAAAATCTCCAAGGGCATGATGGAGAGAGGCCACAATAGGGACTCAGATCAGTGCCGCGTGAAAGTGAAGGAGCTCAGACAAGCCTATCAAAAAACAAAGGAGGCAAACGGTCGCTCCGGGTCAGAGCCGCGGACATGCCGCTTCTACGCAGAGCTGAATGCAATTCTAGGGGGGGCCGCCACCACTACCCCACCTGTGATCGTGCAAACCGGGTCTGGGATAGTCTCTACACCTGAGGATTCTGAGGGTGGGGAAGATGAGGATGAGGAGGAGGAGGAGGAAGATCAGGATCTTGCAGAGAGCACCCAGCACTCCGTTCTCCCCAACAGCCAGGAGCTTTTTCTCAGCCTGACTGAAGTACCCTCCCAAGCCTCCCAAGCCAGTAGCCAAGACCATGACCCCATGGAAGGGACCTCAGGTGAGTTTACCTTTTAAAATATAAAACATGGTTCAAAAGCAAGGTTTTTTAATGATTATTTTGCCCTGAGGACTTGGGATGCATTCGCAGCCAGTACAGCTACTGGAAAAGTCTGTTAACGTGTCTGGGGATGGAGCGGAAATCCTCCAGGGACATCTCCATGAAGCTCTCCTGGAGGTACTCCAAAAGCCTTGCCACAAGGTTTCTGGGCAGTGCCGCTTTATTCCGTCCTCCATGGTAGGACACTTGTCCACGCCATGCTTGCAGCAAGTAATCTGGTATCATTGCCTGACAAAGCCTGGCAGCGTATGGTCCCGGTGTTTGCTGGCATTCAAGCAACATCCGTTCTTTATCTCGCTGTGTAATCCTCAGGAGAGTGATATCGCTCATGGTAACCTGCTTGAAATACGGGAACTTAATTAAGGGGACAGAGGTGGCCGTTCCTACTGGGCGGTTTGCCTGTGGCTGATAAGAAATCCTTCCCTGCAGTTAGCTTTTCGCAGGGGCGGGGGGGGGGAAATTGGCCCACAGCTTTTCACGTTTGACTAGCAGGGATTTTCCCTGTTACCAGCCACGCGGTCGGGGAGGGGTACATTGAGCATTGGAGGGAATTCATGGCGGGGGGGGTGGGGGGGGGGTTAGTTTGGTTTCTGCTGCTGAAGGTTAACAGGAAAACCTCAGCAGTCAACAGGCTTTGATTGGTATGTTGGAAAGGAGGGCGCAGAAGCCGAAAGACAATGGCTTACCATGGCTGCCTGCAAGCTGAATTCTGTTGCCCGGACCTGCGTCTGTGATCTCTAACACCAAAGCCACAGGCACTCAATATTAAGATGGAAAATGCGACCTTGTACTGAAATCACATGTGCTATGTAATGTGAATAGTGTTCACCATGAAAGAGTACAAGCATTGTTCTGTAAAATGTATCATTTTAAAAACTTCTCTACTTTTTTTCAACCCTCCCTCTAGCAGCTGCAAATGTTTCAAGCCTCCCTCCTGCGTCCAGAAGGCTATCTCAGATAAGGCGTCGTAGAAAGATGACGCGAGACGACATGTTCAAAGAAATAATGAAATCCACCCACAATCAAAGAGCTCATTTGGATGAGTGGAAGGACACTGTATCTAAATTTAGGAAAGATGCCAGTGACCGTGAGGTCTTGAGGGATGCTCGAGATGAGAGGTGGCAGGCTGCAACGCTGGGGCTGCTGCGTGAGCAAACGGACATGCTCCGGCGTCTGGTGGAGCTTCAGGAACGGCAGCAGGATGACAGACTGCCGCTGCAGCCGCTGTATAACCTACCTCCCCCCTCACCATGTTCCATATCCTCCTCACCCAGACGTGTAAGAACGCGGGGGGGGATGCTGCGTGCACCCTGTCACTCCACCCCAGGGGAGAGCCCAACCAAAAGGCTGTCAATATATTGAATTTGATCAGTGGCCTTAGACTTCCCTCTTATCCTCCTCCCAAACCTCACCCACATTACCTTCTTGGTTCTCTCCCTATGTTTATAATCACTTAATAAAGAATACATG
>NW_020664526.1:1809020-1932138 GCF_002925995.2 Terrapene triunguis | reverse complement strand
TAATCACTTAATAAAGAATACATGATTTTTAAACGATAGTGACTTTATTACCTTTGAAAGAAAGCTGGGGGGAGGGTGGGTTGCTTACAGAGAATGAATGAGAATGAAGGGGGCTGGTTTTCATGAAGGGAGAAACAAACAGAAATTTCACACTGTAGCCTGGCCAGTCATGAAACTGGTTTTCAGAGCTTCTCTGATGCACACTGCTTCCTGGTGTGTTCTTCTAATCGCCCTGGTGTCTGGCTGCGCGTAATCAGCAGCCAGGCGATTTGCCTCAGCCTCCCACCCGGACATAAAGGTCTCCCCCTTACTTTCACAGAGATTGTGGAGCACACAGCAAGCAGAAATAACAATGGGGAGATTTCTTTGGCTGAGGTCAGAGCGAGTTAGTAGCGATCTCCAGCGCGCCTTTAAACGGCCAAATGCACATTCTACCACCATTCTGCACTTGCTCAGCCTGTAGTTAAACAGCTCCTGACTCCTGTCCAGGCTGCCTGTGTATGGCTTCATGAGCCATGGCATTAAGGGGTAGGCTGGGTCCCCAAGGATAACGATAGGCATTTCAACATCCCCAACGGTTATTTTCTGGTCCGGGAAGTAAGTCCCTTGCTGCAGCCGTTTAAACAGATTAGTGTTCCTGAAGACGCGTGCATCATGAACCCTTCCCGGCCACCCCACATTGATGTCGGTAAAACGTCCCTTGTGATCCACCAGTGCTTGCAGCACCATTGAAAAGTACCCCTTGCGGTTTACGTACTGGGTACCCTGGTGCTCCGGTGCCAAGATAGGGATGTGGGTTCCATCTATCGCACCACCACAGTTAGGGAATCCCATTGCAGCAAAGCCATCCACTATGACCTGCACATCCCCCAGAGTCACTAGCTTGTGTAGCAGCACCTCAGTGATTGCTTTGGCTACTTGTATCACAGCAGCCCCCACAGTAGATTTGCCCACTCCAAATTGATTCCCCACTGACCGGTAGCTGTCTGGCGTTGCAAGCTTCCACAGGGCTATTGCCACTCGCTTCTCAACTGTGAGGGCTGCTCTCATCCTGGTATTCTGGCGCTTCAGGGCAGGGGAAAGCAAGTCACAAAGTTCCATGAAAGTGCCCTTACGCATGCGAAAGTTCCGCAGCCACTGGGAATCGTCCCACACCTGCAACACTATGCGGTCCCACCAGTCTGTGCTTGTTTCCCGGGCCCAGAATCGGCGTTCCATGCCTATAACCTGCCCCATTAACAGCATGATCTCCAAAGCACCGGGTCCCGCGGCTCGATAGAATTCCATGTCCATGTCCTCATCACTCTCGTCGCCGCGCTGCTGTAGCCTGCTCCTCTCTGCCTGGCTTTCAAGGTTCTTGTTCAGCATAAACTGTACGATAAGGCGCGAGGTATTTACAATGTTCATGACTGCTGTCTTGAGCTGAGCGGGCTCCATGCTTGCCGTGGTATGGAGTCTGCTGCGTTCAGCCAGGAAAAAAGGCGCGAAATGGTTGTCTGCCGTCCGTTGCTTTCATGCAGGGAGGGGGGGAGGGAGGGAGGGGTGAGGCTGTACCCAGAACCACCTGCGACAATGTTTTGGTCCCATCAGGCACTGGGATCTCAACCCAGAATTCCAATGGGCAGGGGAGACTCCGGGAACTATGGGATAGCTATGGGATAGCTACCCACAGTGCAACGCTCCAGAAATCGACGCTAGCCCCAGTACATGGACGCACACAACCGAATTAATGTGCTTAGTGTGGCCGCATACAATCGAATTAATACAACCGGTTTACCAAATTCGAATTAGCTAAATTCGGATTAATCGTGTAGTGTAGACGTACCCTCAGAGTCCAGGTGAACTGACTTGGTCTTGCAGGGCTCTGGCTGTGGGGCTAAAAATTGCAGTAGTTCAGGGTTCATCTGGAGCCTAGGCTCTCAGACCTTCCACCCTCGCAGAGTTTCAGAGCCCGGGTTCTAGCCCAAACCTGAATGTCACTGTAATTTTTACCCTACAGCCTGAGCCCCGCAACCCCAATTCAACCGCCATGGGCCAGCAGAGTCCATGCCACAGGTATTTTATAGGGCTGTCGATTAATTGCAGTTAACTCACATGATTAGCTCAAAAAAATTAATCGCAATTTAAAAAATTAATCACGATTAATTGCACTGTTAAACAATAGAATACCACTTGAAATTTATTACATATTTTTGGAGGTTTTCTACATTTTCAAATATATCGATTTCAGTTACAATATAGAATACAAAGTGTACAGTGCTCACTTTATATTATTTTTGATGACAAATATTTGCACTGTAAAAATGATAAACAAAAGAAATAGTATTTTTCAATTCACCTCATACAAGTACTGTAGTGCAATCTCTTGATCATGAAAGTGCAACTTACAAATGTAGTTTTTTGTTACATAACTGCACTCAAAAACAAAACAATGGAAAACTTTAGAGCCTACAAGTCCACTCAGTCCTATTTCTTGTTCAGCCAATTGCTAAGAGAAACAAGTTTGTTTATATTTACTGGAGATAATGCTGCCCACTTCTTAATTACAATGTCACTTGAAAGTGAGAACAGACATTCACATGGCACTGTTGTAGCTGGTGTCGCAAGATATTTATGTGCCAGATGCGCTAAAGATTCATATGCCTCTTCATGCTTCAGCCATCGTTCCAGAGGACATGCTTCCATACTGATGACGCGCGTTTAAAAAAAACTGCGTTAATTAAATTTGTGACTGAACTCCTTGGGAGGAGAATTATATGTCTCCTGCTCTGTTTTACCTGCATTCTGCCATATATTTCATGTTATAGCAGTCTCTAATGGTGACCCAGCACATGTTGTTCATTTTAAGAACACTTTCACTGCAAATTTGACAAAATGCAAAGAAGGCACCAATGTGAAATTTCTAAAGATAGCTACAGCACTCGACCCAAGATTTAAGAATCTGAAGTGCCTTCCAAAATCTGAGAGGGACGAGGTGTGGAGCATGCTTTCAGAAGTCTTAAAAGAGCAACACTCCAATGCGGAAACTACAGAACCCAAACCACCAAAAAAGAAAATCAACCTTTTGCTGGTAGCATCTGACTCAGATGATGAAAATGAACATGCGTCGGTCTGCATTGCTTTAGATTGTTATCGAGCAGAACCCGTCATCAGCATGGGCACATGTCCTCTGGAATGGTTGTTGAAGCATCAAGGGACATATGAATCTTTAGCGCAACTGGCATGTAAATATCTTGCAATTCCGGCTACAACAGTGCCATGCGAACACCTGTTCTCACTTTCAGGTAACATTGTAAACAAGTAGCGGTCAGCATTATCTTCTGCAAATGTAAACAACCTTGTTTGTCTGCTAGCTGTTTTGAAAATTAATTTAATTCCTAGCTAGCATCCTCTGCTTTTGCTCTCTTTCACTGACAGCCAAAAATGGAATACAAATTTTAAGGCCAGAACAATTTCAGCCCAATAATACATTTTAAGACCAGTGCTCTTTCAGTCTCCAGGTGAGTGCAGCAAAATACTGAATTTCACATATTTTAAAAAAAGAAGGCCATGTCATGTCGTTCTTTCATTTGATGTATTCAGACTCAGAATCCTCCCCAGGCAAATCACATTACAGTTATGCAGAAAGGGTTCAGATTGCCCTAACTGTCCATAAATCAAGTGAAATAGGTTCAGATCCTCAGCTGATATAAACTGGCATAGCTCTGCTGACTTCAGCACACATCTCCTCCCAGTTTGTGTGGAGAGTTAGCACAGGAGTGCAACAACTGCAATTGTGCCTGGCTCCCCTGCACAAGAGCGAGAGGCTGCTTAGAACCTTTCCTCACTTAGGCCTCGTCTCTATTGCAGATGCACAGGTGCAAACGCCAACATAGACAAGGAAAGCTGTGATTTACACTGGTTGAACTGACTCCTGCAGAAGAAATCACAGCAACTCCCATGTGTGCATTTGGGGTTTGCACTAGGACAGTTACACTGGTTATTCGCTGCCAATTGCTGACTCCCAAGAACAGACAAAACCTTATATGCTTGCACATAAAGTGGACCATAATTAAATGGGGATGGTCAATTTCATTTTCTATTTTTAGTCATTTTCAGTGTTTATTTTTGGCTATTTTAATTTCTTATAGTAAATAAAAAAAGCAGTTTGTATTTGAACTACAATTGCATACATTTAAGCAGAAATTAACTTAATTAGCGGTGTGCTAAATAAAGACTATTTTAAAAACTTTTCATGTCTTGTTTGCCTGCTGATTTCCCTGCATGTAACCACACAGAAAATTAGGTGTGCCCAAGAAGTGAGCTGCAGAGAGCAGGAACAGGAAGTAAAACAGGTTGTAATTTATAGCAAGCCGCTTGAACAAGATGTCAGTTCTGCTAAGAATCCCCTGAAAGGAAACTTTCCTTTTTCTGGTGTTTATTTTTTTTTAAACAATTCTTGAAATACAACAGTCCAACTTCAATGGGACTTTAACATGCACTTAGTTGTTTTCCTGGAAAATAGAAAATTTCTGGAATCAGGGCCTGGATGTACAGTATAAAAGACAATACGGATGATTCCTCAATATCATATCAGATTCTCTGTGAAAATACTCAGCCACCTAATCCACCTCCCAGAAATAATCTATAGATTTTAAGGAATAAACAGACAGCATACAGCCAGAGCACTCACCCGATGATCCATGTAGAAAACAGTATAAATTGCACCTGGCTAAAAAGATCTGCAGAGGGCATTTGCTTCCTGTCTGAGACAAATATCTCAGACATAGTGTAATTACCATGAAAGGTCATCAGGGACATCTAACGAGGCAAGACAAATTAATGCACCAACCATTTCATGTGGTTAGCTTTCCTTAGAAGGTTTCTTGGTAAATATCATAGCAAAGCACTGACATTTTACCATAAAAGAGGATATGGGCAAAGGACATTTTTCTTGAACTACATGTAATACGGAAAATTAAGGATGATATTCTATCCAATTTCTCTGTCTTGTTTGTAAATGAGGCCAGGGAAAGAAAGTTTAAAGAAACTGCAAGACACTCACTAAAAAAATATAAGCAGATCTAAGACTTCCCAATGACAATGTAAGACAATAGTTTTAGAGGGGTCTAAAGGTATCAGGGTCCCCAAATCTAGAGTGACCAGATAGCAAGTGTAAAAAATCGGGACAGGAGGTGGGGAGTAATAGGAGCCTATATAAGACAAAGCCCCAATTATCAGGACTGTCCCTATAAAATCAGGACATCTGGTCACCCTACTCAAACCCAATGGGACTTAGGGGCTTAACTTCCTGAGACTCATTTGAAAACCTAGCTGTAATTTTATTTTTATTTTCATTTTAAAGGTGTAAATATTTGTTTGTCACATGATCATATCATCTGGTACCTATCTGCCCCTCTCCATGCATAGATCAAGATTTTGCCACTGACAAATGCCTACTAACATCTGAAGGGTACAAACACCAATGAGAAAAAGGGACTGTTCAATGCAACCCAAGAGGGTATATCTAGAAGGAATGGGATGAATGGGAGTAAAATAAAATGTAAGCTTAGCAGCCAAAGCTCAGTGAAGTCAATGGGAGCCTTTCCCTCACTTTCAGTGAGCTGTGGAAGCAGGGGAAATGGCTAGAGCTTTGAGGTCAGGAAGGTAACTCCTGCACAGCTGAACTACCCTGTGCATTCCTTCAGGTCCTACTACCTGCTTTGCACACAGGTTCTACTGCCAGGAGGCCTTCTGCATGAGCTGTGCACGGGGGAGGATGTCACCTTCCTTGCGTGGAGGTCTAAGTCTCCACCTCGTCACAAATGTAGAGCAAAGTGATTATTTCAGGATTGGATTTCATTGATTACAACCCCAGTCTTCACTTCCAGGGAAGAAAACCTTTGAAGTGACCCTGGGATGGAATCACAGCCACCATCTGACTTCCTCTTCTTTTGGCAGAGGTGTAGGCTTCCTAGTGTGCCCATCTCCTTCCAGCCAGAGACATGGGTGGCTGGTGGAGCAGTGTGCATTAGAGCGAAGGAGCTTGTTCCTGGAAGCCGTCACAGATTGGGAAAACCTCAGCCTTCTCCTGCTCTCAGTGGAGCTGTGGAAAGGGTCCCCTATAGCAGGACTCTCACTGCCCTGTTCTACTATTTCACTTCTGTCTTACCACCCTGGGTTTTGGTCCCCAAATGCCAGTCAGTGGGGGAACTTCAGCACCGTTATAAATAGTTCTCCAAAAATAAACTGCCTCTTTACGAAGTAACATGGAGTCCTCTCCTGTTATTACCTATCAGATCCCACAGCCCAGTTCCCACCTTCCACCAGACTTGAATGCAGGAGCTGTGTGAAGTAAGGCCTGGTTTGCACACACAGTTATCCTGTTTTAACTAAAAGGAGTGATTTTAGACCAATTTAGTTAAACTGGTGTAACTTTGTGGGTGGGCGGTGATCAGTTTAAACCTGATTTATATCTGCTTAACATGCCTCAGTAAATTTATAGGCACAAGTTATACCAATATAACCAGTTTGAATCTGATTTAAGAGAGTCTACACATAAAAAAAGCACTAGCGTAACTAAACCAACTTAAATTAAACCAGTGCAACCTCTGCGTGTGGACAAACCCTAAGAAACACAATCCTAAAATAAACAGATACTGACAGTATCACTGATTTTATTCTTAAGATCCTAACTAAACACAAATGGGTGATTAAGATGTATAACTACCCTATAAAAATCCCACATCACCATGGAAATTTGACTGGTGTCTTTGATGTAACTTTCACCTCCTTGAAGGAGGCTCCTTCCCACAACACTTATGTGCCATTGGGTTGTCATGGTACATCCCAGAGGTGAATTGATTTTTATGGCATTCTATGTATAGTATGCATAGGTGCTGGAATTAGGGGTCAACCTGTGGAACTCTGCCAGAGGATGTTGTGAAGGCCAACAGGGTTCAAAAAGGAACTAGATAAGTTCATGGAGGATAGGTCCATCAATGGCTATTAGCCAGGATGGGGAGGGATAGTGTCCCTAGCCTCTGTTTGCCAGAAGTTGGGAATGGGCAACAGAGGATGGGGGGAGGGATAGCTCAGTGGTTTAAGCATTAGCCTGCTAAACCCAGGGTTGTGAGTTCAATCCTTGAGGGGGGCCACTTAGGGATCTGGGGTAAAAAATCTGTCTGGGGATTGGTCCTGCTTTGAGCAGGGGGTTGGATTAAATGACCTCCTGAGGTCCCTTCCAACCCTAATTTTCTATGATTCTATCACTTGACAATTACCCATGCTGTTCATTCCCTCTGAAGCATCTGGCACTAGCCACTGTCAGAAGACAGGATACTGGGCTAGATGGACCTTTGGTCTGACCCAGTATGGCCATTCTTATATTCTTAGGGGTGTTGCCACATCACCGGGCTTGAAGTGGATTCCATTATATGCAGGGCTTACGGTTTGGTTCAATGGCTCTCAACACCCCAACTATAAAAATTGATCCAGCACCTCTGAGAGTATGTAGTTTTCAAAGTGGTTTGGGATGTTTCCATACAAAACCACCTATATACATGTAAATTATTGCTGTTATTTATTTCATGATATTGCAAAATAGATCCATAAGGGATATAATGGAAGTTCCATTGCTTGAGTTTTTTAGAATTAGTTTGGACTAAGTAAATTATACTATAAGGAACAATCCTGTATTGGCAAGGGGATGGACAAGATGAATGAATACAAAGCCAAGAACATCCCTGGTGCAGTTGCAATGAAGTGAAATATTTGCCCTTGTTTACACTCCTTTACACCAGTGGGGGTTGCAAGGGTGTCACTAGAGGGGAGAATGTTGTAAATTGTGTCCATACTCATTTATCACACCATTTGGAAATACAATTTTCCATTTTGTCTCAGCAGTCCTGGAAAAAAATGCAACTGGTGGCTTCATTCATAAAGTTGGCTGAAGCCTTGCATAGTAAATATAGCTATTGCTTTTATTTCTCACAGTTTACCACCTTGAAGCCTGAAAGTATTGTTTGTATAACTATTGTGAGAACAAGGGAAGAAAAAAAATAGGTTTCCCTTCCCCTCCCAGCACCCTAAATCAAATATAAAGAAAATTGGGCGGATGTTAGATTCTCAAGGGTTTTATCAAATTATCCATGATAGGTCAGTCTGCATTGCAGGTTTTTGAGTCTGAATTTTATCAATGGCTTATGGAAATCAGGTCCATTTTAAAGGATAGCAGGTGTTAAAACAATGAACAGCAGCCTCCTTTGCATCTGTGCTACAAAAGCTGTCTCAGTGTTTACAAGAAACAGGATAATCAAAAAACATCCTGCCACTGGCACATAGAAACTGCAGTTTCTTGTTATTATTCTTTTTTTCTCACACTGGACAGGTGTATTTATAGAACATACAGTTGAACCAGAAGGAAGAAAGAAATTCATTCTCACTTCCACGTGGAAGTGACGCACATGCAACGTAAAGAGGGGCACTTCATCGTGGGGTTAGTTTGTATTGTTCTTCCAACTCTAGTTAAGTTGTTAACCCTTTCACTTGTTATTTTAAATGTTTAACAAGTCAGGCACAGGGGGGTTTTCATCACCACCATCCAAATGAATCTCACTGCCTGTAACTCAGATTACAATACTCTCAACAAGACCAAGAAGGAGTCGCTGCATCTATCATTACTTGCACCTAGAAACCTAGAGGTTGGGCATTCTATTAATAGATAATCACAACAAAGACACACCATTCAAGTTTCAGTATCACTGGGGCAGTAGAATCATAGCATATCAGGGTTGGAAGGGACTTCAGGAGGTCATCTAGTCTAACCTGTTGCTCAGAGCAGGACCAAGCCCCAGGCAGATTTTTGCCCCAGATCCCTAAATAGCCCCCTCAAGGATTGAGCTCACAACCCTGGGTTTAGCAGGCTAATGCTCAAACCACTGAGCTATCCCTCCCCTGATAGTAATTCAGTGCTTTTAAATAAATTATTCTGTGATGCAATGACCTGGTTGATTTTCTACCTTTTTCGCATGTCTTATTCTGTTGTAATAGCGTCAAGAAAATATTTATCAATGTAGAGTTTAGAAATTACTATTTTGAAATAATATGTTCTAATTTAAGATGCACCACAAATTGGAACTGTGGATCCATCCTCCCTCTGATCCCAAACAAAGCTTTGGGAAAGCTCTGAATGCTCCCCCGTTCCTGATCCAGATTTCTTTACTCAGGCCCATTTCTGATTCTAATAATAAATGGGAAAAAAGCGTATTGCCAAGTCCCCAGCAACAGCTGATATTCATTTGTGATGCACCGTTCATATGACAGTCAACTCTTAGCTTTAATAAAATTCCCAATAGTAATAATAATAATGTAACCCTTCTGCCAGGCCAAGTTGCTAGCAGCAAGGGCCGGGTTCAGTACATAGGGGTCCCTTCCCAACAGCGTGACACAGAACCAGCTCGAGCCCCCACCCAGTGACCTGGGAAAATCTTACACACACCCCTGGGCGCCTCGAAGAGGCAATACTTCCCCTCTCGCAAGCACAGAGCCTCGGTGTAGCAGAAAATGTTTAATAACATGAGGTAAACGACATAGCATTAAATTGGGAAAACACCACAACTAGAGTTCATAGACCAAACCATGAGCGAAGACCCACCCCAGCAAATTGGGCCGTGTCCTTTCCCGTTGGTTCTTGAAACCAGCAACCAAAGTCCCAAAAGTCCAACAACCCCCCAAAGTCTCTGTCCCTGGTCAGTGCAGCCCCAGAGTTCAGGGGGGAGGGGCGCAGGGTGTTAAGGGGCACCTTACGTGATCCGAGACCAACCGGCCGCCTCTCCGTGGGGTTCCGCCGCAGCCTTCACCACGAGCCGCTCCACTCCACCTGCTGTCCCGTGAGCCGCTCCTGCCGTCCCACGAACTGCTCTGCTCTGCTCCACTCACCGACCTGTGAGCCGCTCAGCTCCACTCCGCTCCAACCGTCCCCGCAAGGCTCCGCTCTGCCAGCTGCTCCTCCAGCTGCTCTGCTCACCGACCTGTGAGCCGCTCAGCTCCTCTCTGCTCTGCTCCAACCGTCCCCGCGAGGCTCCACTCGGCTAGCTGCTCCTCCAGCCGTCCCCGCAAACTGCTCCGCCAGCCGCTTAGCAATTCAGGCTCCCCCACTAGTTAACACAGCCTCAGTGATCTCAGCTCTTAGTAACTTTAGCTCTTTTGTGATTTCAGCTCATAGTGATTTCAGCTCATAGTAGGGGAGCCCCAGTGCTGGTGCACTAGTGGCCCAAAGTGAACTCAGCTCAGCAGCCTGTAACTAGACTCCTAAGGGAATCAAAGTTAGCTCTGACATTCAACAGTGGAGAGAGGAGAAGGTGCAATTGGTGTTTCAGGCTCACGCAGGGGCCCCACACCACCAGG
Organism: Terrapene triunguis; assembly: GCF_002925995.2. NCBI lineage: Eukaryota > Metazoa > Chordata > Testudines > Emydidae > Terrapene > Terrapene triunguis. Next base: position 1,921,752 of record NW_020664526.1, on the reverse strand, counting down.
TACCAATACCTGCCCCCAACCTCTCTCAATTCACTGGGTTTTGTAACCCATGCCCCTTGACAAGCAAATGCTACTTAGGTAATGGTGACGGATTCACTCAGTCCTTCAGTCATACAACAGTTCCACTGGCCTTGATTCACAGAATCAGGGTAACAAAACTTTATTCTTCCTGCCCCAATAACAGAGAAACTGGGGATCCCACACCAGCCAAAGTAACCACTTTCGGTTGCTGTGGGCTCATGCTAGGCGTGTGGGTGTGCCTATGCAAACAAGATCCGCCCCTGGAGTTCTTTTCCACACTCGCCATAATTCACCACCAGATGTCAGGGTAGAGCTCATCCTGACTCTGCTTACAATAATTAGAGGTGATTGAAAAAAACAGTAAAAATATTTAATGTGATTTTTTTCTTTAAAAAAAAACATGCATGAGAATTTTTCAAATTGTCTATGAAACATTTGAAGGTTTCTAATTTTTCTATGAAAAAATGAACCCCCCCCCCCCCCCCCCCCCCCCCAAAATGTTCTGTTTTTTTAAATCAAAAACCAAACTGAAAATATTTTTGTTTGTTTTGGGGTTTGGGTGTTCCCAACCCACGCCTCCTGTTTTTTTCCCTTTTGGCCACTAAAAAAAAAGGGTGAAGAAGAGTAATAGAAATAGAAAGGAGAAAAAACAAAAATGTAAACAGTGAAAACAGAATCGAATAATGCTTGCTGTAGTGTCTTTCACGTGAGGCCCTCAGAACCCTTCACAAACATTTGTTAAAGGCTAGATTCTGCCACTTTTCCTTGCCTTGAATAATTGCTTACTCTGTGGATTATCCCATTGAAATCCATGGGACTATTCATGGAATAAGGTTCTATTGAGGCCTGGTTTACAATACACTCCTCCTAGCTGACAAAGGTATGTGGCAAAACCCCCAGTGTAAACTCAACTATGCCAACAGAAGAGTGCTTCTGTAGTGGCTATGTCTACACTAGGAGTGCTTTACCAGTATAGAAATACCAGCATACTGTAATGGCCAGTGCTCCTAGTGTGGATTCGGCTACACTAGCAAAGATTCACTTTGCACCAGTTTATAGTATGACCACCCCCCACAAAAGAAGCAAGCAATACCAGTAAAAGCACTCAGGGATCACCCCTCTTCATACCCCTGACACACATAGCTATGCCAGCAGTAGTCTGTAGTATAGATATAGTCTAATGGTATGTCGACATTGCAATCACAGAGTGTGATCGCAGCTCGGGTAGACATACCTGAACTAGCCGTAATCTAGCTGGCATGGGTACATACTAGGGGTTACGTACTCTAAGTGACAAATCTGGTTCTAAATCCCATAACTTAGGTTGGGAAGAGCCATTGTACAAATGGGTAAACTATGGCACAAAGTGGTTGCGATTCTCTCAAGAGCACACAGCGAGAGGCAGATCCAGCAAGGTGCTGTGCATCCTCACATTTCATTTGCTTCACTGGCCACTGAAGGCACTCAGTATCTTACAGGCTTTGGCAGAGTCAATGGGTGAGATCTTTCCCTTCCTTCCAGCTCCTTTACACCAGGTAAAAGAACCAGAATGGCATAAAGGGGCCCAAAAAGTCCATACCCAGCTGGGGACGGATTCCTCTGCTGCAAGCACTGCAATGATAGCTGTGAGGATGCCCTCTGAGGACACCCTTGGAAGTCACAGACCAGGCAGCAGAGCTGGGGTGGAAGGGACATGTTGGGGTGGGACCACAGCAGACATCACTACTGAAATTCTGAGCAGCCCTGCTGTTAGACAGTTCCCCTTCTCCCGCACCAAGACTATTAATTATGCCAAGAGCCTCTCTTGGAATAGCACAATAGTAGGGGTGTGGAAAGATAGCTTAAAGCTGTTTTAGGCTTGGCCTACACTACAAATTTATGTAGTGGAAAATCGACACTCCTGAGGGCATGACTACACTTGCAGATGTAGTGTGCCGGGAGTTAAACCAGCCCTCGGAGACAGCAGCAGGGAAAGCGCTGCAGTGTGTTCACACTGTGCTCCTTGTGACTGTGGAGCATGTCCACATTAGCGGCTCTTGCAACGCCACAGAGAGCAGTGCATTGTGGTAGCTATCCCACTGTGCAAGTGGCTGCAGCATGCTTTGGAAAGGGTTTGCAAAGCATGGGGGGTAGAGTGTGTCAGCATGCTATCTTGTAAGTTCAGACAGCGGCAGGGGAAAACCCAACATCAGCCCCCTCCTCCTGCCTCTCTCTCTCTCTCTCACACACACACACACACACACACACACACACACACACACACAAACACCTCTGCCTCTGCAGCAGGACCATTCCACAGTAATGGTTTGCTTTGTGTCCCGGAGCAGATAAGCATGCCGACTGTAAAAATGGAGCTTTGAAAGGGGATATCCGCATGCCTGCAGCCAAGTTCAAAACAATGACCAGAGTGGCCACTTGACTTCAGGGGATCATGGGACGTTTCTGGAGGCCAATCACAGCGCAGTAATGCAACACGGCGTCCACACTGACACCCCGGCGCTCCAGCTGGGGCGCAGCAAGCTCTGTGCTTCTCGTAGAGGTGGATTACCAGGAGCACTCCAACCGCGGGGTCTGGGCACTCTAAGTGCCTTGCCAGTGTGGACACCTCAGGAGTTAGGGCTGATTTAACGCGCTCTAACTTGCAAGTGTAGCCAAGGCCTGAGCAACACAGTAATACCAACCTAGCCCCCAGTATAGACAGTGCTATGTCGATGGGAGGGCTTCTCCCATTGACATAGCTACCGCCTCTCAAGGAGGTGGAGTACTTACGCCAATGGGAGAAGCTCTCCTGTCAGTGTAGCGTCTTCATTAAGCAATGCAGCTGCGCCATTGCAGCGCTCCAAGTGTAGACAAGCCCTAGGGCAGGTCTACACTTAATAAGCTGCAGCTGCACCACTGTAGCACTACTACGCCGACAGGACAGCTTCTCCCACTGGCACAGTTAGTTCATTTCTGCAAGAGCCGATAGCAATGTTCATGGGAGAAGCCTGTCTACCCCGGGGGGTTAGACTGGTATAACTGCGGCTCTCAGGGGGGTGGATTTTTCACAACCCTGAGCGACATAGTTATGCCAATGTAAGTTTATAGTGTAGACTGGCCCTAGACTCCTTCCCACTGGAAGAGGTGCAGCACAGAATCTCACCCAGTGTCAGTAGTCAGAAAGAGTTCTCCCACATTGTTTCAGAACCCCGCAGTTCTACCCTTAGGCAGCACTGACTCCCGTAATTGGCACTGTAGTCAAGTAATAATAAGTAAAACATTAATTCTTGCTGAATCTAGTTAGACTACAGTTAATTCACCATTGCAATTTATGCTGTGAGGGCTTACCCTAAAACAAGCTGGACTCTGCCTGCACCAAACACTGAGGATGGCATATCTCTCCAGAGTTCCCAGCAGCCTAGTAAGGACTATGGATTTTTCACACCCCTCTTCATCCCATTCATGACGCTTCTCAACTTCCCCATGGTGAAGCATTCATGTTGAGTACAATGGGAGCTGCACCCACGTGTCCAAGAATAGAATTAGGTTATTTGTGTCCAAAGCCTCTCAGGGCATTTGAACAGCTCCAAAGAATGGCAGACTATGCTACCCACGGAGCTCCCAAATCTGGATCTCACCTAAGACAGCTCACAGCATGCACCCTTCAAACTAGCAAAATCTACTTCCTATTGGCAGCAATGCTTTTGTAAGGCTGTTTCTAATACTATGCTACTGTGAAATATATTGGACCAGTGCAAGTGGAGACAATGGAGTTACACTAGGCAGAATTTAGCTCATTGAATCTTGTTTCAATTAACTTTCACAAATCCCAACCCAATGTAAATAACTTTGCTTCCTACAGCTGCTCACAGAAGAGAGTCATTGTCCTTTCTCACCTGCTTTCTCCACCTTTAACCACTCCGAGCCCCACCAAAAAGTGAGAGTGATATTTGCAAACATGATTCCAGAAAATAATTAATGCGATTTAGTAACTCAAAGAGAGCAGGACTTCAAAACAATTATTCCAAGGAGCAAGATTTAGTTGGTGTTGGTCCTGCTTTGAGCAGGGGATTGGACTAGATCAGTGGTTCTCAAACTTTTGTACTGGTGACCCCTTTCACATAGCAAGCCTCTGAGTACGACCCCCTCTTCCCCCATAAATTAAAAACATTTAATATATTTAACACCACTATAAATGCTGGAGGCAAAGCAGGGTTTGGGGTGGAGGCTGACACAAACCTCCATGTAATAACCTCATGACCCCCTGCGGGGTCCCGACCCCCAGTTTGAGAACCCCTAGACTAGATGACCTCCTGAGGTCTCTTCCAACTCTAATATTCTATGATTCTAAGATTACAAGAGATGTGATGTATGTTGAAATTTCAAATGATATTTTAGCTGATAATAAATTAAACTATAAATATCTAAGGAGCTGAAATGGCGTTCTGGTTCTATCACTTACCGGAAGTGCACTCTGGGACTTCTTTCTTTAGGACTAAAGCACTGTGCATATGCACACACACCTCTCTTTTCTTCTCTCACTGTTTATGGTTACTGCAAGAGCTGATATCGTTCTAGCTCAAGAAATGTAATGTAAAAATTTACTTTATTGGAAATTTACAACATTTGTTATCGAAAAGCGTGAAAATAGAATCAAAAACACTTGCTAGGATTGTGGTTCTGGGCCAGATTTTGCCACATTTACTCAAGTTGAGTAGTACTCCACTCCATGAGGAGCCCCACTGAAATTAACATGGTTACTTGAGGAGTAAGGTAACACTCAAATAAGAGTCAGAGTGGCAGGATCTGGCCCTCTGTATTCATAATTAGCATGAACATGAAAAAGAAAAGGATACAGTACTGCTGTCTGGTGACTCTATTTAGAGCAAAGAGATGGATATAGTTAATATTCATATTAAAAGGATTGAAACATGACAGATTCTGAAAGTGCTATTTCATCGATTGTACGAAATAAATCTTTTGCACTGCTCATATTGAGCTAACACGATTTAGTTTCTAATTTTCTGATATTTCTTTTCCACTATAATATAGAAGTGACCTTTATCCTCCTAATTGATTAAACCCTGACACTATGCTTGTGTTGATTTATTACGAATATGCTAGCTCAAGCCAAATGTTAAAACCAAACAGTTTTCTAAAACCTCTGCTAACAAATTACTTGGATAATAGCCAGAAGCCTGGAATCAATCCCTATGTCTTTCTCACCAAAAACATCTGGTATGTGTTAATTACAATCTATTGACTGTAAGATTTAGGACTGCAGAGATCTTTCGGAGCAGTGTCCTAGATGATTAAATAAATGAATGCTGATAAGCAATAGTCAATACTGAATAAAAATCAATAGATGTTTCACTACCCGCTGTTCCTAATGATAGGGAACAGAGAGTATATATACGATGAACTACATCTTTTAGACGCTTTAATTTTATTGAGCAAATTATTTCATAAGCCATCATTTGGGGGTTTCATTTTTAACAAAAAAGTAGTAGAGTGTGGCATGGTATTTAATATCTGGCTGAGATTTAAAACTCACACTCCTTATGAAGTATGACATTTTATACTTGAAACCACAGGAACAGTTTCCCACATTTAAGTGCAGAGGAAAATTCTTCAAATTAAATTTGAACTTTATACCTTTTAACTCTCATCCAATCCTCCTCCTCCATGTACTGTGCCTGGGTCTGATGAACATGCTGGTACTGTATCAAAGTCAAATAGACCTGGCTACTGTCAAATCCCCTTCACTTAGCCTTGAACTAAGCATCAATCCTACTGTAGATCACGGTAGTTCATGTTAGCCAGCAGCCACTCCCTCTCATGGACAACTAGCTTGAGGACTAAATAAACTGATCACTACAGCTTATTTGGCAGCACTGTTGCATCTGGATTCAGGGAAATAGGCACACTCATACCTGAACTCAAATCCAGCTGATGCTGCTTGGACTTTAGTCCTCCAATGAACATCTGCCCAGAACTCATCCACTGACCTCCGTAGGGACCCACATAAGTGGGGGGGGTCTGTCTGCATGGAGCTTATTGCCGGATGGAGGCCATAGGGATAAACTGTGCTGCTATAGGTGCTGACATTCTAATGGGCTGTTACATGGAAGTCCCTCTGTTGATTGCCCAGAATGAGGACTCTCTGGCACTTTCTGAAAAGTCTAGGGAATAACCCTTGTGTTCTGCGCAACGCACCCTCCTGTCCAGTGCTATTCTTTACAATGCTGAGTGCAATGGGGCTGTTCTGTTTGGCCACTATACAAGGGCCTGATTCTGCCACTTTGCTCATACTGCCTAGTAATTTACTCCATGAGTTGGCCTGTTGATTTCAGTGGGGATACCTGCTAAGGTATTACACAGCATGAGTAAGGGTAGAAGGATCAGGCCCTAAATCATTACTTTGGGCTAGATTCTGACTTGGACTGGGCCTAAGCTAGGGGGAAAAGACACTTCTTCACCTCCCTATGTGGGCTGCCCAATCTTAGGTCCAGGCACACATGGGTAAGGCTGCTTACTTCCCTTGGGTGAGGTAAGGCAGTACTAATTTTCCTAGATAGGGAACCAAGGCACAGAGACTCAGGCCCAGATTCTTAAAGGTACTTTGGTGTTGCTCTGCTCAGCATTGCAATGCCTAAGTCCTAGGCGGCCTGTTGCCCAGGGGAACTTTCAGCCCCAAGCTAGGCACCCAAGCTCCCATACAATGAATGGAGAGTTCGACGCCTAAGGAAAGAATTTTCAGAAGCCAGCCAGCTGACCTGGCGCACTTGGCTGACAGGCCAGGGACAGGTGCCTCCCTCTGCTCAGGATCCTCAGCTATGAATTCTCTCCTGGAGTGAGGCACCTAAGCCAGGTGAGCCACTTAGGTAACCCATGCCCTAGCAGCCAAGCCCTCTCTCCCTGTCTCCTGCTCTCATTCAATACTTCTTCCATGCTCACCCTACATGTCCCGGTGCCCCTAGCTGCCTTTTGTCTGGGTGCTCTGCTGCCCCTCCATCGATTGGTGGCCTACCCCTGGCCCTGCTGCTGCGGTGGCTGGCAGGTAACAGGTGTTAGGCATGTTCTGGGCATGCCTATAGGATCAAGCTGCCCTGGTGAGCCAGGCGATCCTCTTCCCAGTTTGAGAATCTCAGTTTGGGGTCACTTGACGTTAGGCCCCAAGCAGCTCAAGCAGCTCATTAGCGGTGGTGTGGCATCAGTAGGTGATCATTCCCCTTTATTGCCAGCAGATCGAGGAATGTGATCATTCCCCTTTATTGCCAGCAGATCGAGGAACGTGATCGTTCCCCTTTATTCGACATTGGTGAGGCCTCATCTGGAGTACTGTGTCCAGTTTTGGGCCCCACACTACAAGAAGGATGTGGAAAAATTGGAAAGAGTCCAGCGGAGGGCAACAAAAATGATTAGGGGGCTGGAGCACATGACTTATGAGGAGAGGCTGAGGGAACTGGGATTGTTTAGTCTCCAGAAGAGAAGAATGAGGGGGGATCTGATAGCTGCTTTCAACTACCTGAAGGGGGATTCCAAAGAGGATGGATCTAGACTGTTCTCAGTGGTGGCAGATGACAGAACAAGGAGCAATGGTCTCAAGTTGCAGTGGGAGAGGTCTAGGTTGTATATTAGGAAACACTATTTCACTAGGAGGGTGGTGAAGCACTGGAATGCGTTACCTAGGGAGGTGGTGGAATCTCCTTCCTTGGAGGTTTTTAAGGCCCGGCTTGACAAAGCCCTGGCTGGGATGATTTAGTTGGGAATTGGACCTGCTTTGAGCAGGGGGTTGGACTAGATGACCTCCTGAGGTCCCTTCCAACCCTGATATTCTATGATTCTACTTAGGTGGCTTTGCAAATACCAATGGCTGTAAACCTAGGCGCCTATGGGATTTAGGTGCCTACATACACCATTAAGGCACCATTTTCAATGCCCCTGCTTAGCTGCCTTTAAGGATCTGGGCCAAATGTTATGCCAAAGATCTCACAGGAGGTCTGGGGCAGAGCAAGGAATTGAACCCACCAGGTCTCCTAAGTGCCAAGCTAGCATCCTAACTGCTAGACCAGCCTTCCTTGCTAGGGGTTGGTGGGGAGGGAGGAAAAAGGACTCACAGGCACAATGCCTTCTGGGGCGGTACAATTTAAAAATCACCCCTTGCTCAGGACTGAGCCTAAAGGCACAATCCAGCCCTTCGTAAAATGTTTTGAAATCTGAACTGCAATGGCATAATTATTTCTGAAATATTCCATGCTTTACCTTCAGCCCCTCCAAACACCCTCCCCCCAGTCCCCGGCTCCCTTTTTAGGACAGGTGCACTAAGCTGATTGCCAAAAGTTTGAATTTGGAGGAACAAGCACCTCCATTTTCAAAAGCAATCTCCTTGTAAGATCACCAGTAACCTATTAAACTTGCAACAAAGACCAATGTGAAAATGGTGGCAAGTAGTTTCCTAGCCAGCCAAATTTTTAAACTTCTTTTTACAAGAAGCTAACAGGTGACAGACACCCATAAGCAATATGTTCTGTAAAAACTACCCTTGCATTTAAGTCTTGTACATTAATAGACTATTTTCTTTTGTAATACAGAATGGTGAAGAGGAGGAGGAGGTCACTGCTGGAGTTGTGCAAAATATATGATTTTTGTTTGGCAGAACTTATTAGTGTATTTGTTCTGTGGTAGTATGTAGCACTTCCAGGCCCCCTTATGCTAGACTTTACATACACGGGCCCTGATCCTGAAGAGACTTACACACATGCTTAACTTTACACATTATGAGTAGCCTGACTTCAAATAAAGTTAGGCATGTGCACAAATCTTTGCAGGAACGAGACCACAGAATGCAAGTTATCCCCTCCACCAAAGAGCTTACAATCTAAATAGACATAACCGACAAAGGGCAGGGGAAAGGGAATAGAACATACAAGCAGAGTGAAGAGTGTGATGATTTTCAGGGGTCCTGTGAGCTCCATGAGCTTTTTCTTTAGTTTGGTTGAGGGATTTGGGTTCTTTTTAAGAATAATTTTGGAGTATGTTTTGTTTATATTAAGTGTATATCAGAGACATAGTAGGTGAGAGGATAGAGATCGGGCCGGATGAGAAGGAAAGAAGGAGGAGAGAAAAATGGAGTGTGACATGGAGGGAAATTGGATTGAGCCTGAAGTGAAGAGACTGTGAAGGAAGGGGCAGAAGGGAGCTGGAGCCATCAGCCAATCAGCAGTGGAAAAAGAACATGGAGAGTAAAAACTGTAGAGAGCAGTTTGATGAGATCATCAATGTCCAGAATGACGCATAACAATCTGCGCGGTTCCACTTCTCTCTCAAATCTTGCTTTATTCTCTAATTTTCAGAATGAAAACATGTAGAAACCCAAACTTCCCTGGTTTTAGTGCAATAGCCATCTTTGCTGGGAAAATGGGCCATTTGTCACTCAAACACTTGCCTGTTTGTGTTTATAACCAGACTCATTTTCATGGGAAAAATCAGATTTTCTTTTCAAAGAGCGTGACACTGAAGCAAAATTTTCCACTCAAATGTTTCCATTTTCAGTTTCACATCAAAATGTAAAAGAAAAAATAAACTCTTAGCTCTGACAGAGACTTCCTATGCGACCTTGGACACGTCACTTAATTTCTTTGGGTATGTCTACACTGCAGCTCGGAGCGAGCTTCCCAGCCCAGGTATACAGACCTGTTTCACTCTAACACACTAACAATAGCATTGTGGGCATTGCTGCACTGACAGAGGCTTGGGTAAGCCACCCAGGTTGAAGCCCACCCCTCCCCTGGGTCTGAGCTCAGGTGGTGAGGCTGAGGTGCCACCGGTGCTACAAAGTCCACACTGCTATTTTCAGCACACTAATGCAAGTCTGTTTACCTAGGCTGGGAGGCTGGCTCCCAAATGCAATGTAGTCAGACAAACCTCTTGTGCCTCGGTTTCACATCTGTAAAATGGGGCTAAAAATACTTCCTTTCTCCTGTCCTTTGTCCTGTCTATTTCGGAGGTAAACTCCTCAAAGCAGGGGCTGTCTCCTGAATATGTACAGCCCCTAGTACAATGAGATCCACACCTCTGTAGGGGCTTCTAGGCACTAACGTAATACAAATCATTAATAAAGGACCATAGAGCTTAATCACCTACTAAGACTTTTTTCCCTCCTTCTCCATCTTAAACATGTCTGCCATTCATTAGGTGGGATTGCAAGAGCAGTGCATGTCCCTGGAAGGAAACATTTTCTGAATAATGAAACATATACAGATCTCACGTGAAACACGGCCTTTTTCAGTCCATCTTGTATCTAGTGATCTGGTCACCTTTCTTTTAATGTATTTCAGAGGACTCCCACTTTCTAGCCTCTCACATGCATGCTTGAGTCAGTTAGCTATCAGTATTTTAAATAACAGTTTCCTTGAGACTGTTAGGGTTTAGAAAGAAAAATACAAAGGTAGGTTTTTTTAGAAGGATTTTGAATTTTTGATATATGTTTTAGTTGCTCATTAAACAAGTAAACGTCATTCCTTTTCTCTTGGATGTTTGGGATCTGGGAAGAGGGATGGTAGATCTTCTGTGCCCTACGAAAAAAATGTATATTGCTTAGGAATTAAGGTGAAATCAGCCCTTAAACCTACATGTTTTTATGGAAGATTTAGAACTGAGACTGTATGAATAATGCTCCTAATGCCGAAATTATTTTAGCAAAAAGAGACTGCTGTCAAAAAGGTTACATTAATGGACAGAAGATATACTGCAAGAATTCTAACAGTGATCCACTAGGGCTCTGAAGAATGACTAGCAGCAAAGAAAACTATGAACTAGATTTGGTCTGAAGTTGGTTGCTGCTTTTGAGACTCTCTTTATTGCAGAAGGATGAGGATGAGAACATCTGAGGGTCTGATCCAGCTTCTGATGCACTGTTTTAACAGAGCTGCTCTGGAATTAACTGGTGTAATTACAAGCCTTATCTGGCAATAAGATGTAAATAACCTCCAACCCATTATCGCCAACCCCAACTGTTCGAAGTCATTAGTCAAGCCCCCAAAAATCACAAGATTGACACTGGAATAGTCTGATTTGGAAAAATAATACATTTGGGTGGGTGCCCAAACGTTATATTTGTCCTTTCATTCTTTTTTTCTCTTTTAAGAGAGGTCTGGAAATCTATTTTTTCCAGAATGATGTGGTTCTAACCCTGCTTTAGTATTGGAAACAATGTTTCTGTTCTTTTAATGTACTTTCCCTTTCTGCATCCCTGTCATGTCCTTAATTGCTGATTGAGATGCTTAAAAAATGAAGCCAAAATGAGTGAGTCTCAGTATAAATGATGGAGACTTGACAGGTAGGTATAGCATTTCTGGAATTAAAGGAAGGAAAATGTCTCACTCTAACCAGACTTCCTAGCCACTCTGAAATGAATCCATTATGAGTATAGTTAAGTAGGAATGATACTGGAAAAAAATATATGAAAACGCCTTTTGTTTTATATTGGAAAAAAGTTTTTACTTTCTGAGTAAGAAGTGAACAGAAAACCACCAAAGACATTAGTCTTGATATTTGTATTGGCACTGATGCAGGAAAAATTGGACACAAACAAAATAACCTTGAAATAACCTTTCTTCCCTGGACTGCTATAGTTTAGCCATTGCGCTAGTCCCATGGTTTTAGAAAGTTGCTCTGCCCAGTATATATACATGGGCACATACCATACACACCTACCAGCCATGTCGCACATATACGCTCCCCAATACACACAGAATGCCCACAGGGCATTTCATTCCCCCCACACCCCGGGCCCACACACTTCTTACAAAAACTCCCCCCAACTCTCACTCACTTCTCACACATAGCTCCCATGTCTCACACAGAAACATCCCCACGCCTTTCCTTTCTCACACACCCCACTTTGCTCTCTCTGTCTCACACACATACACATAAATTTCACTGCCCATGACCACACTCCCTTCCCTTCCACGCCTCATCCCCATCTCTCTCCACACACATGCACCCCCAGCTGCCTGCCCCAGCGGCAGAGCTCCAGGCTAGCCAAAGAGTATGGCTATGGTGCAAAGACCACCTGAATGTATATGAACTGCAGCCCAGCACCCTCCTCCTCCCTCCGTGCTATGCACACACTGCTTCCCTCCCCCCGCCATGGAGTGGAGGCTGGGAAGGTTCAAGGGAAAACAAAGGACAGCCACATTGCTGGGCTGAGGGGTAGCAAAACAGGGCCCTGCAGCCTCCAGCCCTAGCAGACACATGAGTCTGCAGTAGGGTTGCCAACACTCCCGTACTACGGGGGATGTCCCTTATTTAAATAGGAAATTGCCTGTCCCATACTAAGTCAGTACGAGACACCTTTTATCCTGTATTTCAACATACTAGAACTATGATCATTATACAAAGCCAGCTTCATTATTACCTTACCTTCCAATGATCTAAAGTTTGTAAAAATTAGACAATGTAGTAATGCAGAATCGGTCCCACAATTTACTGAACCAATGGAATTGTAGCGCAGAGGTTCCCAAACTATGGGGCGAGCGCAATAAGGTTATCGGGGGGCACAAAAGGCTGGAGTCAGGAGGGGACTCTGTCCAGCAGGGGAAGTGGACAGGTGGTCTCGGCTGCCTGGACCAGCTCCCTGCCCGCCACGCTCCCCCACTGCCGCAGCAGCCACCAACCAGCAATTATGTGCCTCGGCTGGGGATGTTGGCAGAGACTCTGCGAGCAAGGAGCCTACACCCCGGAAGTACTCACCCCACTGCCAGACAGAGCCCCTTTCTGACCCTGGCCCTTCAGCACAGCTCCAGGACACATAACCCCGTCCACTTGTCCTGCCAGACAGAGCTCAAGGGCTGGAGTCAGCAAGGCCCTGTCCAGCAGGGGGTCAGTACTCACCAGCGTATCTTTCCAACCCCCATCCCGACCCTGGCCCTCCGGTGCTTCCCTGTTTACTTCCAGACTTGGGTCCCGACAACCAAGACTGCCTGACTGCTTCAGGGAGGGGAAGGTTTCCTCAACTGCAGCATGGTTAGCACCCCCCCATCCCCTGTGGTACTGGGCACCCCACCCCTGGTCCCCATGGGCCCAGTTACTCTGCCCCCAGAGGCGTGCTAAGAAAACAGTCCCGTATTTTCGAAATACAATGTTGGCAACCCTCGTCTGCACCACAAAGGCAAACACAGGCACAGGCGGCAGCAGCAGGCCCATTGGCTTCCATAGCAACGGTGGGGGGGGGGGCGCTGGGAGGCTTGGCGTCCAGTTGCTAAGGGAAGGAGGGGAGGCTGACAACCACTGTAACTAGGTGTGCTGGGCACAACAAGCAGCCTCCAGCAGGCCTGGGCCAAGCCAGTCTGACCTGCAAGGAGTGAAACAAAAGCCACCGTTGCTGGTGTGATGATAGGCATCAGCAGCAGCCTCAGGCTGGCCCCATAGTGCGGGGTCAGACGGCCCCAAGAAGGGGCCCAAAATCATGGCGCTTTGGGGCCTCCCGAGTGACTTCTGATCAGGGCCACCAGAGAGAGGTTGTAGCACCAGCTTTTCTATTTTTTATTAAGGGGCGGGCAACCCCTTCCACCCCCACTCACCCTCCTCCAGCAATAAATACAGCTGCGGTATTTTGGATGGGAAAGCAGCGAGGTGAAGACAAGAGGAAAAGCCAAAAGCATGTCTCACACGTAAGTAAACATCTCACCTGGTGGTTTGGAGAGCTTTCAGGGGGTGGTTTGTTTGAAAGGCAGGACTGGAAAGAACCAGGCTCAGAAAGTTTAGTGCTGTGGGAAACCCTGGGTGGGGAAGGGGTGTCTGTGTGTGTGTGTCTGTGTCTATGTGTGTGTGTAAATTCACCCAGTGGAAAAAACCTAGATGTACTGTTTGTGTGTGTTTGTGTGAATTAACCCATTTGAAAAACCTGGATGTAGAGTGAGAGAGAGAGAGAGAGAAAGTGTGTGTGTGTGTGTGTGTGTGTGTGTGTAAAAATTAATTCAGTTGCAGAGAAAGAGGGAGAGAGTATAAATTAACACAGTTGCATTTCCTGCTGTGCAAGGATCCAGGAAGATGTTTCCATCCTTGCTCTATGGTTACTTTGCAGTATTGCCAGTAGAAGGAGCTCAGAGGGACATTGTAATGGAATGCTGTCGACTTGCAAATCATATTTATGTCTTATTTTTTTTTAACATATCATTGTTAAAAGTAACACCAAAATTTACCTGAGAGGAATTAGAGAGAAAAACTTTCCCCTCCAGTTTGTTTACTTTGTTCACTTTGTGTATAGTCAGTTTCACTGTTTATCTTCTATAATTAGTCACTTTCCCATCCTGTTTGGGTTGGTTATCAACCAGCAAGAGAGAAGAGAAAATCATATAAAAAATATAAACAACAAAAGAAAAATTGAAATGGACTAGTTTTTAAGCCGAAAATATTATTTTGTATTGTTTTGTAAAAGCACTCCCGGCAATGTATTAAATATTACTGGCTGAATTTTCAAGAGTGACTAGTGATTTCAGATGCCTCCGTTTTTAGGTACTCAACTTTAAGGGGCCTGATTTACAGGATGTGCCTACACTTCAAGCTGGGGGGTTGATTGCCGGCTCAAGGAGACATATTTGCGCTAGCTCCACTGGAACTAGCATGCTAATAATAGCATAGCCATGACAGCATAAGCAGCAGGAGGGGTTAGCAACCATAGTATGTATTCAACATCTGTTACAGGCACACCCTCAGGGCAGCTAGCCCCTCCTGCCCATGTTGCCATGGCTACGTTCTATTTTTAGCACTCTAGCTCTCACTAAGAGTATCCAAACTTCAACTTTTAAAATAATGAACAGGCATAGTAAGAACTAGTTTGAACCCTTTTAGGAAGTAATCTCAGGGCTGCCCAGAGGATTCAGGGGACCTGGGGTCTTCGGCAGCAGGGGTCCTTCTGCTCCAGGTCTTTGGGGCACTTCGGTTGTGGGTCCCGGAGTGAGTGAAGGACCCGCCGCCGAACTGCCACCGAAGACCCGGAGTGGAAGAAGCTCCGGGTCTTCGCTCCGGGTGTGTTCGGCGGCACTGAAGGACCTGCTGCCAAAGACCCACCAAAAACTCTTGTGGGGGTCCCTGAAAACTCTCATGGGGGCCCCTGCGGGGCCTGAGGCAAATTGCCCCACTTGCCGCCCCCCCCCCCTCCGGGCGGCCCTGAGTAATCTTAAGGCTCATCTTCACTGCAGTTAATTCGAGTTATAACACAAACATTGCCCCTAACACAAGTCCCATCAACGCACAGAAACCATTAAACTAAGGGGAGGGGGTGCTTTAAACTCAAGTTGACTTGCCCGTTAGAGGGTCTAGGCTACAACTCAAGTTAGTACAACTCATCAGTTACTAACACAATCTTTCTATGCTGCTAATTTAATTACTCTTTGCAACTGGAGTTTTATTTTGTAGAGTGGCTTCTCTCACTTAAGTTAGGCTAACTCGGGAGAAGTTAACTCAAGTGTATATATTTTGAGTTAACTCTGCAATGAAGAAATAGCCTCAGACACAATTCTTTATTGAACATCATTGAGCTTAAATCAGGGCAGGGCAAGGTGTTACAAGGTTTCCTACACAACAGTGTTAATCGGTTCTTCCAAAGTGATACACAGTCCAGCTACCACAAGGTAAGAGCTTGTACAAGTTCTATTCCAAACCAAGAAGTGAAGTTGGTGAGATAATCCAGCTACATGGACCTATGGTTAGTTGGCCCAGTCTGTGTGATCACCCCATTCAGAGATACATAGATGTGTGTAGCATGGGGGTGATGGCAGTGTTCAATACAATTGCTCACAAGTAAACATCTGAATAATCTGCCACCTGTACACATCTGAATTAAGTGAGTGCAATGCACGTTCAGTCCAAGTAACCCACAGGTGTGTGTAGTTAGATGATTGCATGTCATATGTTTAACATTTTCAAGGATGGTTGCAGTTGGAATACTCTATAAAGGGTGTAGTGTGTTGTATTCACTTAGTGCTGCTTCGGAAATGTTCAGCATAGCATACTTTCTAAACTATTCTAACGGCTAGCATTTGCATACAGATATACTTTTGTTCCACACACAACAGGAGCTTTTCACAGATGTGTTTGCACTGCATATTTTCCTGCTGAGTGTTCTTCTACCTTTACCAGTTCCTCAACCTTTTATGTGGCTTGTAAGAGCTTGAGCAGTAACTTCTCAGCTTGCCCAAGCCTCACAAAGTCAGGTCTACTGAGGGCAGAGCCTGGGCAGTGCTATTAATAGCATTAACTTTTTTTTTTATGGCATCTGCTACGAAAAGAACATAGTGAAGATCTTTTAAATATCATCATGATTCAACACAATCCAATTGTCATAACTGAGAATGCTGGCTTGATATAAAGTAGATAATTGAACTCTGAAGTTAAGACCATTTTTAGTCTCTCCCTTCCAGTTCTCACAAAGCAACTAAAAGAAACCAACAGTTTATTTTACATTCCATCCAAAAAATTACATGAAAAGAACATTGTTCAAGGTTGCAAAATCAAAGTTCAAAAATGAGGAAATACTAGACTTACGAATGTCTTTGCAACCTTGATTTGCCCCCCCCCCCCGCCCCTTGTGTGTATGCATTATAATACAGTCTTTAATACGTGATCATATACATTTTTTGTTAGGGTAGCAAATTATTTTTCTTGGTGTAGGAAGTTACTGTGAAAGTGAATCAGATTAATTGATACATTACTTAAACTACTTTGACTATCCAAGTATCTTTATTTTCTATTTAGCTCTAAAGTCGTTACGTTGGCAACACAGTAAACTTCAAATTGTCTGGTTTAATGCAGACAGTAGGCTGTATTAAAGAGGGTTTCTTAAGGTGTTTGTATTTTATGAACGGGAATAACAGTGCATGCCTTTTTTTCTTCACAATGACAGCTGATATTTTATTTGAGACATAAACATACATTTATAATAAGATTTGGTGGCAGAGGTTTTACTTTTTCAGTTCAGTATTTGCGCAAAAGCTAGAAGATGTATTCATATTAGATGCTGATGATGAAATGCTTTCCATTCCAACAGCAGCTAACGAGGATGTTAAACAGCAACTAAAGCTAGCCATTTTTAAATCAGTTGCATCAAAGAGTTTTTTAAAAGTTGGCTGGGGAGCTCTCTGGACCATTAATGTTGATTTTCAATAAGTCATGAAACACTGGGGAAGTCCCAGAGAATGGAAGAAAGCTAGTGTTGTGCCAATATTTAAAAGGATAAATGGGGGAGATTTCGGTAATGATAAGCACCTCAGCCTGATATCAGTCTCAGGCAAAATAACAAAATGGCTGATATGGGACTCGGATTCATAGGTTCCAAGGCCAGAAGGGTCCATTGTGATCATCCAGCCTGACCTCCTGTTTAGCGCAGGCCAGAAAACATCCCCAAAATAATTCCTTTTGAATTGGAGCAAATCTTTTAGAAAAACATCTAGTCTTGACTATAAAAGTTGTTAGTGATGGAGACTCCACCATGACCCTTGATAACTTGTTCCAATGGTTAATTACACACAATGGTAAAAAATTACACCCTTATTTCCAGTCCGAATTTGTCAGCTTTAACTTCCAGCCCATTATCAAATATTTGCTCCCAGTGTAGATAGTTGTAGACTGTAATTGTCACCCCTTAACCTTTTCTTTGTTAAGCTAAATAGATTGAGCTCTTTGAGTCTCTATAAGGCTGTTTTCTAATCCTTTAGTCATTCCCATGACGTCTCTGAACAAATCAATATGAATTTATGGAAAACAGACCTTTTCAGGCTTTTTATCTTTTTATGATGGGATTACGAGTTTGGTTGATAAAGCTAATAGTGTTGATGTAATATACTTAGATGTCTGTAAGGCATTTGACTTCACAACATTTTGATTAAGAAACAGAAAAAACACAAAATCAATATGGTACATATAAATTAATTCAAAACTGGCTAACTGGTAGGCCTCAAAATATCATTGTAAATGGAGAAACATCACTGAGTGGGTACATTTCTAGTGGGGTCCTATAGGAATCAGTTCTTGGCCCTAATAGGGTTGCCAGGTGTCTGGTTTTTGACTGGAACACCCGGTTGAAAAGGGACTCTGGGGGCTCCAGTCAGCACCACTGACTGAGCCATTAAAAGTCCAGTTGGCACGGGGCTGGCAGGCTCCCTACCTGGCTCTGCGCAGCTCCCCAGAAGCAGTGACATATCCCTCGGCTCCTAGGCGGAGGGATGGCCAGGGAGCCTACGCGCACTGCCCCTGCCCCGAGCGCCACTTCTGCAGCTCCCACTGGCCGGGAACCACAGGAGCTGCAGGGCTGGCACCTGCGGGCAGAGGCAACGTGCAGAGCCGCCTGTCTGCCCCTATGCCTAGGAGCCAAGAGACATGTCACCACTTCCAGAGAGCCACCCAAGGTAAGCACCACCCAAAGCCCACACCCAGCACCCCTTCCTGTGCCCCAACCCTCTGCTCCAGCCCAGAACCCCCTCCCGCACCCAAACTCCCTCCTGGAGCCCACATCCCAAGCCCCCTCCTGCGCCCCAACACCCCTGCACTCTGAACCCCTCAGCCCCAGCCCAAAGCCGCCTCTCGCATCCCAAACCCCTCATCCTCAGCCCCACCCCCACCCCGGAGCCCAAACCCCCAGCCTAGAGCCCATACCCCCTCCCACACCCCAACCCCCTGTCTCAGCCCAGAGCTCCTCCCATACTCCAAACCCCTCAGCCCCACCCCCCAGCCTGGAGCCCCCTCCTGCACCCCAAACCCCTCGTCCCTAACCCCACCCCAGAGCCTGCATCCCCAGCCCCCTCCCAAACCCTGAACCCCTCATCCCTGGCCCTACCCCAGAGCCTGCACCCCCAGTCGGAGCCCTCACCCCTTCCTGCAACCCAACGCCCAGCCCGGAGCACACTCCCGCACCCTGAACCCCTCATTTCTGGCCCTAACCTGGACCCCGCACTCTCAGCCACAGCCCTCACCCCCTCCCACATCCCAACCCTCTGCCCCAGCCCAGTGAAAATGAGCGAGTGAGTGAGGGTGGGAGAGAGCAAGTGACAGAGGGAGGAGGGATGGAGTGGACGGGGGCAGGGCCTCAGAGAAGGAGTGTTAGGTGGTGGGGCAAGGGTGTTCGGTTTTGTGTGATTAGAAAGTTAGCAGTCCTAGGCCCAAAACTATTTAAAACATTTTTGTAAATGACCTGGAAGAAAAATATAAAATCATCACTGATAAAGTTTATAGATGACACAAATATTGGGGAGGTGGTAAATAATGAAGAGGTATGGTCATGACACAGAGTGATCTGGATCCCGTGATAAGTTGGGTACAACCAAACAATATGCATTTTAATACGTCCAAATTTAAAGTCATACGTCTAGAAAAAAAGAATGTAGGCCATACTCCAGGGGGACTCTACCTTGGGAAGCAGTGACTGTGAAAAGGAGTTTGGGGTCATGGTGGATAATCAGCTGAACATGAGCTCCCAGTGCCACTGTCTACAAGCTTAATGTGATCCTTGGATGTATAAACAGAGAAATATCAAATAGGAGAATGGAGGTTATGTTACTTGTATTTGACACTGGTGTGACCACTACTGGAATACTGTGTCCAATTCTGGTGTCCACAACTGAAAAAGGATGTTGATAAACTGGAGAGGGTTCAAAGAAGAGCCATGAGAATGATTAAAAAACTGGAAAACATGCCTTATAGCGATAGACCCAAGGAGCTCAATCTTAGCTTAACAAAGCGAAGGTTAAGGGGTGACTTGATCACAGGCTATAAGTACCGACACAGGCAACAGAAATTTGATAGGGCTTTTCTTTCTTGCAGACAAAGGTTTAAACAAGATGTCTGGAAACTGAAGCCAGACAAATTCAGACTGGAAATAAAGTGCAAATTTTTAACAGTGAGTGTAATTAACCATTGGAACAACTTATCCAGGGTTGTGATGGATTCACCATCACTGGAAATTCAAGACTGCAGGTTTTTCTGAAAGATATGCTCTAGTCCAAACAGGAATTAATTCAGGGAAGTCCTACGACCTGTGTTATACAGGAGGTCAGAGTAGATGATCACAGTGGTCCCTTCTGGCTGTATAATCTATGACTAACAAATTAGCTGATGGCATCAGAAAGTTTCAAGCTATCAAGGGTGTTTATTCTACTAAAAAGCTTAGTATGATCTGATAATAGTAGCTTTAGATTGTCTTAAGTTTTCATAATGCTTATTTCTTTGTGTTTAATTTTTGTGGTTGCCACATGTAACCTAGGAGAATATGCTTGTTAAGACAAGAGTAAATGAGGAACTGAGATCTCTTGAATTAGTGTGATGACACTGTAGCTGCTAAAGAAGCATTTTGGCTGACTGAAGGATTAGATTGTTTTATAAACACACATGAAGATATTCCTTGAGCACTTGTAGCAAATGACTTTTTACTCAAGCATATTTCTTTCAAGAGGGATCAAGTATATTTATCAGATCAAATATTTTCATTTTGGAGTTCATTCTATTATCATGGAAACAATTGTATTGCCATCCTTCATGTATTCAAAGACTGTCCTGTATAATTATTTGACCTATAGAACTTGGAACAGTTTGTAGGATCTATTTAGGAGAGGGTCACTGGATTAAGGGCCACGGTCTTCTGCTTTGAAAGAAAAAAATAAACATTGGCAGGGGGAAATTTACAACTACAATTATGCTAGAAAAAAGGCCAAATTCTCATCAGTGTGAAAGGGGTTAGAGTTGTATAGGAGTCTACATACATGAACCCTAAGCATTAATAGGGAATGTTGGCCCCTTGTGGACTTTGGGACATCTGAGCAGAGTGCCTGTCCTATGTCTGCAGTCCTCCCCTCCCCTCCCCAGCAATGGCAGTGCAGCCAGCAGTATGGCTGAACACTACTTCCCCCTCCAAGGAGGAAGAAGCTGTGTGGAGGGAGTTAATGCTGTAATAAATCTCATTACCGTGCCCAGAACAGTGTAGTGTAAATTAAGGCACCTTGGAGCTGGAGCATACAGTGGAGAACAGCTGCTCCCTAGCTCTGGACCCTTTCTGGCTAGCCATATCCCGTTCATCCACTCAACACGCATAAGGCAATACAGGATCTTTGATGTGGAGTAGCTACTGGTGGTTATGTGATGGGGATGCAGTACTACTGTCATACTGCAGAGCTGTCTTTACACACTTCTCCAGCCACAGACAACATAGGAATATTCTTCTGATTTTCCGAGGGAAATCATGCATTTGCTTCCCTCCTTGTCTCAAAGCAGAGGGCATCATATTGCCCTCAGGCTGGATAAGCTGCAATGGTTAGATAAAAGGCTGCTCCTTAGAGCATGGTAAGGTAAAATTCAGCATATGGTAATCTCTTCCCCACCTAAATTACTCAAATTTCTATTCCTGCTGTTGTATTAAAATTCACCGACACAATACCCTTCTTTGACCAAAGAAGTATCTTTTCAGCAGCCTTGTGAGTTTGGGCAAGAGCAGGTGCTTGAAAGCTACTGAGGTGCAGTGTTACAGCTGGTGTTTAGTGAAGCAGGCTTCCTTGTCTTTGCTGTGGTTTCCCATTACGTTTGTGCCACACAATCTTTTATCCTGTGTTCAGTCTGTTCTACTACTGAAGAATGAAATCGGAGAAGGTAGACGTGCAAGGCTGTTCCTGCTAACAATGCCAGTGTTCTGTATTTACTTTTTCCCCGTGACTAGAGTCTGTCGAGCTTTATCCTCCTTTATTTTGCGCCTTTGCTACTGAATCTATCGAAAATCATTGGCTGGCCTGGAAATAGTTAAGGCAATTCATGTCGTTCCACTGTCTGCTCCCTCATCCTGGAATAGCTTGGGAAGAATTTTAAAACCAAGCTTAATTTTAGGGATAGTGAGCAAGTTTGACCCAAAATTTTGTCCAAAGCTGGAATTGAAAAGTTTTGAACAGAACGTTTTTGGAAGTCAGCTCACCTTTCATTCTCATGGGCCTCAGGAACTACTACTTCTTTCTGGGATCAAAAGCCAAAATATCCCAAGAAAGAGATTGGTGTCCTTAAGGTATCTCCAGCCCATTCAGTACTTGTGTGTCCAGCACTGTGTGGACATGCAAAGCGGGGTGAGAGTGCTTGAGGGGGCTTTTCTTCCTTTACTCTGATGTAGAAGCCTGCCAATGGGGAGCCACACTTCTGCCTGTGTATACCAATCAGCAGAAGACCACTGCACAGAGTGTGAGTTGCACCCTGCAATTGAGTAACAGCTCGGCTGTTGCAGTTTGCACTCCTCTGTGTCAGCCAAAATATCTTCTGTGACTTCTGGTGGAGCATAGCTCTTCTGTCCTCATCATCCCCACAGAGTGGGTTGCAGCTTCCAGTAAATCAGTATCAGGGGGTAGCCGTGTTAGTCTGTAGCCACAAAAAAAACAAGGAGTCTGGTGGCACCTTAAAGACTAACAGATTTATTTGGGCATAAGCAAATCAGCATGGCCCAAAGTATTTTGATCTCCCTCTGCTGGCTCTGCAGCAGAAGTTAAGTAATTGTTGCTGGTTCACAAAAATTAGTTGACATAAGTCACTAAGGCCCCAGTCCTGCAAATAGTCAATGGAACAACTCCCATGCTTAATGTTAATTCTGTAAACACTTCAGCATGAATGCGGAATTGGTGCAACAAAAATAACCAGATTAATTTCAGCTTTGTTGAAAACAGCACATAAATTAGTTTTTCCAAATTGAAAAAAGAAATGTCAGGCAGAAATGTATTGTCAGGCTTCAGAGGATACAGGAATATTAAATAAGTGTAAAATAAATTGCCAGTGTTTTAAACAATTACTGTCAGTTTGACCACAAACATGTATCTTTAAGCCTCACTTTTAAATGAGTCGGTCATATTTTATTCTGAGTAATAAAAGTGAAGTTCTATGCAGAAGGTGCCATAGTATGGCACAAAGGCTGGATGATTAATAAAGTATTCTTGATTGACTACTAGTATCTGTACTTTGTTTACTCTCTCCAGGAGCATAGGGAGTTGAAGGGACACATTGATCAGAAAGGTAGGACGCTCTTTTACTCCAAAGCCATAAGAGCTGCCAGTATGCACTTTAGGGCCTTTGGAATTAAATGAGTGTATATGTTTTTCTCATCCCATTACTCAGTGTTACTTATTTCCCCCTGTAACATTCCATGCCTTTCAGCTGCTATGGCAATTAGCAGTACTGCTTATACTGTGTGTGTGTGTGTGTGTGTGTGTGTGTGTGTGTGTGTGTGTGTGTGTGTGTGTGTGTGTGTGTGTGTGTACACATATATATACACAGTGCACAGCAGGTTAACTTTAAGAACCTGGGCTCTTGCCCTCCCCTGAACTTCATCCTCTAAAGTTGGAAGTATGAAAATTATACTCCGTTGCATTAATTCCCCCATACACACTTAATATAGAGTAGGTTAGACCTCCAAATACTCATCCTTCCTGCATCTCCTCATCTCTTGAATCACACTTTCAAAATTTGAATGCAGTCATTTACACTCTTTATAGTTAACGGCAATTGCTACTACTTCTGCCGCTGATTCCTACAACTACTGAGTAAGCATGTTGGATGCCCCAGGAACAATTATAGACCTTCATTTTGAAAACACTCATGCACATTGTGACGTTCTATACCTCGGGGGAGCGTGCTGTAACCTCCATATTCCTCATTTTCATATAATCCTGATCTTACGTATAAAGCATGCCTTGTAAGCTAACAGGGGAAAGGTTATGATCTGCTAAAAGTCATTTCTCTATCCCTATATGTATATCATTAATGCATATAAAGTTGTGAGAATTGTGTAGAATGGTTGTCACTAAAACATGCTGTAAGTTGGGGGAAATCAGCCGGATACTAGCTCCCCAGAAGCAACAGCAAGGAAAGTAACCAACGCCCGGGTGGGATGTCAAACAACCCATCAACAGCCATTGTCCAGCAAGGGAGCTACAATGCAATGACTCACCTGCATGTGGCCACACCAGGGGAATTGCTCAACCTTGCTTGGAGAGATTCTGTAATGCTCACCTGACTCTGGGGGGGGGGGGGGGGGGGAAAGGAGGGCCAAGGGGGAGGAAAGGACAAAATAAAAGGAAGAGACGTTTGCCATGCTCTTCCTCTCTCTTCCACCTACATATACAGACACCACCACACCAAGTGACTAAAGCACTGATCAAAGGGGAGAGCCTGGCTAAAAAGCAACCAGCCAGCCTGTGGTGAGAAGCATCTAAGTTTGTAAGGGCACTGAAAGTGTTAAAATCAGCTTAGAATGTGTTTTGCTTTTATTTCATTTGACCAAATCTGACGTGTTATGTTTTGACTTATAATCACTTAAAATCTATCTTTATAGTTAATAAATCTGTTTGTTTATTCTACCCAAAGCAGTGTGTTTGGTTTGGTGTGAAG
Source organism: Terrapene triunguis (assembly GCF_002925995.2). Taxonomy (NCBI): domain Eukaryota; kingdom Metazoa; phylum Chordata; order Testudines; family Emydidae; genus Terrapene; species Terrapene triunguis. The sequence continues at coordinate 1,897,350 of NW_020664526.1, read as the reverse complement.
TGTGTCAGAGGCTCCCCTTGGGATAACAAGCCTGATGCATATCAATTTCTTTGTTAAATTGAGGAACTCATATAAGCTTGCAGTGTCCAGCGGGCATAACTGGACACTGCAAGAGGGAGGTTCTTAGGGTTGTGTCTGGGACCGGAGATATTGGCTAGTGTCATTCGTTTGCAAGTAACTGGGAGCAGCTTACATGCCAGAGGCTGTGCGTGAACAGCCCAGGAGTGGGGGTTCTCACAGCAGAGCAGGGTAAGGCTGGCTCCCAGAGTCAAGGATTGGAGTCACCTAGCAGATCACTGGTCCAGATAACACCAGAGGAGAACATCACACACATATTTAATTTTACTACCATGCGTAGCCTCATTGAATTCAATGGGACTACCTGTGATAGTAACATTAAGCATGTGCATGAGTATTAGCAGGATCAGGGTCATAATTATGATCTTCACCCTAATGGGTTAAATCCACTTCTGATGTAACTTCACACACTAGTACATATGACCCTAATGACCACTGCGTAATAATGAAGGAAAGGGAGCCAGTCTTCATGATGTCTTGATGACAGTTCCTAGTGTACATCACAACTAGCAGAGACTTTCCTTTAAGATTAAAAGAAAAGTCAGCAGTCAGGATTTGGTGGCTGGAAGCCATTTTTGCCCACAGGTCCCTCTTTCTCCTGAAGACAGGGTGTGGTGCCCTTTCAAGCTTGTGGGAAGAAAACCGTAGCAAATGGGCCAAATGAAAAGTGAGTGAAGGGCCCTATGTTGCCTGGTTAGTAAGGTGGGAGGGCTGAAGGGCCTCACTCCCCTCCTATGGTCCCTGGGCTGGGGCCAGGCACTCCCATCAGCACAGAGATTGCTCCCTCTAGCACACAGGGAGCATTAGCCACTCTGACAGAGGAGCAGACACTGTAGAAACTAATGGAGACTGCAGTGGGCATGCTCCATTTCTGCCCCTAGGCACTCAGGAGGAGACTGTGCCTCTCAGGAGCACAATTGTTCCTGGAGTTGCCCTTGTGGTGCAGCAGCGCAGTCAGGGCCACACATTCAGGCACCTTTGAGCCCTAAGGTTACTGCACCTATGGACCAGCATGGCCTTAATCACTGAATATTTACGTGAGAATTTGCACCGCTATGATCAGATCTGGCAACATCTGGCTGTGTGTTTACTTGTTTGTTTTATCAAACTAAGATAGGATTTGAGACACTTAAAACGCACGTCCTCCATCACTGCCTGAACAAATAGTGCCCATTCTGGTTATGCGTCAGCTGGCTCCCTATCTTAAGCACTAGGGGCCAGATCCTCAAATGGTGTATGCTGACTTACACCATGCGAGGATCTGCCCCTGGTTGTTTTGATGTCATTCTTTTCCCGCCTTTTTCTTTTCCTTAATGTTTTGTACTTTATTTCCCCCCCCCCCTTTTCCTGTCCTTTATTTAGATTGAATGTTAATGCTGGAAAAACAGACAAATGTCATGATCTCCACAGACATGAAACCGATCCATAACAACATGTTTGCAGTAATTTGTCATTATCTTACACGTATCTGATACTATTTTGCCTTATGTTAACATGCTTTAATTTAAAAAAAAAAATTATTCAAAAATATAAAAAGAAACTGTGAATATTAGCTGGCACAATGGGAGAACACTTGGCATTCTCCCCAGACTGGGGAGAGAGAAAGAGGTTATTGTAAAATGGAGTGGACAGTTGTACGGGCAGTTTTGGTTGCACTGATGCCTATTGTCAGCTCTGAAACAACTTGCATTTGAAATGTTCTAGCCTGAGGATACCCACTGTTCATAAATCAAGCCTGTAGTTGGGGTACAGCCTATAGGGCCAGACATCCTCAAAGATTTATAACCTCCCCACTGCAAAATTGTTTCTAGATACACACAGCTAGGAAAGTACAATAGCGTATTGTGTTCTTCTGTGCTGGAGTACCCCATGAGTCTCATTGGTTTCCGTTCATCTGAGTCCCCAATTCTAAGAACGTGTACAAAACCCCCATTGATCAATTGGCTGAGCTGTCAGGGCACAAGCTAATGGTGTTCTTGCTTGTGCCAATCTTTCATACCCCAGTGGTTTTATTTTGTTTATCTCTTGCACCTGGGTTAATTGCTGCAATCTACTGAGTCAGTTGGTGCAATGGGATATAAATGAAGTAGGAAGAAAGGGGGAAAGATCTGGGTGGGCTCTTAATACATTAAGAAGAGCAGGGCCAGCTGCATCCTGCTGAAGCTGAAAAGTATAGTATACACTTTAAAAAAATTAAAGCATGTAAATTCAATAACAGGCTCAGATTGGTCATATTTTTGCTGAGCATTCTAGTCAGTCAGAACATCCCCATCAATATTCTGAAGAAATAAACAAATACAGAGAGCTCAAGCCACTATGTCCAAGATGAGAAACCTTACTGCAATATTATCCTGTCATCTCCATAGCCTCATTAGAATTGCAAGTATATCATTCAGTATTATAAAATGCATAGGCATGAGGGAACAATATGATTGGCTTACGAAGATTCCAACCCATACACTTATGGATGACAATCACACCGGTTGCAGCTGCTTGGCCTCTTCATCACAACAGAAAAGTAATATGCAACTGCATTCTCAGTCCCAATCAGACCAGCAAGATAACTGGTACAAAATAGCTCTATAAAATGTAACAGATATAATTCAATTGAATGTGTTAATAATCCTTCTGCCAGGTGCCGGTGACAGCAACAAGGGCTAGGTTCAATGTATCTAAGGTAAATTGATATATGACTCGAACCCCACCCAGAGCAGTACTCTTGTTTCTGGCTCTGGGAAATAAAAATAAAGCTTCCCTTGTCACGCTTACAGGAAGGTTTTTCCCCCACTCACAAGCGCTCGAAAGTCATTCAGAAATATGGAACACGGGAATCTTTAATTTGGGGAGAAAGATGAACACATCCAAAAGAAACATGAAACAAAACAATGATATATATTTATATATGAGAAACTGAACAACCCAAATTAATACACCAAGAGTTTGGTCATCTCCCAGTCCAGCTTATGGAGCTCCAGAACCCTGTACCACCACAAATTCCACCCACCAAAAACCCCACTCACAGGTTGAGTTAGTCTCAGTGGTAACCAAAGGATATCCAAGGGTGGCTCTCCTCTGCTTGTCAGCTCTAGACCTCAGAGAACTATTCTGCCAGATCTGACGCCAATGAGCAGCAACCTAGTCCAGTCCAGTGCTTTCACGTCTGCCTCCACCAGCTGAGTGGGCTGGGACACGGTGAAGTCAGCTCACTATTGCCACCACTGGTCTGGTTAGGACTTTCTGTGGAACCAACTCTACTCCACTGCTGCCAGTGAGGCCTTTGAACAGAGCCAGCTCTACTTCTCCATCATTACTGATACAGACACACCTCTCTATAGAGTTTTTCACTGAGGTTAGGGAATCACCACATGGGGAGCATAGAGCAGAACTGGACCCTAGGATAAAATCCCTATTCTCTAGATCAAAGTTCTTCAAGACAAAACTTCCTATTTCTTTTTTGAGGCCAAGCTTTGTTATCCAACCAAAGTCTGTTTCTTATTCAGTCAGGGTGATTCCTCACCCCTGGCATATCTTGCACAGTTCTATGTCCTTTCATGAGCACAGTACTAACAACAACCTATTATCACCTTTACGCATGAAAACAAACATTTCCAACCAAAAGAACAAAAACTCAATAGGTGGAATTATGGGTAAACAATATTACAATTCATGTAAATGAAGTTAGCCAGAGCTGGATTTTCCACTTCTCCCCAACAGAGGGAGCAGAGAACTCCATCCCTCTAGGTTTTCTAGCCAGGGTGCTTGCTTTAGTTTTTGGATGAAGTAAAACTGTACTTTCAGCTTTAGATACAAATCTCCTCAGAATTCTGAGGGAGTCAGGTCTGGTTTTTTAGTTGCCGCTTCTCCTTACCTTACAGATTTAAACCTTGTTATTTATGTGTATTATAGTAAATCAGAGGCCCCATCCACATAGTGAGAGGTAGCCTCTGCCCTGAAGAAAACACAGTGTAAATAGACAAGACAGATAAAAACAGTATTATTAACCCCATTTTGCATATTGGGAACTGAAGCACAGGGAGCTTAAGTAACTTGACCAATGTCACACAGAAAGTCTATGACAGAGCCAGGAATTGATGCATATCCTGAGTCCCAGCCCATGGTCTTAACCACAAAACTATACATTCTGTCATGTGAGGTCCTTTCTCACATTATTTTCCAACCTTACTAGCTGTCATGCATCAGCATTTGAGAGACTAAGGATGAACAGTGAAAGCAGAGTTCCAACCCTTTGTACATGGCACTTCCTTTCTTAGTTCAGGATTTCCAGCATGGCTGTGAGACTGAGTGCTCTTTTTAAAATACGTCTTTAACCATTCCTATGTTCCAATTTCCATCTTACAGTAGCATGTTCCAATATACTCTATGTTGCCACTGTAAAAAAAAAAACACAACTAATGCTGATATAGCACTTTCATCAGTAGATCCCAAAGCACTTTTCAAAGGGAAGTGAGTATCATTATGCCCACTTTACAGATAGAGAAAGTGACGCATGGTGAGGTGAAGTAACTTACCCAAGGTCACCCAGTAGGCCAGTGGCAGAGCTGGGACTAGAACTCACACACTTATCTTCTAGGCCACACTACCTTCCTTGATCCCCCCTGTAACCGTATGGACTCACCCCGGCGGCGCCTCCTGCTGGTACCTTCTGGGAATTAGCTCTCCAGCCGTCAGAGCGCCCTCTGCAGGCCGGTGTCCCGCTTTTCCTGGCCCCCGTGTCCCTCCCGGACCCGGTGCCCCTTGCACACCGGGATACTGCCCCCTGGCAGTACACCCCTCAGTCTCGGGGTCTCCCCTCCCGGGGAACCCCTACCCACTATCCCCGCCTCGCCTCAGTCGTAGGCTACTGCCAGTCACCAACTAGCCCCCGCTCCCTGGGGCAGACTGCAGTATAAGCCACTCATCACAGGCAAGGTTGGGTTTGGACCTGCTCCCTTTACCTATAGCGGAGCTGCCCCTCTGCAGCTCTAGTGGGCCCTTACTTCAGCCTGCAGCCTGGTGCTCTGCTAGGCTGGAGCTCCCCAGCTCCCTGGCCCTTCCCCAGCACTGCTCCACCCTTGGTACTTTCCTCAGCTCCCCTGGCAGCCTAGTCCCTCCCTCTCCAAAGGCTAGAGAGAGAGTGTGGGCTCCTAGCCCACTGCCCTCTTATAAGGGCCAGCTGAGGCTGCTTCCCCACTCAGCCTGGGGACTGCTTGCTCCCAGCCACTGCCCTCTCCTGGGCTGTTTTAAGCCCTTTAAGGCCGGAGCAGGTGACCACCCCGCTACACCCCCACAATCATTGCTGTTGCAGCTAGCCTGGAAAGGCTGGATTGTAAGAGAAGCCTGCTGTTATTGTCACAGCCTGTGGAAATACCAGCAATTCCTTGCAGAACCGACAATTTCCAAGATGCAGGTGATATAAATTCCATGTCCTCATATTGCCAATGAAAAAAAACATCACCACCATTGTAACCTTTAAACTCCTTTTTGATGCTACTGCAGCCCAGTTCCTGACAGGAGAATAAAAAGGGGAGCCTAACATTTTATTTTTTTAAATTGCAACCACTGGACATCGAATCATGCAATAAGGGTTGTGACGCCTGACGTACATGCCTTAGGTTCTGATCCCGCATTGACTTCAGTGGGGTTTCACATAGGCACAGGGGTCTGCCTATGCAGAGCTCGTTGCTAGACGGGGGCTGTCGTTACAACTATATTTTGTGATAAACTCCAACAATTTCTAACTTTTTTATGTTATTAAAGCATAATTTTAAAACTCCTATTTCTAAACCCGCTTTACTAGTAGAGACAATAAAAAAGAGCTATGGTTTAATTAAGTAATGCTGATAAAATACATAAACTCTGCTTTAAAATACATTTTAGCTACGTTTTTAAAATCTTTTTGGAATTAAAATGCACTTCAGTGCTTACATTTGCGAGATATCCACACTTCTGGAGTCTTGGAGATACTCAGTAACTGTGCATCCAATTGTGTGCTAATCAATGCTTATATCTGCAGCTAAGATATTCTTTTCTCCTTTCAATTAGCACTTATAATAAGATGTGGGCAGAAGCCCAAGAAGCCCTCAACGGTCTGCTGCAGAGGGAGATAGAAGATAAGTCCCTAAAGCCACAGAAGGATCGCATAACAGTGTTCCAGACTTTAGCCACCTTCTACATCAAATATGTGCAAATTTTCTGTAACTTGGAGACTGTCTACGACCAGATCGTTCACCCACAAAAACGGTTAGTGATTCGGCAAGTGCTGGAGGGAGTGATGGGCCGTATCCTGGAGCTGAAGAATGAAATGGTGGAGCTGGAGAACTCAGAGTTTCATTACTTTGATGATATCCTGCAAGATCTTAAGCTGTCCCCTGTAGGTATACTTTTATCATAAGCAAGTTAGGAATATATTCTATATATTCTATAGTCTAATGTAAATCTGTTGACGTCAATGAATCTGTGCTGATTTACTCCATCTGAGGATCTAGCCTAGTATTTACCAGAAAGTCAATACTATTTAACTGTACTGGGCTAAATTCTCTGTTGGTGTAAATTGGCAGAGCGCCATTTATTTCAATGAAACTGCCCCAATTTACACCAGCAGAGAACTTGGCCTACTATATGCTCACTAGTTTACTGCATAGTCACTATTTATGGTATTTCTGTTAAAAATAACTATATAGAATATATTCGTTCTACAGTGAGCCTTTCATGTGGGAGCAAGCTTTTAAAAATGAATCTGCTTGATCAATGTTATATTTCAGTATGTCTGTAATACTACCAAAGATGTATAGTTTTTAATAAAGGTGATCTCCTTTATGTCTGACTTGTTCTACTTGGTCCTAAAGTGAACTCATGCTAGAATAAGTCAGCTTCTATGTTAATAATGGTAACATTGAAAATCCAACCTGATTTTACTGTAGGATCACATAGGACGGTCCACTTAGGACCAAGCCACAGCCAATATCAGACTTCAGTTTGATTTGCCTTTTGCTTCAAGATGAATCAGTTTGATCTCATGGCTCTCTCAGAGGTTACAAATAAAACTAGATGGGGAATAGACTGGTCCTGTGGTTAGTTCTCCAAACTGCCACCTGAGAAACTTTAGTCTGCCCTCTCATTGCAAGACAGGAAGGGGCTAGGATCACATTCAATGTCTAGGGAAAAGGATTGCCTTGTAATAACCCTTCGATCCAATTTGTTGTCTGAAGGACAACCCAACTAAACCTCAACTCTAGTAAATACAGTAGAACCTCAGAGTTATGGACACCTCGGGAATGGAGGTTGTCCGTTACTCTGAAATGTTCGTAACTCTGAACAAAGCGCAGTTCAGGCTCCAGATCCAGCAGGATTCAGCAGTGGCTGAGCTCCCTACTCAGCCCCAGCATGAATTTGTAAGCATGTTCCTCTCTAGGCAGGGGTGTGTGGGGGTGAAAACAGCATGTCCCCCTCCCAGCTGGGGGCGGGGGGAGGTAAAAACAACGTGCCCCCCACCCGGCAAGGAGGAGAGGGGCAAAAGCTGCGCAGACCCCAGCGCTGCTCCTGTTCTTCAACCCAGATGTGCCTACCTTTAAGATGCAATACAGGCACAGTACAGTACTTGCTTTTTTGTTTTGTTTTGTGTCTCTGCTGCTGCCTGATTGGTTACTTCCGGTTTCACATGGTGTCTGTCAGTCCATAACTCTGGTGCTCGTATCTTTGAGGTTCTACTGTATGGCCATAATATGGATCCTTGAAGGTTGAAGGTATTAAAAAACGGATGAGAAATAATGGTGATTTGACTGATATTTCCTTTTGTTTCTGACAACTCTACCTGTTGTCAAAGTTGGGTACTGTAGGTAACAGCTTCTCTAATGGAAAAGTAAACAAAGTTATTGTTTAAATGATTACTATTTTCTGGATCCTGGTTATAATGTGAAAGAAATTGCCTAGTGGTATCTTAATATATTATAGAATTAGTTCTTTAGTTTTTAGATATGAAACAAGTTGCGGCTTTTAACTGATTTTGCCATATAAATATGTATAGTACAGTGATTGCCACTTATTTCAATCAACCATCTTTCTGCTACTTTATTCATAGCAGACAACTATTTTGACCATCAGAATACATATTGGAGAATATAAAGGCATCATTCAGAACCTGATAACTTGAAATGTATTAGATTTTTTTTAAAACCACAATTATGAACATTACTGTATTTTGATGATTTATAGATAAATCAACCAAGAGAGAAAAGTTGATGGGTTTGAAATGTAACATTTTTAACATCAGATGTTAAAAAAATGAAGATGAATTCTCGTCCCTCTGCCCCACCTTAGGACTAAAAAGACATGGTGTCACTGCTGAGTAAGATAGCATTGAGATGCTTGGGGAGGGTGGTTTGGAACTGTTCTCAACAGTTGATGATAACATAGACTTGATTATTGACATTGGTGCTATTTTGGTGGGCATCAAATGCCTTTTCACTTCGCTGCTTGTGCATCATACTCTTGCCCATATCTGAAGTGATAGCCAGGGTTCTGTAGAAACAAAATCAACAGTCCGTTTGCTTGAGCGAATATTTTAGCCATTTCTTTAATAAAATCTTTGTTAATAGCACCATTGTGTTCCAGGTCTATCAGGAGTCCAAAACAGAGACTGCTGTCAATGTGTTTTCATGTTTGCAGTGACACAGTAGTCATGTTTAGTCCCAGAACATTAGAGAGACAATGTGGAAGCGTTAACATCTTTTATTGGACCAACTTCTGTTGATGAAAGAGTTAGGCTTTCAAGCTTACACAGAGCTCTTCTTCACTTCTGTGTAAGCTCGAAAGTCTGTCTCTGCACCAAAACTAGTTGGTCAAATAAAAGATATTACCTTGCCCACCTGGTCTTTCTAATGTCTTTTCATTAATTTGTACTTGCCATTAAGGAGTGCTAGTGATAGCTTACTCTTGGAAGAATTGCCTCTATTCATAAGCAAGGTTCTAACAATCAATTGTGCTACTCAGTAGTGCCTTGGCTTCTACTAACTCATAGATCTTTTGGGGGTTCTTCTTTCTCTGCATGTCTCTCAAAGAAGCCCTCTTCTTTCACTTCTCTGCATCAGGGAGTAATCCTGTAAGAAAACAAGCAATGGAAATGTGAGACAGTTGTAATTTTTATCATAGAATCATAGAATATCAGGGTTGGAATGGACCTCAGGAGGTCATCTAGTCCAACCCCCTGCTCAAAGCAGGACCAATCCACAACTAAATCATCCCAGCCAGGGCTTTGTCAAGCCTGACCTTAAAAACCTCTAAGGAAGGAGATTCCACCATCTCCCTCGGTAACCCATTCCAGTGTTTCACCACCCTCCTAGTGAAAAAGTTTTTCCTAATATCCAACCTAAACCTCCCCCACTGCAACTTGAGACCGTTACTCCTTGTTCTGTCGTCTGGTACCACTGAGAACAGTCTAGATCCATCCTCTTTGGAACCCCTTTTCAGGTAGTTGAAAGCAGCTATCAAATCCCCTCTCATTCTTCTCTTCTGCAGACTAAACAATCCCAGTTCCCTCAGCCTCTCCTCATAAGTCATGTGCTCCAGACCCCTAATCATTTTTGTTGCCCTCTGCTGGACTCTTTCCAATTTTTCCACATCCTTATTGGAGCGTGGGGCCCAAAACTGAACACAGTAGTTCAGATGAGGCCTCACCAATGTCAAATAGAGGGGAATGATCACGTTCCTCGATCTGCTGGCAATGCCCCTACTTATACAGCCCAAATTGCCATTAGCCTTCTTGGCAACAAGGACACACTGTCAACTCATATCCAGCTTCTCGTCCACTGTAACCCCTAGGTCCTTTTCTGCAGAACTGCTGCCTAGCCATTCGGTCCCTAGTCTGTAGCAGTGAATGGGATTCTTCCGTCCTAAGTGCAGGACTCTGCACTTGTCCTTGTTGAACCTCATCAGATTTCTTTTGGCCCAATCCTCTAATTTGTCTAGGTCCCTCTGTATCCTATCCCTACCCTCCAGCATATCTACCATTCCTCCCAGTTTAGTGTCATCTGCAAACTTGCTGAGAGTGCAGTCCACGCCATCCTCCAGATCATTAATGAAGACACTGAACAAAACCGGCCCCAGGACCGACCCTTGGGGCACTCCACTTGATACTGACTGCCAACTAGACATGGAGCCATTGATCACTACCCATTGAGCCCGATGATCTAGCCAGCTTTCTATCCACCTTACAGTCCATTCATCCATCCCATACTTCTTTAGCTTGCCGGCAATAATACTGTGGGAGACTGTATTAAAATTTTTGCTAAAGTCAAGGAATAACACGTCCACTGCTTTCTCCTCATCCAAAGAGCCAGTTATCTCGTCATAGAAGGCAATTAGGTTAGTCAGGCATGACTTGCCCTTGGTGAATCCATGCTGACTGTTCCTGATCACTTTCCTTTCCTCTAAGTGCTTCAGAATTGATTCCTTGATGACCTGCTCCATGATTTTTCCAGGGACTGAGGTGAGGCTGACTGGCCTGTAGTTCCCCAGATCCTCCTTCTTCTCTTTCTTAAAGATGGGCACTACATTAGCCTTTTTCCAGTCATCCAGGACCTCCCCCAATCGCCATGAGTTTTCAAAGATAAGGGCCAATAGCTCCGCAATCACATCCACCAACCCCTTTAGCACCCTCGGATGCAGCGCATCCGGCCCCATGGACTTGTGCTCATCCAGCTTTTCTAAATAGTCCTGAACAACTTCTTTCTTCACAGAGGGCTGGTCACCTCCTCCCCATGCTGTGCTGCCCCGTGCAGCAGTCTGGGGAGCTGACCTTGTTCGTGAAGACAGAGGCAAAAAAAGCATTGAGTACATTAGCTTTTTCCACATCCTCGGTCATTAGGTTGCCTCCCCCATTCAGTAAGGGGCCCACACTTTCCTTGACTTTCTTCTTGTTGCTAACATACCTGAAGAAACTCTTCTTGTTACTCTTAACATCTCTTGCTAGCTGCAACTCCAAGTGTGATTTGGCCTTCCTGATTTCACTCCTGCATGCCTGAGCAATATTTTTATACTCCTCCCTGGTCATTTGTCCAATCTTCCACTTCTTGTAAGCTTCTTTTTTGTGTTTAAGATCAGCAAGGATTTCACTGTTAAGCCAAGCTGGTCGTCTGCCATATTTACTATTCTTTCTTCACATCGGGATGGTTTGTTCCTGCAACCTCAATAAGGATTCTTTAAAATACAGCCAGCTCTCCTGGACTCCTTTCCCCCTCATCTTATTCTCCCAGGGGATCCTGCCCATCAGTTCCCTGAGGGAGTCAAAGTCTGCTTTTCTGAATCCAGGGTCCGTATTCTGCTGCTCTCCTTTCTTCCTTGTGTCAGGATCCTGAACTCGACCATCTCATGCTCACATACTCATCTTATGATACAAGTGAGTAAAGGCAGACTCTTGGGTAGACATTTCCAATCATTCTTGATTCTGAGAGGTGATTAGATACCACAGGGATAGGCACCTTAGAAATACTGAAGCGGCTAGATAACTAATCTAGTCTTAATTCCTTGTAATAATAACAATGCAATACAGCTGATTTGTTTTCCAAGATGTTGATTAAATAATGTGGGAGGATCATACTAATGAGTTTATTAAATTCAGAGGAAGTCACTGTCTGTACATTTTTATATACCAGCACACTCTGAAATGTTCAAAATAGTTGCTAATTTTTTTATTTGTAATTGTACAATTTTAAAAAAATGCTGTGGAAACCTGTATGAAACCGGGTGGGGATGATTCAGAAACTGGATTGATTTGTTGTTGTTGACTTAGACCTTGAGTAATTGCAAAGTAATAGCACAGCAGCTGTTACATAGGTCAAGTCACACAACACTCCTGGAAATTCAAGAATCTTTAGGCCAACTTAATTAGTCTGTAAAGGAAAGGTGTTAAGGTAATAAGCAACATGGTTTTAAATACAGCTCTAACAGTGTCCCATGAATATTTCTCTCCCCTAGGAACACATAGAAATCCCTATCCCAAGGTATTTTATTAGGGAGAAGCTGAAGGTGCTGAGAGAGAGGGAGAAAATTCTTGCTCAGATTTTAATTAATTCTGGATTGCAAGACATCAAACCGGTTAGTATACCATGGGTACCGTAATGATCCAGTCATCTGCCTACCCTTTTATCTTGTAACTGAACATGTTTTCAAACGTATGAGTGAAGCAGATACATTTTCCCCATACCAATCTATAATGAAACATTGAAGTGAGAAATATTTTTGTAGTATATATTTAATCAAACTCCATTGACAGGTGAATCACAACTGGAAAGAGACATAATGTACATTTCCACCAGGAATGAATGTCTTCAATCTGAGCAATATTAACAATGGTAACTCTGCAAAATAATCTGGCTTCATTTTATGCCGTGAAAGTAATAGAAGGGCAGCATTATGGCCCCAGTTCAGCAAGGTACTTAAGCGTGTGGCTAACTTTTATTGCACAAGTAGTCCCACTGATTTCAACTTAGGTACATGCTTAAGTACTGTGCTGAGTCAGGGTCCATAACAAGAACAGAAATCACATTAAGATTGCATAAGTATCATAGAATATCAGGCTTAGAAGAGACCTCAGGAGGTCATCTAGTCCAACCCCCTGCTCAAAGTATTAGCATTCTAACCTCCCATTTTCAGTTGTTGATAACATTCTGAAAAATTCCTGTGCTCTTTTCTGTACAGCGATGCAGCTGGAATAGCTAGGAGAAGAAAACTGAAATTTGGCAACGAGATAATCCTTAGAGAGGAGAAGTGTCTTTGAACAGTCTGCTGAAAACTGTTTTTGAGCTGATGGAGTTAAGACTCTTTGGCTCTGCTGTGTATGTGCAGTACTCTTTAGAAGCTTTCCTCCCCTCTAAACTACTTACGTGCACAACTGTACATGCATGTCTGGCTAACTTAGATTCATAGACTTTATGGCCATAAGAGATCACTATGATAATGTAATCTGACTTCCTACAATACCCAGGCCATAGAATTTCACCCTGCGGTGGAGGAAATTATTCTTCCCTACTAGGTACGTGAGACTATCAACACCAATAATTTGTGGTTGAACTAATCTGGACCGTGAAAATAAGGAGTTGAGCGAAGGCTCCTGTGCATTTCATAATGAGCTAACAAAAATGTTCATATGCAGAGCCTTAGTCTCAATCCCTGCACATCTTAAAGTGTGTTTTCCTACCCATGCTCTGCCCACCTCCCTCACCAGGAGTAACCTATTAAGGATGAATCTGCCCAGTGTGGAGCCAGATTACATGGCAGTGAGGACTTTACACATTTGTACTCTAGTGTAACTGTAGGGCAGATCTCTCTTGACATGCTACCACCATGTGAGGCATGTAAAGCTGAATAAATAATCTTTTTTATTAACACAGTTTATATATGTGCTCCGTGCTCTACTTCCAGTTAATTCTGTCTACTGATTTCCTATGCTCAGCTACTACCACTGAGGTTGCTGTTGAGTCTTCTGCACTTCGATATGAATCATAGTGAACCATATACATTCAGGAAATTCTAGCTGTCTTCTAACAGGCTTCCGTATTCCTGTATGCATGTAACAAAAAACTGTTACAGAGCATGCATTAAAAATTTAATAGTTCAGCAGGAGACTTTTATGGATATGATTCTTGTGTATTCATAGATTGTGTATTTTTCCTTGTAGGGAAAACCAAGTTTAAAATTTAGTACAGTGAGCTCAACTCATTATTTGTATACAGAATTGTATCCAATTGAGGGTGTCAATAATAGGAGAGGAAAAAAATTCTGCCTTTCCGGCAGGTGAACTCTAGACCTAATGCGCATATCCAGAAGCCCCTATCTCCAGAATTTAGGAGGAAAATAAGAGGAAGCTAGAGAGGTCTATTAGTTTAATCGAATTTAGCCATACTGATATTTAGGCTTATTTCTCAAACAAAATAAAAGTTATAAGTTCTTTGTTACATAAACTACAGTAAGAAGGATTCTTACTTTTTACCCCCATGTCATCAGGAACTCCTTGCCCTCTCAAAATCCAACCTTACCAAAGGGTATGATGGTTATAGAAGTGGCATGTCTGGTTCACTTTCTCCTTAAAATGCTTTTCAGGTTAAAATTGAGATCCTGGTACAATTATCAAAATGCCAAACTGTCAAAACTAAAATTAGGTGGTCCTGAGGTATGGGTTTCACCCTCTATGTGTTGGGGCTACTTTTGTCTTGGATGGATTCCACTAGGGCCAGGTCTACACTAACACCCCAATTCGATCTAAGGTACGCAACTTCAGCTACGTGAATAACGTAGCTGAAGTCGACATACCTTAGTTCGAATTTACCGCGGTTCAGACGCGGTCCACACACGGCAGGCAGGCTCCCCCGTCGACTCCGCGGTACTCCTCTCGCTGAGGTGGAGTACCGCAGTCGACGGCGAGCACTTCCTGGTTCGAATTATCGCGTCCACACCAGACGCGATAAATCGAACCCGGAAGTTCGATTGCCAGCCGTCGAACTACCGCGGTAGTGTAGACAAGCCCTAAGATATCATTAATTATTCAATTTTCCAACTAACATAGAGTTAACAAAAGACACATCTGAATTTTCAAAATGATTCAGGAAAATAACTCTTAGGATCTACATGTTCTGATAACATTTATCTGTGTTTTTCGCTGTACCACAGAAGAAATACATAAAGCCCTTGCCTCTCGAAGAAGTCATTAGAGTAATCCAGATTTCGGAGAGGGCTCGGCAGGGTCGCCTAAGGGCTACATTCATGAAGCAAATCTACCTGGAAGAAAAGAGAGAAAGACAAGCCAGACTTCAGGGAGTAAAAGGTCCGAATTTGGATGCTGCCGCACTTCGTATTCAAAAGGTGAGTCTTGTTTCTGTCAGAACAGTGCTGGAAGAATTGACAATGTGTTTTGTTCACAAGCAGGGACGGCTCCAGGCACCAATGCACCAAGTGCGTGCCTGGGGCGGCAAGCCGCGGGGGGAGGCCTGCCGGTCGCCGTGAGGGCAGCAGTCAGGCTGCCTTCGGCGGCATGCCTGCGGGAGGTCCGCCAGTCCCGTGGCTTCGGTGACAATTCGGCGGTGGGTACGCCGAAGGAGCGGGACCGGCGGACCTCCCGCAGGCATGCCGCCGAATCCGCGTTACCAGCGGACCTCCTGCAGGCACGCCGCTGAAGGCTGCCTGACTGCCGTGCTTGAGGCAGCAAAATACATAGAGCCACCCCTGTTCACAAGAGCAGCATGAACAGAAATGAACCTCATGATACAGAACATTCTGAATTGGCATTAGCCTAATTGTGTAGCTGGTTGGAACCCCATCACGTGGGCCATTCCAAACAAGATTGGACAAAGCACTAGAAACGAAACTGAAGGGAACAGTCCTGCCGGGGCAGTCCTCTGATTTCAGTGGCCCAACCTGTCCTCTCTGATCCACACCCCAAGATCCAAGTGATTCATGTGTTTGGGGAGTAAAACTTGCTGCTCTCTCTGGGGCAAAAGAGAGTTTGTCTCTAAATAGAAAGAAGCAACCCTGCAAAAACTGAGACAATGTAGTCAGTGTGGAGTTGAGAGGCAGGCCATTGCTAGCTAAGATCCACATGGCGAATACTCCTGTGTGTTGGCAGGATCACAGAGCTCAGTGAGAGCAAGAATGGACCCTAGATCTAAACAAGCTTTCAACAATTATGCTTTTAACATGTGCTGGGAGGAGGGGGAAGAGCAGACTTCAGAATTTGTTTAAAATAATACCGCAGATGGCAACCTGTTCAGGAGTAATTGCTTCAATTGTATATTCTGTTTTTCCTTCCTCTATTTGTTTTTTCCTGTGCCTGCTGCAGTAAAGGAAGCAGTAACAAGGCCCATTTATCTCATTAGAGTCATGTTTACAATTCAGGTTTGGCGTGGATTTACCCAGTGGAAGAAAACAGTGAAAATGAGAGAAGAGGAAATGATATTTCTGGGGATGGTAAGTTTTGCTTCCCAAAGAATATAAAATGCATTCAAGATTGTATTCTGTTTTCCCTTTGCATTTTTGTAATTTAACAGTAGGGGAAAACAAGAAATTCATTTTCTAAAACTCTCCACATATTTTAAAGAGGTCTTTAAGACCAAAGAACTCAAATGAAATGACTGATGATGTGGCAGTAGGACAATCTCACTTCTGCTATAAACTCTTGTGATATACATTAGTGCCATATCTACTGCAGATGTGGAAACAGACAGACTTTGCTCCAGGATTTGGGGAATATGAGCCAGGCATGGCAGAGCAAGGTTAGTCGGTCTTCTGTTCATAATGCCTCAGGACTCAAGATGCTTTATTCCTGAAACAGAGTTGAACCTGTCAAGTCTTCTCCGCACACCATTTTGCAGGCCCACTCCCATTGTGTGTGTGGTTGGGGAAGGAAGTAAAAAGCTGCCAAATAAATATATCCCCTAGGCCCACATGGGGGAGAAGCGGCAAAACAGCACCTCAGAGCACCTGGCATGGGAAGTCAAAAGAGGAAAATAGACATACACAGTGATCTTTTAGACCAGGAGTGGTGGAGAATAGAAGGAAAGCCTTGGGGAGTTTCCCCCTCTCCCATAATCAGGGAAGGTAAACCGTCTTCTCCCTGCAGGAATAGGAAGGTATGTGTTTCCCCCAGCCTCTCCATGCCTCGGCTATCGAGCTTCTCCAAGCAGCTGGAAGCAGCAGCTTATTCTACACGAGTCTGGTCTGTGGGCAGATGGGAAGAGTCAGAGAAGGAGCGGGCAGGAAGGAAAGCCATTCCCTTCACTCCCTGGAAACTCAACAAAATTCCATATTGCAAATTTGCTCCGTCCTTGGAAGCAGCAACTGGTGCTCAGTAGCCGATGCATCTTGTTGGTGCCGAATATAATTGTGGAATAAATTATAGTGCTCCCAGCAGCTAGACTCTCCCCATTCCTTTCCAGCTGTCATCCATTCCCGCAAATGCATTTGTCCTGCCCTCTCCACTCTGTAGTATTTATTTGGTATGACATAGTATAGGTGCCACACCCTCCAGGTCCCCTTATCTACTACAACACGGCGCTCTTGGTACTGTGTTCAAATAACAGCCTTTTACAATACTGCCCTTACAGTACTATTCATTCTCATCATGTAGTTTGTTAGATGTATGTATGGCTTTTGTATTCTAGAGCTATTCAAATAGCATTTTAAAAAAATCAATATTCCATCGTTGAAACGGACCTTCAGCTTCCCCCAAAACATAGGTTGGACAATTTTCTTATCCAACAGTGAAATTATACTTAGCCAGGTCATTGCTTTATGAAAACTAATTCTACCCCCAACAACATACAGAAAAAGAGTGTTACTTAAGAATGTTCTTCAAAACCTACCCTACAGAAGGAAATCTGAATTGCCCTAAGCCTGTGGTTCTCAACCTTTTCCTTTCAGAGGGCCTCCCCCCCCACACACACACACTATAAAAACTCCATGCCCCAGCTGTGCCACAACTGCTTTTCTGCATATAAAAGCCAGGACTGGCATTAAGGGGTAGCAAGCTGGGCAGTTGCCCGGGGCACACGCCACAGGGGGCATTGTGAAGCTAAGTTGCTCAGGCTTTGACTTCAGCCCCAGGTGGTGGGGCTTGGGGCCCCAGGCTGCAGTCCTGCACTGCGGGGCTTCAGCTTTCTGCCCTGGGCCCTAGCGAGTCTAATGCAGGCCATGCTTGGTGGACCCCCTGAAACCTGCTCATGGCCCCCCAAGGGGCCGCAGACCCCTGGTTGAAAACCAGTGCCCTAAGCCAGTGGTTCTCAACGAGGGGTACACGTACCGCTGGGGGTACACAGAAGTCTTCCAGGGGGTACAGCAACTCATCTAGATATTTGCCTAATTTTACAACAGGCTACAGAAAAAGCACTAGCGAAATCAGTACAAACTAAAATTTCATACAGACAACGACGTGTTTATACTGCTCTATATACTATACCCTGAAATGTAAGTACAATATTTATATTCCAATTCATTTATTTTATAATTATATGGTAAAATGAGAAAGTCCGCACTTTTTCGGTAATAGTGTGCTGTGACACTTTTGTATTTTTATGTCTGATTGTGTAAGCAAGTAGTTTCTAAGTGAGGTGTAACTTGCGAGGACTCTAGTCTCTAGAAGATGACGGAGGAATGGAGATTACAGGTGTGATTGGGTATACAGCTGCATCCTCTTTTCACTGTGGCCCGCACACTGATAATGGGTGTGAAGACAGCAAATGTATTGTACCCGATGTGAAAAACTATACATTCATGGGGAGAAGAAGGCTTAAAACCTAACGCAACATCCAGATTCTTCACTTTCTGACCGGTT
The DNA here is from genome assembly GCF_002925995.2 of Terrapene triunguis. NCBI lineage: Eukaryota > Metazoa > Chordata > Testudines > Emydidae > Terrapene > Terrapene triunguis. The sequence goes on along the minus strand of NW_020664526.1, from coordinate 1,878,956 downwards.
TTTAGGAGCAATGGAATTGATGTTTGCAATTCTGCGCTAGGTACAGCCATTATTTGACATCAAATATCTAATCGAGGGAGATGGGGGAAATGAAAACTGCTTTGTCTTCCAATGTTTTCATATTTCAGATTTGTGTTTTTCCTGCATTTTTAATGCCACATTCCCATCTACGGCCCTCTAAAGGAAACAGGCATCAATTCACATTGATGAATCAGCAGAGCGCTCCAAAGGTCAAGCCCCTTTGATGTATGATCATGTCAGCCCTCTAAAAAATGATCACAGGTCTTCATGAGTAAACATGCTGAATTTGCTTTTCTAATACTTTAAGACTTAGATAAATTAGAAGACATGGCCATCTATTATTTTAAGCCCATCACAAATGAGTCAGGGCTTGTTCTGCAAGAAATATACATTCACTTTAAATTATTATTTTAAAATTATTTATAAAGCACTGTAATTTACATGGGGCTTTGCAGAAGGAGTTGAAAAACTTAAAATTATTAATGACGACTTTTGGACCATTCAGTGATATGGACCTAACAAGAATATACACAAAGAAGATGGTCCAAGAGCCATCCTAACTGCCTCTGAATTAACAGTGCTCATGCAATTTGCTGTCAGCGCTTATGTCTCCTTGCTGACAGAAATACTTTTTGTCCGTTTTCTTGAGTTTGAGTCTACTTCTTATTTTACTTGATGACAGAGTAGAAGTCCGTGTTCCAGAGATTTTTCTTGGCTCTAGTACAAAGTCTTGTTGTTATTATTATTATTTATTAGAGCTTAATTACAGAAACAGCATGATTGCCTCAGCACGTTTTTCTAAATCTCAGATAAATCACGATCTGAAAAACCTGCTTCATTTGTAAAAAGAAGCAGGCCTGACCAGGAACACATATATCTTTATAACTGTCTCCTGACTTGCTTCCTGGTCTTCCTCATATTCCTGCCATGGAACTGTGTATTAGCAGCTCCACAGCTAATTCAGCGGTCAACGTTCCATTCTAAATTTTGTGTTTAACCCACTCTGACTTTGGCATGATAATCATGATAATTAGATTGTCCCGAAAATGTACATGCCTCATCCAGAAGAAACCTTTATTTTCTTCCTCCAGCCATGTTAAAGTTACAGGCCAGATTTTTTTAAAACTAGTAGCTAATTTCTCTTGTTTACCTGTAACTCAAGAACAGCTTAGTGTTAAGACTTCAGTCATCAGGGACCAGATTCATCAATGTGCTGTGGTTGGTTTGTGTTGGTCCAGTGATCCAAAGCAGCCATAAACCTAGCTTAGCTGGCTGGCTAACCCGTGATTATAGCTGCTTTGTTTCACTAAAGTGGTGCAAAGCAGCCGGAGCACAATGATGAACCTGGACTCAATTCTTTTGCTAACACAGGTGCACCCTCCATTGAAATCAATGGGAGCTGTGCTCAGAATAGAGCCAGATTCTGTGAGGTGCTACATGCCTCTGAAAGTCAGCGAGAGTTGAGGGTATCCAACACATCTGTGAAGATTCTCATCTCCTAATAGGACTGGTCCTTAAGTGAGGATATATTGGGCTCCCCCTGTACTCAATAGTCTCAAAACACAGGCTAGCTTAGAGGAAAATCTGTTAACATAAAAAGTTATTAAAGATTATTTGCAAATCGACTTATTCTACACAAGTCTGGTCCATGGGAAGAGAGGAGGAGGCAGAGAAGGAGAGGGCAGGAAGGAAAGCCAAAGTACACACCCTGGAAATTCAACAAACTTCCATGCTGCAAATTTGGTCTGTCTTTGGTAGCAGCAACTGGTGCTCGATAGCCTATGCATCTTGTCAGTAGAGAATATAAGTGTGGAGTAGCTGTATAGGCACCCAGGGACTATTTGAAACCAGGGTTGTTGTGTGGATTTCACTGTGGATTGCATGAGATGCACGGCTCAATCCTGCAGGGTGCTGGGCATGACAGCCCCAATCTGGCAAAACTCTTCAACACATTTTTATCTTCAAGCACAAGGAGTCAGTTAAGCACTTCACATGCTGAAGTGATTTACAGGACTGAGGCCTTATTTGATGGACATGTACATATTTATATGTACTGTTGTGCTCTGCTAGGCAACTTTGACGTGTGCTTTTATACAATCATTTATGCTCCTAGCCAAAGGGAGTCTACAGCACAATATATGCTAATACATAGCTTTTCCATATAGCTTTAGAGGATTTTTTTCCTCTTTTCATGTGGATTTTCAAGTGAAAGACATTATGTGCTCTTCAGTAAATAACTATGTTCTCCCCTCCTTACCTCTTCTAAACATACCCTAATTTAGGCATGTTGGCTTGGGAAAGGGTTATATTTCTATGTGAGGAAACAGTCTGGAATTTCCAAACATTTTTTTACCCTTTGAATTCCTAATAAATATGTAACATTTCAGCCAGTCCAAAAAAAAAAAAAATCTGTATGCCCCAGAATAGCCTTCTGAGTAAACATTGGAGGCTGTAGCTAAATAAATAATTAGATTGAATATTGCAAACTCTATAAATAAGTAGAGCATAAAATAATTCTCCAGCTCCTGAAGTGGATAAACAGGATAGCTGAAGGGTGCCCAAAAGTCTGTTTTTATTAAACCTAAATCTAAAATGCTATTTTGGCTTGATTTATAGCCTACGTTATGTTTGAGAAGTCAGCACAAAGGGGGTTGTATATTATTTCCCCATAGGTATGTGTTTGCAAAATCTGAAGAGTGTTATCCTAGATTTAATGTGATTTTTTAATGTGTTTAGTGTCAAACTTGTAAGCTATTGGAAAACAACACAGAGTCATCTCCGTTATTTTCTGCTATTGCACCTTCTTTTTATGAAATTGTGCTAATATTTAAACAATTGGCTTTTACAATTAAAAACATGCATTATCATCTTTAGTAAAAGAAGTTTGGCGGCATGCCCAGGATTAATATCTGAAATAAATACAACCAGGACTGTAGAAGATAACATCATTATGAATAAAAATAAGGTTTTTTTAAATTCCACACCAAATGTAATGTTCCTTTTATGTTTTTAATAAGTACTGTGAGTTTCATAATGATATAAACACAGCCATTTTCAATATTTTTCTACCAAGACCTCCTACAACAAATAAATATCATTGTTTGAATGCATGTGACAATGACTTTAATTGGCAAAGCTATTGGAGTGGATCATATAGTGGGAAGCTTTAATGAATGTAATACATTTCGCTTTGTGATTCCGTTTTGTACCTAATTTGGGACTTCAGTCATATAAATGTATATGGTGCTTCAAGGCTACCACTATTTGTATTGTGCTAAAATGGAAGATCTATGAACAAATGCTTAGTAAGATAAGACACTTGTTTAAAATCTATTCTCCAGTCCTCCAAACAAAATATATTGAGAAATATGGAAAAACCCAAAATAACCAATGACACAGTATGCTTGCTAAAAGAATTTCCAGACAACCAAAGTTTAAAATTCAGTAGAATAAGGGACATGAGAAAAGAATAGACTTCTAGAGGGCCGAATCATGAACTCCTTTACTCTGACTAATAAGCAGTTGCACATGTTGTCTCATTTACTTCATATGGAACTGCTCATATGAGTAAAGGCGTCTATAATCTGGCTCTGAATAAATATATATTCTGTTGAGAAATATATCTTCTGCTACAAAAATGTATTATAAAACAATATAAGTGTGGAGTAGCTGTATAGGCACCCAGGGACTATTTGAAACCAGGGTTGATGTGTGGATTTCTTTATGGATTGCATGAGATGCACGGCTCAGTCCTGCAGGGTTACTAGTTTAATGGATATTTGTTGTACACTGCTCTGTTTAAAGAATACAATTTTGGAGAAAATTATCCAAAAGAGAATCTATACAGCAGAAATCCCACAAAAATGTGTGGTTTGGGTCTGAGGTCTTCATAAAGAGTCCAAGATACTGTGTCCTGAGCAAAATACCTGATAAAAGTACAGTAAATTTACCTTTCAGGCACCATAGTCCTAAAATATGAAAGAAAATAAAATGTATTTATTTACTGAAATTAAGACTATTTTCCCTCTTAAGTGTAATCTTAATGGAACAATTGAAGAGCAGTTAGTTCCACAGCATGGGGCATCCTCGATGCAGAACTCTAGCCTCAAGCATGTTCAGCCTGCCTGCACACCTCTAAGTGCTTTATAATGAACAATAAAGCAGTCTGTGTTGGAAAAAGCTGTTGAGCTGACTAAGCATAAAGAGTGAGACTTTTCCACCTTGAAACGATGGTCTGTACAAGCGAGTCCTCAAGCGAAAGAACATACCATTGGGTGAGCTTTCATCATGTTGGCTTACCTTGAAAAATGCAGGGAACTTCTACTGCTAGGCTCTGTCTTTTCATAAAACCTAAATTCTCTTTAGAAAACACAAAGAACACAACAGCAAGCAGCTCGCTCAGCACATTTGTGACTGATGAGTTGGAAAAACATTCTTTTAGACAAATGTCCATTTTGCCTTATTAATTTAAGCAAGGATTTTAAAGACAAAGCCCATCAAACATTAGATAAGCATTTTAAGTTAATGGGCCATGTAGTCCTATTTTCCCACAAACTCAGGAAGCTTCATATTATGTCCTATTTTTACAGCAACATCAATTATTAATATGTATACTTTTGCTGACAGAGGACCTCGCTAAAAATGTGAGTTTCGTTATCCAGTTCTGGGTCATTAACTATGGAAAGCTTGTAAATATAATGGTTTATTCACATGGGAAGCCTTCATTAAGATGCATTATTCTATAGCTGATGTGGCTATAGTGCATTATTGAATTCACTGTCTCCATCTAATATTTGTAATTTGTTTTTAAATGAGTTGCTGTTTATAAGGCGAGTTAACAAATTTGAATTTTGCATGGCCAGAGAAATTTCTTTAAGATGGAAAAATGCTTCTGCCCCCAAGGAAAAGCTATTTATTAGTGTCTGACTGCAGAGTACCTCCCTAGGAGTCAAAAGCAGCCACATTAAAAGCATTCAGAGAAACAACATAGAAAAGAAATTGGCTTTTGTTTTTAACGTGCATTAAGTATATAGATGATAGCTATGAAAACTTTAAGAATTCTGGGGACTGTCCATGGAATATTGATCTGGAATATTGTTTGGTAATATTCAAAGATTGTCATCTGAATGCTGTAGTAGCTGGGCTGTTTGAAGTCATGTTGTCTTGGAGGACAGTCACCACCAAAGCGGGGCAACCCCTCCATCAGGTTAATGTTTACTTTCCCCTGCATCCTTGGACACTCTATGTGTGTAGTCATGCCTCATGACTCCTTTGTAGTCCCCTGAACATCTCCCTCTTTGAAAGGAGTATGCAAAGAAAACTCAGCAGGGCTACTGGGTTCTCTAGGTGCTGCGTGATCTCCAAGGTCGGTGAGGCCTTTAGGGTGGGATTTAGGAACCATATGTAGGCCCCAACGTTTGAAAATAGGTTTCTTAATACTACCTCAAACAGGTGACATTTAAGATGACATAAAAAACAAAACTTTCTATACAAAGAGAACAGCCTAAGGTCCACAGAAAAAGCGCTCCGGTAATGTACCGTCTTATTGGCTTTGTTCCTTTGTAAAGCAAGAGGGCAGAAAAATTATTCTCTAATTCACAACTGTATCATCATTAGCAATGTTCAATGCATTTTTCCTTTCCTTTCATTTCAATTTGAGAAGGCCGGAGATCCTATTTAAAGATTTTGTTTTAAAAGTAGATTAAATTTTTTATAACTAGTGTAAAAAACCAACCTACTGTGTACGCACTGAGCACTGTTTCCTTGTGTAGTCTGTCATTTTCCTTTGTTAGTTTTCTGAGTCTTTCACAAAGCAAGAGTAGAAGAAAAACCCTTTTTAAAGAAAGTAGAGCAATATGATTGTAAATGCACAAAAAATTGGTTGTTGAACTCAGGAACCAGGATCGTATATAAAATTATAGTGGGTTTATTTTTTTTAAAACTCACTAATGTTAAGTTGACACTGTTCTTTTTAATTGACCCAAGTTTGGGGGTGTCTAACACTTCCCTTGGGAGACTATTCATAGCCTAGTAAGTCTCGATGCCAGGAGTTTTTTCCTTCATGTTCAGCTTTAATTTTCTTCTATTTCATCCCTTCATCCTTAGTTGTACCCTATCAACTAATTTATTTTCTTCATTGTTTATATCCTTCACCTATCGGTAAACTTATCATTATGTCATCATTGTGATAAGTACTTAAACACCAAGATTAAATGAACTTTATATAGATTATGTCTCAATTTTACTTATTGCTTAGCCAACGTGTACATAGCAAGCTCTTTCCACCCCTTTCCTTATGTGTCAATCCCTTTCCCTGCTAGTCATAGACCTAAGTTGATATATTGCTCTGTGTGAATATTCTTTGTGGTCCTTCTGCTAGTTTCTATATTTAAGCCAATCAGAATTTATTTTGAAAGATCCTGAGACATACTACTGGGCCTAATTCACCATGTGCTTTACCCCCTCCCTCCTTTTCCCCCCTCAGTATAATTCCATTGATTTCAGTAGGAGTAACCCAATGGTGAAGCAGGTCTATTGGTCAATGGTGGCAGATGACAGAACAAGGAGCAATGGTCTCAAGTTGCAGTGGGGGAGGTCTAGGTTGGATATTAGGAAACACTATTTCACTAGGAGGGTGGTGAAGCACTGGAATGCGTTACCTAGGGAGGTGGTGGAGTCTCCTTCCTTGGAGGTTTTTAAGGCCCGGCTTGACAAAGCCCTGGCTGGGATGATTTAGTTGGGAATTGGTCCTGCTTTGAGCAGGGGGTTGGACTAGATGACCTCCTGAGGTCCCTTCCAACCCTGATATTCTATTGTATGTATGTAACATTTTACTAAAAGCCAAATATGCATTACATGATTTTTAACTTGCAGTTCATCATTCTCCTCATTTTCCTTGAGAACAGAAGCCATCTTGTATTTCTTACATGTGTAAACCTTGTGGTCTTCACTCACAAGCAGAATCATAACGTGTGCGCCACATCAGCCTGCCATGAATCCTTCAGTAGTCATTTATCCTAGCCCCTGTTGCTTCTTATTTCAGAATCTCTCTCCCACTCCTCTTCTGTAATTCTTGCTTATCTGGCCTTTCATATTTGAGTTAGCTCCATCTTCTCCATGATGGAAACAATCAAGCAGCAACATGTCATATCAACAGCTGCCTCTTTCCCTATTTAAATACACCATTTCCACATGAGTAATTACTGTAATTTAATTTAGGAAATATTAAGAAAAGAAAGAAAGGAATTTGGATTGATGGCCATAGAGTATACCATAACATCTAATGAAAGTACATTTGATAATTTTTTCCCCTTTTTTCTTTCATTTATTATCAAGACGTACAGAGGATGCTCACACTCTCCTTGGTATAAGTGGCACATATTGTTACTTTCTAATAAAATAGTACCCTAAGAATTAACAAGAGATAACACAGAATAGTTCCTGCAGCAAGAAGCAGCCACTGCAGATCTCTCTGCCACTGGCTGCCCTTTGTATTAGTAAAGTAGGAAATTTCCCGCTGTCCACCTCTTGCTCCTATAGGCCAGTTCATGGACTAACTTGGCCACTGGGTCTGCCAATGCCTGGCCAGCTGGTTTAGACTATACGCTAACACACATTCCTCATAAAGAGAGACACTGAGTTGCCCCAGGTCAGAAAAAATGTATGTGTGGTTCTCTGCCTCTCCTCTCAAATCCTTATGCTCAGAAGGGTCAGAGGAGAACCCCTCTCTGCTCATTGGGAAATATCCAACCCTCACCCCAGATCCCACCATTCATGGGGTTCACACCCCCAACTATTTTCCGCTCACACTCCCAGTTCTCTCTCCTTCCACCTTTCTTCTCACCACTCATGGATGGAGAGAACATTGAGACATAAACAATGATTCCAAATAAAATTACCTCTCGTGAGGGTCCAACCAGAATCTCCTTTTCGAAAGGCACCCTCCAACAGGATACCCACTGTGTTGTACCACAACAGTACCTGTAAGCCTGTCTATTCACAGAAACAACTATGGCAATATATAAGGGCAGGGTGCAGTAAGGTAGAGTTTTGCTGGCCTAGCTACACAATACCAGGCCTGATGTTATTTCCCTGGCCAATACTTCTACTCATGTAGGTTGCCTTTGAGAACAGCATAGGGAACTGATCTGATAGGAGCATCTAAGAAAGAATCTCGTCCTAGACTTTCTTTAAATTCAAGCAGATAGAAAAGTTCTGGCACGGTTTAAGAGGGAGTGGTGTCAACAGTCAGAGCAAGATCTGGGAGATAGGAGTCCTGGGTTCTCCTTTTGGCGCTGTAAACGGGCAAGTACTTAAAAAGTGGCAAAATACCTACTGCAAAGGGGTACTCTCATGTTTAATGTTTATGAAGGACACTGGGATGCTTAGGCAAAAAGATACAAGTGTAAATAATTATTGGTATTAATATTTATTGCAAAGTATTTTATGAGGATTGTTGAATGTAGACGGAATGGTTTTGGCTTCTATGGAAGCTCTGAGAATTAACCCAAGGCAATATCTTCTGAAGACATTGTCAGGTACGGAATATATGGAACTGCATCCCAAGAGCACACTGGTGCTCTAGTTTTCTTCTACGTATTAGCTCATTGACTGGTTTTGTCCATTTCGTTTCTGTATCATTTTGTTGTAAGTCACCTGAGTATGGTCCAGATACAGGAAAAATGTTTAACTGCTGTCCTGAATCAGGGCCTAAGATGATCCCACCTCAGATATAGCATAAAATTCATTTTATATATTCTGAAACTGAAGTTTACTTGGTACTTGTTGGGCATCTTTTCTGTCTGACATGTGTTAGTAATCATTGGAATCTGGTCCAACACTGACGAGAACCATCTAAATGAAACTAAACAGAAGCTGGCCAGTCCTACCATAGAGGGCTCGTTCTTTCTTTCTTGTAGGTATTCTCTCTAGTACTGTGACTTTCAGTGACGCGATATACAATGGTAGAACAAACAGAATGTAGAGCCTGATTCTAAAGCTCCTCTAAGTCAATTAAAAGATTCCCATTCATTTCAGGTCAGATTGAGAGAGACCCTGTGGGGTTTTCTCCTTCCTCTGCAGAGTGGGGCACAGGTTACTTGCTTGTTTGAACTACAGTAAATGGTGGGTTCTCTGACTTAAGTCTTTAAATCATGATTTGAGGACATCAGTAACTCAGCCAGAGGTTACGAGCCTATTACAGGAGAGAGTGGATGAGGTTCTGTGGTCTGTACTGTGCAGGAGGTCAGACTAGATGATCATGATGGTCCCTTCTGACCTTAAAGTGTATGAGTCAATGGCCTTTAGCTCAGGCCCTTGAAAGACGTTTGGATTTGTGGGGGGTTGGGTACAAATACAAATGATGTCAGGGGAAAGTACAGGAGTTATATTTACTCAGAGTGACACAGAAGATAAGTTGAACTAAATCAGTGAATCAGTTTTAAATATTATTATTATTTTTACCCTCCAAGGTGGAAAATACTTACTGACACAGAAGGAACACATTTTCAGTTTATAAATTATCACACAATGGAAAATACAATCTAGTAAAGTTTTAACTCAACCCCACAGATGATGTTTTTCATATTTCTTTGATTGAAAATGAAAGACTCATTTGTATCTATCCTAAAATGCATATATAAAATCAATCAGAAAGCTGAGCTTATTTATTTATTTTTGTAACACTTTATTCTGACTTCTAAGCACCTAAAGTTCTCTTTAGCAGGTTTATCTAATCATGGGAAATTTGGGGAGCTCCTTTTTTATTACAGTGTTTGGATTTTTATTTATGTTTTACTCAAGGGAAGTGGATTTCCTAAAGGAGTTTTACCAGCTGCCACAGAATACCAGGAAACAACTGACCAAACAGTGCATATAAAAAATTTTAACTGAACAAATTAAAAACAATGTTGTCTAATTAAAAAGTACCACTCGGAAATCCAAACATTTGAAAATTCAATTAAAAAAAACCTCTGGCACCCTTCTGACATGGATAAAGTTGGCATTTGCTGCACAGCAGTCTTCTCACCTGTCTCATTGAGATCCCAAGATCCCACGCTGGAAGGATTGTTTTTGTACATAGCAATTTTGTTAATTAAGGTTGAAACACTAACAATAGACCATTGTGTGCATCCAGGCACTTTTTATGAGTGTGTTTTTTTTCTCTCCTTTTTTTAATTTCTCACACATAAAACAAGGTTTAGAGAACATGAGTATCAACCCAGCATTCCAACATATGTTAAGTTTCTTTAATTTGTACCTTTTATTTTGAACCTCGTTCTCCCTTTTCATTTTCAGAACCCACCTCCTCAGTTCCAGAGGATAAGTGCTTCAGTAGCACGTGCCCAGAATGTGGAAACCAAGAGGTGTGAGGTCCAGGGGAGGCATGAGACTGAATACGAGAAAGCTCTGGTATCCATCAAGACCCATCTGAGAGAAGTAGAAGGTCCTGACATCAAGGAAAGTCTTCAGGATCAGATCCGCCAGTGGTTCATTGAGTGCCGGTGAGAAGAAAGAAAATACTTGCACTATAGCAATTGTATTTGCCTTAGAGGGCCTGATTCTGCCAGCATTATTCTGAGTAGCATCTTTAGTTCCAATTGGACTACTCATAGAGGAAGGACTACTTGGGTAAGTAAGGATCACAGAATCTCACAGGCAGAGAGATTAAAATTCAGGACACGTTTAAACTCCACTTTAGTTTGTGTCCTAGCTTTGTGTCTACATCTGAATACTTACAAGCTGTGAGGTAATGCTTCCTGTTCGAATGTATAGGGGATGAGAGGAATCGTCAAGCCTCCCATCAGACAAAGGAATTGGGATTTGCCATAGTGGATCAAATAACTGGTACTTAGGTCCCTTTTCCTGCCACTGGCAGCGTCCAATAGCTAGTGTGAATATCCCACATGGGGCCTGATACTCCAAACACTTAAGCACATATATAATTTTACTTGTGTGTATTCCTATTGACTTCAGTGGAACTTAGCACGTGAGTAAAGTTAAGCACCTACATAAATGTGTACAAGCTCAGACCACTGATACATATGGACTTCTGAGCAAGTTCACCTTAGGCAAGTTTTCTTTAGTTGATGAAATTCTAGATGTTCAGCTCTAACATGGTATTATTGTTGTGAAGTAGCATAATAAGGAAATACAGATTGCTTGCAAAATACTACTAATCTCCAGTACCAATCTTTGAGATCTGTTAACTAAAAGAAAATTGAGATTCAGATGGCAAATCCAGGGATTTATCAGTTGAGTGTCAACTGCTTCGCACACCTGTTCATGATTACGGTGTGTTTTGCCGTTTTGGCTGTTTGCCCAATTTACATGACAGATGATAGTTTGACTTCAGGAACTGTGTCATCTACATTCCTGGTTCATATTTTGCTTTTTCGGTTGTACCTCCCTACAATATGCCTTCATGTGGTACTCAACTGTCACAAATACAGGCAGTCCTCGACTTTACAACATTCGAGTTACAACAAACGGCACTTACGATGCTTCTACATTGACACCCTGATTCAACTTATGACTATAGGTTTCGAGTTTACAACGCTCGGTCCCACAATGGAGTAGATCGCAGTACTGAGTTATGATGCAATTGTAAGGAACCAATTGTGTCATAAGTCCAAGGACTGACTGTATATTGATATCACCAGTGAGTCTTCATGTGTTTCTAAGATACACATTCTGCTAAATCCTGCTCTGCTTGTGTCTACGTGCTCCACGACTTCCTTTAGTTTCTGTTTAGTACATAACACTAAGTGTGCGTACGAATTGTTGAAAGCCTGGAAGTTGTAGATAACTGGTGCCAATGATCATTGCATTATAGTGTTGAGCAGTTTTTCCACCCTTACTTACAATCAGTAGTATCTTTGAGAACAATGGGGCTGCTGGTGGATTACTCGCTGAGTGCAAGAATGGCAGCGTCTGACCATAAGAATCTGCAAGAGTGAAGGCAACAATATTCAGATGATAGTCTTCAAAAAGACAGACCTAAAAAACTTGAGGTAGAGAGTATGTGGAATATGAGCAGTGAAACTAAATTTAAAATCTTCCAGGTTTTCCAGGACGTTATTTTCTGCTGTACACTGAACATTATCTCAGCAAAATAAAGTGATAAGGGCCTGGTCCTAAGCCCATGGAAGCTATGGTGAAATTTTACATTGACTTCAATAGGCACAGGAGAGGCCCTAAAAGACCTTTGTATGTGTGTACGTACTTGCTGAGTTTTAAAGATCTGAAAATGAAAAGGGAATAACATTAAATATAGGAAAAGAAATTATAGCAGTCATTAAGGGGTCCCATCATTAAACAGGGTTGAGATGCACGGTGGGGCTAGGGTGGTGGGGTTAGGGACTTCTACCCTGCAGGAGGCACCTGCCAGGGCTCGGGGCTTCAGCAGGAGTGGGGTGGAAGTGACCCACTTGTAGCATTACTTATTAGCCAATTGAATGCAACGTGTGAAGAGTTATGGGGAAAGAGCGTTCTGTAAAACTTCCAGTGAAGAATTTGCATATTAACCACAAAGTGAGTCTTTAGTCAGTGAATTGGATACATTTTTAAACTGTTCTGTTGCAACTGAAAGTACCAATGATAGTAGGAATTCATCACAACCTGAGAAGAAAAGTAGACATAGGCATGACCCTGCTTACTTAAAGTTTGGGTTTTCATTTACTGAGGACCAAAATGATGAACACAGGCTGCAGTGTGTCATCTGCAGTAAACTTAGCAAATGAAACCCTAAAACCATCAAAGTTACATAGCCATTTGGAGACAAAGCACTCTAGCTATAAAGACAAGCCTCTTGATTTATTTAAACAAAAAAGCAAAGGTTTGGAAACATCACAAAAAACACTTGAATGTGTATCTACTGCCCGGTAGCAAGCATTGCATGCCTCTTACCTTCTTGTATACCACATTGCAAAATGTAAAAAAGCTCATACCGTCACTGAGGAGTTAATTTTACCTTCTGCTATTGACATGTGCTCTGAAATGTTGGGTGAGTCAGCTGCAAAAAAATTAAAAACAATCCCTCTTTCCGACAACACAATACAGAGAAGAATTTGTGATGTCTTAGAAGACATCAAACTGCAAACAACTGATCATCTTTCAGTAAGCAACTGTTTTCTTTTACAATTAAATGAATCTACAGATCTCTCAAACCGTGCTATCTTGGTGGTTTATGTGAGGCATGTATGGGAAAGTGATTTTCAAGAACAGTTCTTGTTTAGGGCGGATTTGCCTATTTCTACTACTGCTGCTGATATATTTGTTACACTAGATAATTACTTGGAGTCAGTGGGTTTGAGCTGGTTGAAGTGTGTTGGTATTACAACTGATGGAGCCGCTTCAATGACAGACAGGGAAACATTCAGGAGCTGTTCAAAGAATCCTTTTGAAAGCATCCAATGAAATGTGGGACCACAGTTTCCTGCACAGGGAGGCCTGAGCAGCTAAAGACATGTACCTGAGCATCACTAAACTCTTAAAGATGTTGTCAAAATGGTGAGTTACAGCAAACAAAATGCCAAGAATTCACGATGCTTGCAAGTTTTCGGTCAGGAAATGGGCAGTGCACATGTACATCTGCTTTACCACGCTGAGGTTCATTGGCTATCCTGTGGCAAAATGTTGTCTCGTGTATACGAAAGTAAAAGTGAGTTGGCAGCTTTTCTTGAAGAAAAAAAGTCTCACCTGGCAGAGCACTTCAGTAACAACACATGGCTCGCTCAAATTGCATATCTGGGAGATATATTCAAGCAGCTGAACGATTTGAATCTGTCTTTACAGGGCAGAGGGCACAATTGCTTTGAGTAGACTGACAGAATTGCTGCATTCAAAAATACCCCTCTCTCTGTGGAACAAACATGCTTCAAATGATAGGATGGACATGTTTCATAACGCGTCTCTAGAAACAAAAAAAATGGAAATATTCTGCTAGCCAAGAAGCCCTGAAGAAAATTATCAGTCATCGTTTAACTAAGTTGCACACAAGATTCTGTGATTACTTTCCAGACGAGCAACTGAAGGGTGAAGAATGGATACAGGGTCCATTTGGAGTTGTGTTGGAAAACATGAGTCTACCTATGAAGCAAGAATCTCAGCTGGTCGAGTGATCTTGTGATCGCAGTCTACAAAGAAAATATACTGAAATGAACCTTCCCCAATTTTGGTGCAGTGCTGCTGGAGAATAGCCTTCTCTTGCTTGCCATGCTGTTGGAATCATTTTGCCTTTCAGTACAACATACTTGTAGAAAACTGGATTCTCTGCCTTGACTCAACTGAAGAATAAAAGCAGGAACAGACCGGATGTTGAACAGAACCTTCAGATTGCGCTGACTACAATTACGCCAAACTTTGATAAACTCAAAGAGAAGCAAACTCAGGTTTCTCATAAAGTGGAACCTAGGATTTATTATACTGTTGTTAATGTGTTCCTCTTGATGTTGATTTCTGCTTTTAGCTTTCTGACTGTTGAGCTGCTTTAACTTAGTATCATTTTTGTTGTTGTTATTACATGTAGTGGGGGCAAAATACTTGTGTGTTTTCTACTTAAGCTATTTACTGGGGCAGGTCTGGCCATCAGTGTTTATAAATGGGTTCTGGTCCAAAAAGGGTTGAGAACCTGTGCCCTAAAGGACATATAAAGCTTGCATATTATAGCAGCTACTATCATCTTTTTGAACCTAAGACTATATCTCATTTGCATGTGTATGTTTACCTGCTTTAACCTTGTAAATAATTCTCATTTCTTTTTCCTAGTTAATAAACCTTTAGTTAGTTTATTATAGGATTGGCTACAAGCATTTGGTGAGAGATCTAGGGTGCACTTGACCTGGATTTTTGGTGTCAGGGACCATCTATCACTAAGTCCAGCTTGCCTCAGTGGGAAGATAGACTGGAGTGCCCAAGGGGACTGTCTGTGACTCCATGTTAAGGCTGTTATTATGTTTGAGGAGTTCACATTTGATACTTGGTTGATGAAATCGAAGTATAGAATACACAACCAGTTTGGGGTTCGTGCCCTGTTTCCTGACAGTCTGCCCTGAGGTTGGCACTCACAGTCATGAGCCACTCCAGATATCTTGAAAGTGACACAAGTCGTAATGAATTATCTGCCCTCTCTGTGGGAGGCTTCATGTAACTGACCAAAACAAGCTTCCCACAGACATATTCATTTCCATCTGAATAGGTAAGAAGAGAATCTGCAGATTTCTAAACATGGAAGGGGTATGTAACATGTAGAACTAACCTGTCCGCATGATGCATGAGGAACCTTCTAATACTAGAAGAATTTCTGTGTCCTCTTCCCTGCATGCCTCACTGAACAGAGGCTGAACATTTGAAGTGCCAAGCTTTACATTTCTTATTACATGCCAGGATATATTTTTAATTGCCTTAAAATTAAGAAACAAAATAAACTTTTAAATGTTGCTTATAAATTGTCCTTTAACTACAACTTTTGCTTGATTTTATGATCTTCTGTGGTCTATTAAAAATTAAGTAGAATCATAGAAGGTCATCTAGTCCAACCCCCTGCTTAAAGCAGGACCAATCCCCAGACAGATTTTTGCCCCAGATCCCTAAATGGCCCCCTAAAGGATTGAACTCACAACCCTGTGTTCAGCAGGCCAATGCTCAAACCACTGAGCTATCCCTCCCCCCGAGTAACTGAAGAAGGTTTACAAAGATCCTTTTCTTTCTGATAAATGATGTTACATATATTAAAAAAATAAAACCCAAGCTTATTCATTCCTCCCCTACCTTATATTCAATTGGAAAAGGGTGTGACAACACATACAATTAGCAGGTGTTACCTTTCAAGACAGCTGTTATTGTATTATAAAAACAATGGGCAGATATTGAATTTCCCCACTTGTAAAAGGCAGTGCTGCTATAAATATTTACCCCGTTTCTTTGCAGAAAAGACCAAGCATAACGTCAGTCATTCTTAAATCCAAGACATTTTTTATGGGAATAGAGGTCCTAATAAACCTTCCCAACAGAGTAAATTAAATGAAAAGGTCTGTTTTGTTGTAGCACTGCCACCGGAATCTTACTGGAGAATTCTACATTTCTTGTTTTATAACTTCTTCCCTTTTATGATCCTGGTTGTAGCTCTGCTATGCATCATTCTGCTTATCTCTCGGTGTGCTTATTTGCCTGAATCTGTACCTGGTGAATCCTTTACTGGAAAATTTCCAAGCTTCTATTTTGTCTGGTTCCTGCGCACCACCCTGGAAAATAATTGTTACAAGCTTAAAATCATTTAAAGAAATATAGCCACTCACATTAGAGAAATGTGGTGTGCATAATGGTCTCTTATTGATCACAAGTGCCCTTACGAATTGTGGAACAAGTATACAAACATTCCAAACTTAATAGCCTCTGTAATTAAATCCCTCCCAGTTGTTCCAGGTTTCAGCCAGAGAAGCCCCCACACATTGACAATGCAGAGGTTTATGTTGTTATAGAAATTAGAAGTTACATAACTAGGGCATTGGATTTATTCAAGATGTAGGAGGCATTTTTCTGCAAATTGAGTCCTTTTGGGGTTTCACATGTATGTGCACCATGACTAACTGCCACTCTTCTCTCTCCATGGAAAAGCTTGCAAAAGGGTGGAGAGAGCAGAAGCAGCATGAAAAAAATAGTGTTTCTCATATGCTTTTTATTGCTGATTTAAACCTAAAACCACAACCCTGAACACAATAGCAGCACTCGCTTGTAATTCTTCAAAGTAACTACCTCTTAGTGTGTGATAACTGCAAACCCAAGCTACAGTCAGCACTAAACAGGCAAAAGACATGAAAGCGCTCCTGTGTACATTGAATAAAAAAAAGTATCACCTTTGTCAAATTTCTTGGGATAATGAATTTAGATTCATTTTGGAAAGAAGTCAAGATGAAAAATCAGAAATCAAGATGAGGTTTTTATTACTGGAGATAGCCTCAAGAGTCACAGGGGAGAGCCTAATATACAGGATTCGCTGTAATGTCTCTTATGCCCTCTAGCTGTAACAAATTATTTTGTGAATTTCTTGGAGGATTTATATGTCTCTGCTCAGTGCTCCAGGGAACATTTCATCAGTGGCATTGCTGACCTAATAACAGGGGATCTAAGTAATAGCAACTTTTATGTACATGTTATGTGTTATTCCCACAGATTTGGGGATTGCTTTTCTGGAGGAAGGAGGCAGCCAGGGATAAATGTGCTCTCATAATAGGCTTATACTTTGCTGATTAGCTTCGAAAGATCCTCTTGCTCGGCCTGTTGACTTGAGTACTGTCAAAATGAACCGTCTGAGCTTCACTGTGAATGAATGAGACTCATTTTAAAGCAGGCGGTTCCTGTGCTTTATTGATTCATTTTAAGCATTCCTGACTGCCAGCTCAGCCTTTGATCAAGAGGGAAGTAGAAAAGAAATAGGAGGTGATCACGTTATATTTTCCTTTTTCATAAGACTGTTTTGTTGGGCTGAGATTAATGCCAAGATGCTTGTTCACAGGACTCCATGGGAAGCAGAGAGGGAGGGAGAGAAAAAGGCGGGAGGAAGATGAATGGAGGAAGAGTTTTTTCACACTGAAAGTCAACAGACTAGGGAAAGCATTTATTTGTGTAAGGCTGGGGCTGCCATATTACATTTCACATTCTGAACTCATTACTCTTTCTATAGGTAACTTTACTGTTTATGAAAGGTGCTGGATGACAGCTTCAGCAACTGAAGTCCTGCCCATGGGACGGATACAGCTTTGAGCCATAGTAATGCTGAGCAGTGGCCCCAGCACTGCACCTCATCCCTGATTTGGAGGAACTGCTTCTGGGGGTCCAAGAGGACGTACCCATTCTTTCAAGCACAGTCTGAAAAAAGCCTGACTTCTTGGTACACACACATCTTCAGCCCTGGCTGGAATGTTCTGGCTATGAATGACCACGTGATAGGATGATAGTACACAAAAGGCAGCAAGCAGCTAATATCAAAATAGCTACTCTGATTTTTACTATAAAAATATAATTTAAAAAGACAGCTGTTTAACAGCTTATAAATGTTCCCAATGTGTCCTTCCTTCTATCTGTTTGAGGAGATGGTGGCACATACTCACCGGTCTTTGGCACCACACGCATGTGCCATCCCACACAGAACCAAAAATTCAGAGCAAGGCTATCGAAGAAGCCATTGCCATGTCCCCTCAGATCTGTTCAATCACTGCAGGTAATGAGGACACAACTCCAGTAAGTCCCTTTTATCAACTGGCAGAGACACAAAGCTTGCTGTCTGGACAGCCTGGGATGTTACTACAGCTGTATCAAGGCAAAGGCAACAGCAATGCAGAGATGGTTGTGGCTCCATGGTTATGATCAGGAGGTTTATAGCAGAAATGAGGACCTTCCATTCAAGGCACGGGACCTGTTTAAAGAGCAGTTGGAAAATTCCTCATTGACTTGAGAACTGGATCAGATTTTTCTTGTAGGAAGGCTGGTACAGGAGCAGGGCCCATGGCAGATGTCCTCAGAAGTCTGTCCATGAACTGCATGTTTTGGAGAAGTAGAGATCCACACACCAGAAGACGCCGCCAGTTCCCTGAACCAGGCACATCCTTTGCGTCTGCTTCAGCCACCCAGTGAGTTAGAAGATACACCTGGAAGCCTGCAACTCACCTCTTTTATACTCCTCCCCTTTTTGGGGGGGGAATATCTGGGTAACTTCTTAAAACCATCTTACCTGTAATAATTCTATTCCATACAGACCAGAAAAAATGAAGAGGTTAGTTCAGTCAGTTCCACTCTAGGTCACTCTCCAGCCCCCATCCTCACCTTTTTTCAGGTATCCTTCCCATTTGCTGAGAGATTAAGTAAACTCCGCTTTTTCCAGTGGGACTTATAGAAGATGTTCCTCATCAGTACTGAAGAAAGAGGGCTTTACTCCTGCTACTTCTTTATTCCCAAAAGACAAGAGGAATTAATTATATTTTGACTTGGATAAGCCTCAACAGGTTCATCTATATTTTCAGATACAAGAGGGTAACAAACTAAGATTTTGCATAGGCAAGAATCACTACTAGTACAAAGTGAACCCCATTGGCCTATCCATAGCACCATAAAATCATCAACAGGTATCCTGCACATTTTCTTGAATTCAATTCAGGGGACCAGCTCTGTGACATTGGGTGCCTTAACCCACTTCCTGCTTCAGTCACTGTATCTCTGAATCAGACAATCATACCGAGCCATGTGGTAACTTCCACAGGAGACACCATCAATTCCGTGAGAGCAATGGCCTTTCTACCACAGGACGTATTTCTGGAGATAATGAATACCACCAGGAGCAGGCTTTGAAGAGTCAGCAATAATATATTTTCCAAATAAAGTTTGACAATTTATTCTTGGTATGAACTACTTAATACTTGAGCTTGCAGGCTGCTAAGCTGAAACATGGATGGAATTTTCCTTTACGAAAGGAAGAGTAAAACTAAGAATATTTTCTAATTAAGGAAATGTAAACACTAATGGGCAATGTTTGGGTCTTCCCTCACTTATCTAATAAGCTTCCATTGCATATCTAGTTGTTACATGTACTAATTTTGGTAGAAATATTGAGGACTGGAAAGACCAAAGAAAATGGAGTGCAAATGCATGACTTTCTCAGCAGACGATAAGCCAAAATCAAAAGCCCAACTTCCAATGTAATGTTCCTTTGAACAGAGGAAAAGTAACATTATGATAAATATGAGTATTGTTTTTGTGGGGCATAAAAAAAAGATCAAAATGAAAATTACCCAGGAAGATGATTCTGAAGAACAACATGTGAGGAGGCCAAATCTGTAGCCACGGTTCTACCGGCCATTTCCCACTGGTGGGAGTCAAAACTCTGGATTTGTTAGCAATTTAAACAATGACAAATTTAGTTGTCTTTTCTGATTGCTTGGACACCCCTCTCCACCCTGTCCAATTTAAAAGTGTGAACCCCTCTATTTCCAAAAGGAGTGTCATGTGAAATTAAGTCCATGTGTAGTTAACCCTGTTTTATAGGGTGTTGCTGGATTTACAGGGGGCAGGGGACACTTTGGAAGCTTCTGTGTAGTGGCAAAAGTTGCCTACTTCAGTGCATTCTGGAAATTTACGAGTGTGCTAATATTAATGGAGGCAGCTCGATGGCTTTTGGGGGGGATCTGCCGGAAGCCCCGTGGTTCATATATTTTTCATACTTGGTGAAACACAGATAAATCTTTGTGGCATGCATCTGAAACAGACCAGTTGAAGCCCAGTGTCAGGCCTCCAGAGAGAAATTGATAATTTCACTAGCTCTGCTTTCCGAATCATTACTGTGAAGCATGTCATTTCACATTCGCATAAGGTTTCTGAGTTTATACTTCAAATTAAAATGATTGCCAGTTCTACCAGGTGATTTAAAACATATGCAAAGGACTCTGCTACTATTCCTTAATTTCTTAATTTGTTTACTAAACTGTCAAAACTTTGAAGTAATCGAGGAGCATAAAATATGTCTTAGGTGCAAATCAAGATTCCTACGGGCTTACAGTATAACAAATGGCCCCTCTGAAAAAAATCCAACATTATGCATCACTCTGCAGTTTACAGACACGTAAGGGTATGCTTGCAGATAATTTCAAGTTTGAACCACTCACAAGTTATACACATAACCTTTGCAAGCAGTACTGTTCCCCCCAACTCCGCTCAAAACAAATGTTCAAACATCTTGAGTCACAAAAAGTTATTTGTGATCTTCCCTGTTGCAACCTTTATCCTCTCAAGACCTTCAGTGCACATAAAGGTATTCCCATTCAAATCAGCAGAATTGCTCATAGAGCAAGGTGCTACTCACCATAAGGATATCAGAATCAGGCCCAGAGCATGCAAAAGTGCACTTGTATGTCTGTAAAGCACCTAAAAGACAGGCTCCTGCTTCAGAGAGCTGGCAATCCAAGGAGATCACGCCTGAAAGACAGACAACCCAGTGGCGCGAGAAAAAATGTCTTGTGCTGCATACCTGTGTTATGTCTATTTTAAGGTATGTCTACACTGGCAGAGCTACATCACGGGCAGTTACATCACCACTCAGAGAGCACTGAAGGGAAACCACTGTTGTGTGTTCACACTGTCAGCTGCCTGCGCAATAGCGTGTTCACACTTGCAGCAGTATTCGGAGCGGTGTACTCTGGATAGCTATCCCATGGAGCATCTCTTCCTTTTCTGCCGCTAAGAGTTGTGGGAAGGCGGAGGGGGTCGCAATGCATCCTGGGTCCTGTCCCAATGCCCCATGATGCATTGCTTTGCATCCCAGCAATCCCTGTGCTTCCATCTGCATTTTGCCCTCTTTCAACAGTTTGTGTACTGCGCGCTCTGCCTCTT
The DNA here is from genome assembly GCF_002925995.2 of Terrapene triunguis. NCBI lineage: Eukaryota > Metazoa > Chordata > Testudines > Emydidae > Terrapene > Terrapene triunguis. The sequence continues at coordinate 1,857,560 of NW_020664526.1, read as the reverse complement.
TGGTCTGCAGGGATGGGTCCCACATTGTTGACCAATATGCTGCTCGCTCTCACTAACGTGTCACGAGTGGCAGTGGAGTTATTTCTTAAACTACAAAGGCAAGAGGAGTGTGACATTGATCTCATCACGCGTCATAACTACGACACGAAATTGCTTGTGGCATTCACGGAGGTGCTGTCCACGGTGGAACGCCGCTTTTGGGCTCGGGAAACAAGCATTAAGTGGTGGGATCACATCGTCATGCACGTCTGGGATTATGAGCAGTGGCTGCAGAACTTTCGCATCAGGAAAGCCACATTCATGGGACTGTGGGATGAGCTCGCCCCAGCCCTGTGGCGCAAGGTCACGAGAATGAGAGCTGCCCTGTCGTTGGAAAAGCACGTGGCGATTGCACTGTGGAAGTTGGCTGCTCCAGACTGTGACCGATTGGTCGCTAATCAGTTTGGAGTGGGAAAGTCGGCCATTGGACTCATGTTGATGGAAGTGTGCAGGGCCATTAATCACATCCTGCTCCGAAAGACCATGACTCTGGGCAACGTGCATAACATTGTGGCTGGCTTTGCACAAATGGGCTTCCCTAACTATGGAGGGGCGATAGATGGCATGCATATTCCAATTCTGGCACCAGCCACTGAGTACATTAATCGGAAGGGGTATTTCTCTATGGTTCTCCAGGTGCTTGTGGATCATTGTGGGCATTTCATGAACATTAACGCAGGCTGGTCCGGAAAGGTGCATGATGCATGCATCTTTTGTAACACTGGCCTGTTCAGGAAGCTGCGAGCAGGGACTTTCTTCCTGGACCAGAAGATCACTGTAGGGGAAGTCGAAATGCCCATTGTGATCCTGGGAGACCCTGCCTACCTCTTAATGCCATGGCTTATGAAATCAAACATGGAGAACCTTGACAGTAGCAAGGAGCAGTTCAACAACAGACTGAGCAAGTGCAGAATGACTGTTGAGTGTGCTTTTGGCTGTTTAAAGGCCCACTGGCACTGCCTATATGGGGGGCTGGAACTGGCTGATGACAATATTCCTATGCTTATAGCCACATGCTGTATGCTCCATAATATTTGTGAAGGGAAGGATGAAAGCTTCACTGAGGGCTGGACCGCTGAGGCTCAGCGCCTGGAGGCTGAATTTGAACAGCCAGAGACCAGGGCTATTAGAGGGGCGCAGCACAGGGCCATAAGGATCAGGGATGCTTTGAGGCAACAATCTGAAGCTGGAAGCCACTAATATTTGTTGCTATGCTCTGGAGTGCAGTGCTTGTAATGCTAGGAGGTGGCTGTGATTGGTGCACACAATGCACTGTGAAGGTTTAAGAATATTGCCGGTTGCAGGTTTGCAGGGCTGTGTTTGCTTTCAATTAATGGAATAAAGATTGCTTTCAAACCAAAGCAATTCTTTTATTTAAAAACAACAACCGGAGAAGAGAGACAAACAAAAAAAGACATCAGCACTGTGGGGAATGGGGGAAGGGAGGGTCCCAGGAGGAGGTGGGGTCCTGAGACCGTTCAAGATTTGTGTATGGCCAGGTATCATATGCAACCTTGTCCTTTGGAGTACAGTGCAGTGGGTACTGTACTTCAGGAGGGCTAACCTGCAGAGTGACGGGTGTTGAGTGCAGCGGGTACTGGGATTCCGCAGGGCTGGACGGTGATGGGGCAGGAGTGGAATGCAGCGCGTACAGACTGGAGCCAGGAGGTTGATAAGAGTGTGTTGGTGGTGCCTGGGGGGGAACATGGGAAAGAGTTTTGCGACAGCGGCTTCACGGGAGGGCGGACATGGAGCTGCTCGGCTTGTAGTGCTAGTAGCGCCTGGAGCGTGTCCGCCTGGCGCTCCATAACGTTTAAGAGCCGCTCCGTGGCTTCGTTCTGGCGCGCCGCATTCTCCTTTTGGTCCCTCTTCTTGCTATCCCACCACTCCTTCAAGTCTTGTTTTTCGGCCGCGGAGTGCATCATGACATCACGTAGAAAGTCCTCTTTAGTTCTTCGTGGCCGCTTTATAATTCTGTGCAGCTGTTCAGCCGGCGATAACAAAGAGGGAGGCTGGACTCCCAAGGTCATATATGTGAACTCAAAATGCAACATTTTACAGAAGCAGTATTGTTTGCAACACAGAGACCACTGATTCAGTGATTTAAAACACAGCAACTATTCACACACCTGTCACTAACTGGCTGACCCCAGACAAGCACACATGAGCCACAAGACCCCCAAAATGGTAAGTAACTGCAGGGGCATGGGAAATCACTCTTCCCGGACCCTGCTGTACACTGGGCATGTGGCCGTCGGGGAGAGCCAGCACTGTGTGGGGGGGCTTATAATCATTACTGTCCCCACATTTTCCGCAGGCTGTGTTCATTATGGAAGATCTCTCTCTCTGATGAGGGTGAGTAGGGAATCAAGGGAGGGTCTTCTCCAAGACTGCAGCTTCTGCCCTGGACCTTATGCAGCTCACCTGTGTGCAGCAATGGTCGTCCCCCCTGCCAGTGACGGCACAGTGGCACGGGAAAGTTACCTTTAATGGCGCAAGAAACAAAGCAGCTCTGCCAAAGAACCTGCAGCAGCAGATTGCCCAGTATCTCCATGAGAGTTTCATGGAGATCTCTGAGGCACATTCCCATGAAGTGAGAGAGTCAATCAACACCCTGTTCTGCCGCTCAGACTAGGCATGTGGTGGTACGTGCATCATACAGACACAAGCCTGCTTTCTGCAACCCTCCTGCCCCCAACAACTCACTTCAGCGATTCCCAAAATCAAAGCCACTTACCAGGGGCCTCCTCTCCTGTTTGCACTTCGCCAAGCTCTGACAGCTGTGACTGGCTAGCCTGCTCTGGGGTAGAGAAGAGCTCCTGGCTGCATGCAGCTCTGACCTTTGAGTCGCCTTCTGCTCTGGGTCCCCCCTCCTCATCCAAGATTTCATCCTCCTGGCTCAGTCTACTCTCGACTGGCACACAAGCCACCAAAGTATCCACAATGGCCTTTGCAGTGAAGGTGGGGTCACCACCGAGTATCGCATCCAGCTCTTTGAAGAACTGGCAGCTCGTGGGCACAGCACCGGAGCAGCGACTTGCCTCCTGCACCTTGTGGTAGGCGTGCAGCTCCTTCACTTTGACCCTGCACTGCAGAGTGTCCCGGTCATGGGCCCTTTCTGTCATGCATCGTGAAATCTGTCCATAGGTATCATAATTCCTACAGCTGGAGTGCAGCTGGGACTGGACAGCCTCTTCTCCCCAAATGCTGATGAGGTCCAGCAGCTCAGCATTGCTCCAAGTTAAGGATTGCCTGGTGTGTGGAGCAGGCATGGTCACCTGGAAAGATGCGCTGAGACCACTGCACATGTCACTGAGCAAACAGGAAGGGAACTTTCAAAATTCTCAAAGAATTTAAGGGCTGGGGCTCACGGCTGGTCACCTGAGGGCCGGGCAGTAGACTTCAAACCAATGACCAGAGAGGCGAGAACAGGCATTGTGGGACACTTCCTGGAGGCCAATTGCAGCACTGTAATTGACCGGGGTGTCTACACTGGCACTGCAGTGCTGTAGCCCCAGGGCAGAAAGCTGTACGACTCTTGTCAGGGTGGTTTTTTTACAGCTCTGCAACTGCGCAGTTTCTGCGCACTAAGTGGCTTGGCAGTGCATGCACCTCGGGAGTTATACCACAGAAAGCTGCTTTACTGCACAGAAACTTGCCAGTGTAGACAAGGGTCTGATCTTGCAGGGTAGTTTCAGTTGGAGTTGAGAGCTCAGCACCTTGCAGGAAGTGCTCAAACTCTTGGGCCCTTACACTACAAGCTTCTCTGGGACCTCACCTGATCTCCATGAGTTCTCGAAGATATGGCAGCTCTCTTCCCCTGAAAGCCAGGAAACATTGTGCAAAGGCACTATAATATAATATATGGAGATATACCTATCTCATAGAACTGGAAGGAACCCCGAAAGGTCATCAAGTCCAGCCCTCTGCCTTCACTAGCAGGACCAAGTACTGATTTTGCCCCAGAGCCCTAAGTGGCCCCCTCAAGGATTGAACTCACAACCCTGGGTTGAGCAGGCAGACTGAAGGAGAGGGAATTGAGGTACAATGGGGAGGTAGGAATGAGGGTTTGGGGGCTTGCCAGTTGGTGGAGAGAGAGAAAGGATTAGCGATGTCTAAAGGGCTTGTGTACACAGTGCAGTTTCTAAGGCATACTAATGTGCTGCACATTAACTGATCTGTGTAGACCCAGCTGGTGTGCATGAAAAGTTGCCTTGTATGCGTTAGTGTAACAGTGCTACATTAGTGCACACGAATACACTTTAGAAATTACACTCTGTAGCATGCATTGCTGCACCATGTAGACAACCCGCTAATAACGAGTTGTAATACAAGAAAAAGGAGGCATTGTATGGGTATGGGATGGAGGAATTATTTTTAACTTATATTTAATTCCGTTCCCGCTCTGTGAAAGTCTGTTGCTCTTTTGGGTTGGCTAGATACATTTCAGAATGCATCAGTATAAGATGTCACCGATGTCTCCTTGGGAAGGCTGCAAGTTGGGGAGGACTGGATGGTAATGGAGAGGTAAGTAGGAGTGTGATTGGGTGTAGAGAAGAGATGGTTTATCTGAAGTAGGGAGAGGGAAAGAGAGAGAAAATATATTAATGAGAAGCAAGAACATTATTTCTCAAACTATGACCTATCGTTCACAGAATTAAATGTTCTGAGAACCAAGCAATGGAGATAATAGGGTGTTAGGAGGGGAGATGGTGCTCTTACATTATAGTCTGTGGAATGAAAAGATTGGAGAAGCCCAGGGCTAGAGCGTGAAAGAAGTGTGACAAAGATTAAGAGAACCTGAGTGAAGAATTAAGAGAAACAGCCGGTGAGGAGAAAGAGAGGCAGAATCAGAAAAGAGGGATGAAAGAAGAATGTGTAGGGGAAAAAGTACACATTTTAAAAATAGGAAAGATAGAAAATGTAGGCTAATGGTAGTAAAAAAAAAGACTGTGTCTTACCTGTACTCTAGCAGCTGTTCTTTGAGATGTGGGTGCAGACCTGTGTTCCACTCAGGTGTGCATGTGCCCAACACACCAAAGCCAGAGATCCTTGCTTAGCAATACCCGTCACGGCAGTGCTTGTACCATCTGGCCTTCCCATGGACGTCGCTGTCATGACTCCTGTCAGTTCCTTCACCCCAGAATCTAAGGCTGGAGACTCCAGTACAGAGGGGACAGAGGGCGGGCCATGGAATACACATCTTCACCCACATTTCGAAGAACAACAATTACAATACAGGTCAGTAACTATCTTTTCTTCTTCAAGTGGTTGCAGATATGTATTCTACTCAGGTGACTCACAACGGTGGGGCTTGGAGCCTACCTAAACAATGATTGCAGAACTGCCTTCCCACAGTTTGCATCTGACCTAGATGCTGCGGTAACAGCAAAATGTTTGGTAAACATATGCATAGAAAACCACATAGCAGCCCTGCAAATTTCCAATATTGAAACATCGCTGAGAAATGAGGTCAATGTCACTTGAGCCCTTGTCAAATGAGCCTGTAATGTCTGTGGAGGCAAAACCTGAGCTACTTCATAAGCCATGGTAATACAGGAAGTTACCCATCTGGAAATTGCCTGCATGGAGGCCAGCTGACCTTCCATTCTATCCACATAGGAGACAAAAAGTCAAGGTGATGAAGGAAATGGTTTAGTCCTTTCCAGAGAGAACACCGAGCACCGCCTCATATCTAACACTGCTCATCTGCATTTGGGGTGGTTTCAGAAAAAATATAGGCAAGTAATTAACCTAGTTAAAGTGAAACTGTGAGACCACTTTGAACAAAAACTTTGGATGTTACCTCAAGGACACTTTGTCTTTGAAGAACTAAGTATATGGAGGGCCTGATATTAAGGCTTGGAATTCGCTGACTCTTTTTGAGGATGTTATAGCCACAGGAAAGGCTGTCTTTTGGGCAAGGACAGACAATGAGCGGGTTGCTACGGTATTAGCTCAAACCCATGAGGGTGGCCAGCAAAGTATTAAGGTCCCACAGCAGGATCATTTTCTTCACAGGTGGAAACAGGTGGACAATACCTTTCAAAAATCTCACTACCATGAAGTTTGAAAAGATCAGCTTTCCCTGGATCAAAGAATAGCCTGGTGAGATCGCCGCCACATGACCCTCAATGAGCTAAGAGCTAGACCTGAGGACTTAAAATATAACAGGTAGTTCAAAATGTCCTGAACACTAGCCGACATGGGTTGAATTCCCTTAGATATTGACCAAACCAAAAAAACACTTTTTTTTTGGCCAAATAGGTAGACCTACTAGATAATTTTCTATTATTAAGCAGGATCCTCTGAACTGCTTCTGAACATTGCCCTTCCACCTCACCTAGCCATGCACCATCCATGCTGTCGGGGGAGGGGGGGAGGGAGTGGGGAGAGATTCCTCAGTGCTAGATGCATAACCTGGCCATGGTGTTGAGTTAGTAGGCCAGGAAGGAGAGGAAGAATCTTGGGAGGTCAAACAGACTGACTGAGAAGGTCGGAAAACCAGCATTATCGTGGCCACGCCAGTGTAGTAAGTATCAGTTTGGCATGATTCAGTTTCAGTTTGAGGATAACCAGAGACAGGAAAGGAATAGGGGGAAGGCATACATCAGATCCATGCCCCAATTCAGATGTGAGGCATAGGTTAGAGACCCTGGACTGAACCCTGCTCAGGAACAAAGTTGACAGCACTTCTTGTTGTGCTTTGTTGCAAATAGGTTGACCAATGGGATGCCCCATTCCATGAAAATGGACCTCAGTATGCTGTTCCCCAGAGATCACTCATGGTTGTCAGACAAAGCTCTGCTGAGATGGTCTGCCAACTGCTTTTGAGAGGCTGTGAGTGTGCAGTGTGGGCTTGATGTCTTCTTTGATGCAAGAGTCCCAAAACCTCATTGCTTCCTGACAAAGCTGGTTGAAGTCAGGTCCTTGCTGCTTGTTCACGTAACACGTTGTGTTGGTACTGTCGGTATATGAACCACTGCTCTCCTAATCGCAGAAGGCACAACGCACATTGTAAATGGCTTGAAGCTCCAGTACATTGATACAATACAATGTTTCCTCCTCCAACCACAGCCTTGAGAGGGGCTACAAGGGCCAGAGGGCATGAGAACCGCCCCCCACATGTACTGTTAAACAAAGTGGTCCAGCTTCAGTGTGCTGGGCACATGCACACCTGACTGGAATACACGTCTGCAACCACTTGAAGAACACAGCATAACACAGGGAACAGTACCCCAATATCACAGAATCATAGAAAAGCTGGACGGAAAGGGACCTTAAGAGATCTTCTAGTCCAGTAGTTCTCAACCTGCGGCCCATCAGCACACAGCTGTAGCCCATGTGACATCCTCGGGGCCATACAGGTAGTATTGGATGCAGCCCACAACGGTATATAGGTTGAGAACCACTGATCTAGTCCATCCCCCCCGTGCGCACGCAATATTAAGTATATGTAGACCATCTCTGCGATGTTTGTTTAACCTGTTTTTAAAAACCTCTGAAGATCCGTCACAGCAAGCAAAAAAAAAAATTGGACTAAAATATAAAGATATCTTTGATTGTATATCATTTATTTTGAGAAGTCAGAGTATCTGTCTGCATAGTGTCTGAGACCTTGAAATATATGGCTGTGGACATGAGGTGGGGATGAGAGCCAGCATATTCTTTTATATAGGAGGTAACTTGGGCTAGGAGGAGATGGGGAACATTTTTGGTTTAGAAAAAAATTGTTGAATCTTTTTTCCACAGTGTTGATGCTGGGTTTAAGGATGTTTTTATATTGCAGTGTGGGTATCTGTGTCTGATGGGAAATATTTCTAATTTGGGGAGGTCTGTGGTTTTGGTGTGTGATTATTTAACAAGTCCCTGACAAGTTTTCTAGAACAAAATTTCAGACGAACAACATGTTCAGCATTTAACATACAACATCTCTGGGTCACACTCTATCAGAGATGGCATAGAGTTCACAGTGCTTCCAGTGGGAATGTATGTGACAGCAGGAGTTTTGTGGTTCTAAAATGCAGGAAATTTAACCTGGTATTTCAAATTGCCAAGAGACATATCTTCCCCAAGCCTTGTGTTTCAATTTCCCTGCCCTTGCTTGTACACCTCTACCCCGATATAACGCTGTCCTCAGGAGCCAAAAAATCTTACCGCATTATAGGTGAAACCACGTTATATCGAACTTGCTTTGATCCACTGGAGCGCGTAGCCCCGCCCCCCCCCCCCAGAACGCTGCTTTACCGCGTTATATCCGAATTCGTGTTATATCGGGTTGCGTTATATCGGGGTAGAGGTGTCCTTTGAATAAAGTGCTTTGCCCTCTGATAAAGACCAAATGACGCAGCACACAATTAGTTTGTGATATCACTATAAGGACAAGAGCTCAGCAATACTTTAAAAAGTGATTAGGCATTTATATGGTTAATAAGATTATCCAGAGCAATAACTAAATATTAAGAGAACAAGCAAGAGGTTGGGGCAGGATCTGAATACTCACAATCTAGGGCAATGTCTATCCCAAGTTAACAGGAAACTTTCCCTGGGTGGGCAGGTTATCCCATAACTGAGTACTCTAGGGCCGCTTGCATTCGGCAGTAAAACAGCTGGTACAGGCCTAGTACTGACAGGGCACTGATTAGATCCACCCCTCTGCTTGGCAAGAGAATGCTAAGCGAGGCAAAGCTTTTCCTGTAAACAGGCCGTACACCCTTAGAACACCAGAAGTACCCCTTACTGGATGAACAGTATGTTGCATGGCTTGGCAAGCATTTAATTTAAACTTTTCTCAGTGCAAAGTTAGCTATAAAAGTTGATTCATCTGAACCTCATATTCAAGTTGAACCCAAGTTTACAGGGAAGGTTAAAGGTTGTATTTCTATGGATGGAACAAGAGTTTGGGTGAAATCTGAGTCAGATCTACTCCTTTCAGAATCAGTTTGGATTAGACAAACCCCACCAAGCAGGCTGTTTTTATTATCCAGGTCAGAGTCCATGGCTTTTGAGTCACACTGTATTTCAGTGCTGTGCATATACAACTGAAAATCTAATTATTTGTAATAATTTAGTTTAAACACACCCAGCCATTAGCTTTCATAAACCAGCCGTGTTTTGGCTATGATTGCAGCCATTGCTAGGATTTACCAGATGAAATGTTAAAAGTTAACATTTGAACATAAAGCAGAGAGATTGACAATGAGCCTTTGTGAATTGCTAGCTCTTGTTGGCCTCTATTTGTACAAATCAGAGAAGCATTAAGTCCCATCCAATAAATTCTCTACAAAGTATGAAAAATAATTTCACTGAAGCAAAAAGATTTGAAATGTAAAAGTTACATCAATTTTGAAAAAATATGTATGTAGGATAAGTAAACTGCATCACTGACTAAAATCTGTTAAAGTGCTTCTTTATCTCCCTCCTTAAAGAGTCATACTCATAAAATAATCCTTTCATGGCTTGAAAAGGGAATCTACTTCCTCATTTTGTATTCCTGATCACGGTGCAGTCTGTCTCATTACACTGCTCTACAGGAAAAATGCTTCTGAAATAAATGTAGTCAAACTTTACTAATTCTGGGTCACTGAGAACGAAAATGATGCTTAAAATTGTTGATTGGCTCTAGTTTTCAAGATATGCTATTGGGTCAGTATATACAACCCTTGACTTGGGAATGGCGGAGGATAAGTGAGTTATAAAGGGAAGGGATCTCAATTTAAACCAGAAATGACTAAAATACATCTTTGACTGGATCTATGAATAAATCTATGACTGGGTTTGGACAGTACTTGCTTTTTAGACAAAACAATGAATGATGCAATCTGAAGCTGGTATTGCGTCATACATGATATGAATTGCATCATGTTATTCCTAGAAGTCATGGATGATGCAATCATAACGAAGCTTACATCACTCTGCTGAACAAATTGCCCTATATCAGCTCTAGAAATCATACAGTGTTGTGCTCTCTTATTTGTCAGTGTTTGATTTTGCAAAGGGACACATTTCTGTTTAGCCAAAGTGAGCAGAGATGCCTCGTACTTGTGTGAACAGTGCAGATAACTTCTGCTATGTTTGTGGTGAAGTGACTTTTGCATCACAAAAGCGCAGTATAACCACTATGGTTAAGAAAGCCTATCACCTTTATTTTGGCTGCAAAATTGGAGATCAGGACAAGAGGTGGGCCCCACACATATGCTGCAACACTTGTGTAACAAATCTTCGCCAGTGGTTGAACAGGAAAAGGAAATCTATGCCTTTTGCAGTGCCAATGATTTGGAGAGAGCCAACAGATCATACCAGCAATTGTTACTTCTGTATGGTGCCTCCAGTTGGGAAAGGTGTGTCAAAGAAGAAAAAGTGGACTGTGCATTATCCAAACATTCCATCAGCTATACGCCCAGTACCCCACGGAGAAGGACTGCCGGTTCCTGATGCACCAGGATCATTCTCACTTGAGTCAGACGAGGAAGAGGAAGAGGATGAAACTTCTGGTCCTGAACCATCAATGTCACAGGACCCACATTTTCTCCCATCCTCCTCCTCTGAACCACACCTCATAACACAAGGTGAACTGAATGACCTTGTCAGGGATTTGGAACTACCCAAGAGTAAGGCAGAGCTGTTGGGCTCCAGACTACAGCAGTGGAATCTCCTGGAAGGTGATGTTAGGGTTTCCATGTTCCGTGACCGTCAAAAGGATCTTGTCCCATTCTTCTTCATGGAAGGTGATCTTGTAGCCTGCAACAACATCGATGGTGTGATGGCAGCCCTCAACATCGTTCACGATCCAGAGCCCATCAATGCTTGCAGACTATTGCTGGACAGTGACCAGAGATGCTCCATTTAATGAATACAAGAGACAAGCCAAGAAGCGCCGAGTAGACACTGAATAGGACTAAACTATGTACAGAATAGTTTTTTGCCTTTTGTTTCATAATAAATTTTATTTATATAACCCTTTTGCTGATTTTTAAAGTGTTACATAAACAGGACAGGTGAAATATTATCATGTAAAGCAACCATAAACACATGAAAAGACCTAGGTTTACAATTTATGATTAAAACTCTACTATCTACACAATATACATAGACATAAAATGTAAAAACTTAAATATCTTAGAAACAGTAGCCAATCAGTTGTTTTAATTGTCATATTTGAATTCAGCACATCAAAATACATAATAAATAACACATTTTATCTCTGAAGCAGACGACTTCTCAAAAATTGTAGACCAGTGTTACCGGAGGTTTCCTGGAAAGTGTCTAATCCAGCATCTTCTGTGGATGTAAGCCACAATCTGTACTAGGAGGAGAAGGTGAGGAGTGCCACACAGCAGGAGTCACCCCCTAAAACATCCTGATTCCTCTGTGGGAGCAAATGCCACAGCAGGAGCTCTGCCACTTTTTGTACTGCATATATATACGTTCCCCCATCATCAGCTCAGCCCTGTGGGCTGGTGCAGAGAGGGCAGGGCCATGCCCCAATTCTCACCTCACACCCTTCTGGGGAGTCGAGCATCACTGACCATTTTAGACGTGCACAGAGTGCGAGGTTTGAAAGGGTGGGTGGCCTCGGAGCTGCGGATGCAGTGTAATGCAGCGGAAGAGAGGAAGCGCATTGTAGCCTCTTCACGTGCACAAGTGCGCATTGCTGGTAATGTTTTCCAAGTCCGATCCTTACACTTTGCTCCCAGGAACGTTTCTATCATGTTTGTGCTTCACTGTAAGGAGGATGCTCTAGAGAAATGATCCATTGTAGGTGCTGAGTGTAAATCTTTCCAAGTTCTGAGAAAGTGGGAAGCAATTGGATTATGATTTGAGAGCTACGTAAGCAAGGGTTGACTCCAGTGTCATAGACGACTTTCCTTACAGTTTCAGTTCAGCAGGCAAGTTTGCCTTTCCCTTTAAATATCATCGCTCCCTGGCTGCTGTAAAGAATCTTCTTCCGCAGCCACCCTGCAGAGAGCCTGCAGCTTAAAGCCCCACCTCCTGATGATGTCATCATAATTTTCTTTAAAAAGAAGAAATTAGGCTGCAGTGTTGTTCAGCAGACTAACAAACCATGAGCTGATGGTGCATTCTCTCCTATGGGTGGCTGTTGGAGTGTGCAAGTTGGGTTTTGGAAGCTCATGGTATTCAGCACTGCCCCCACCAACATCTAAGAATCTTTACAGAATTCATGACTCACAGCATTCAGACTCTACGTGGCAGACTAACACACAGACAGTTTGAAGCAAATGTATTAGCCTAACTGTATTTGAAACCACAGCGGGTAGTTTGCAGTGCTGGTTGGAAGATAACTCTCAAGAAATATCCAAGGCTCAGGATGCACCCCCTGCACTAATCCACAGGAAGGGATCTCTCATCTGACAGAGTTTCTCACACATCTTCTTGTAGGAGGAGATTACAGTGCACACCCTACCTCCCACAAGAACTGACCACAGGTGCATTCCCAAATCAGACAGAGCAATCCCCACAGAAACACAGTGCCTCAAATCTGACTCAACCAGAGCCTCACTACCAATGACTTCACCTGGCCACAGCTGCCCCCAGTGCGTGAGGAAACCCCTGAAGTGGAGTTCTCCACTGCAGAGTGGACTCCATGGATAAGGTAATACCACCCCAAGTTCTCAGGTAGTCTCCAAGGGTCTTGTTGGGAAGATAAGATCATCTTCCCCACCCCTAATCCCCACCCAGTGCAGGAATCTCAACCCCCCAGAGTTCTTTAACTGAGACCCTGGGAAAGGGGGGACACACACCATTAAACTTCCGCAAAGAGGAGGAAGATCTTTATGCAGAGATTCCCAGGCGCATGACCAAGCTCCAAGTCTGTATGTAGGAATAAACATCAGATCTACGGTTGCTTAATTTCTCTTTCTGATAAGGAGAACTGCAATGAACTAAACGCTGTAATAGTCGCTCCATCTTAAACATAAGTTTGAAGGCACTCGATTAAACCAGAGCAGGTAGAAGTCAAACTCAGGGCTCATTCTCTGCACTTCATTTGAATGAAATCCCCCGGAATTCAACAAAGTAGCATGTGCAGGAGAGTTAGCGCCTGTCTATATGAACACTCAGTTTGCAGCAAGCGGGGGTCTAAATCTACCCTGCACTAACCTGATGTGCACTAAGTGCCCGTGTGAACCCTGCTGTCACGCACTAAAAGTTCCTTAGTGTGCTCTAACCTACTGTTTCAAAGCAGGCTAGAGCAAAGCACACTACAGAACTTTTCATGCGCAGCAGGCTAGTGTGAGGTATATTTACATCCCAGCTTGCCGCAAATTAAGTGTTCATATAAGCAAGCCTCAGACTGTTCAAGCAATACTAAGGGTAGGGCCAGAGTGCTCTAAACAGCATCAAATATCTTATTCTTTTAGAGTATCAAACTTGTCAGCCAGTTTAAGAAGAATATACAGCAGCATATCCCAGCTATCCCAAATAGATGAAATCTGGCACTCAGTTTTCCTTTCGCAAACAGGAGAGTGGGTTAATGAACTTGGCGTCACAGAACGGTAATGTGTTTTTTGGACTGCAAAGATGACTGAGTTTTTCAATTAGCAATGTTGCTAAATGGTTCGCTTAGTATTGCACTGAGACTGGCTTTTAATTTAACTCATTTGAAATATTTCTCCCTATCTTCTTTCACACTTTAGGAATCACAGGAAATAAAGTAGAGATTTCAGACAATTTATATTGCTAAGGGTCACATGTTAGTGACTTTCAATTAAAAAGCTAGGTATTTTGCAATTACAACTGACCAACACTCTCTAATTAACTGTTTCTACAGCCTCTCTTTAAAAATTATCAATATCCATCCAGGGTTTCCCCCCCCCACCTTTTCTATATTCTGTTTAATGTGATTATGATTTATTCAAATAGGGCCCCAAAAACCAATTGGAATGAACACTGAAATTCAGTCACTGTGTCTGTTTTCATATGCATGAAATTGCGTCAGATTTATGATACAATAGTTCATTTAAAAACTCAAGAAGACCACAGAGTGAACTGGATATCTGGAAGTGAAGTGGATGAGAATGTTAGTAACAGTACAATGTGGAGCATCATACCTTGGTGGATTATTTAAAAATTAACAATAATATACTGTTCTTCTGCACTCTGGTGTTTTTAAATAGCTATAATTCTCATTCCCCAATCAAATTTTTTCTTGCATGTCACAAATCCTTCTAATGGAAGTGTCTTCTCAACCATAAATATAGTGTCTTTAGCGCAATACGAGGATAGTGGTCTAAAAATGTAGCAAAAAACCACTCTCCAGAGCAGTAGTACGGTGCTTGACAGATGTTGACTGTACGTAGTCTTTTATAAAAGTTTAGGGCCAGATCGTGGGCACATGAGAGGCATAGTGAGCCACACATGGGGTAGCCATAATTGGGTTGCTGACATGGGGAGCACAAGCCCTCATCTTGTTTTAACACCAAGGAGCCAGAAGATGATGTGTGACAAAGATATATCAATGTAGACTACCTTTCCTATTGGTAAAGTGGGTTGAAGTAGGCCTAAGACAGCCTAACAATGTATAGGGGACTAGTAGTGAAATGGGGTGGGGGTCTAACAACACCTTAAGAATCATCTGTGACTTTGTCCCTGGCCTATCTAAGGAGACCTTCCTGACACAGACCAACTTTCAAACAATGTTAACAGTTAAAAATCAAATAAAGTCACCTCATTTTAGAGTTCTTTTGGTGATATTGTGTTGCTTACACCACAAACACAATGGGCCTGATTCTACTTTTGCTTACACTGGTAGATTTATTCTCTGAAATTAATTCAAATGAATTAAATTACAAGTGTAAATCTGATCTCACTCTGATCTCATTTCATTGACACAGGCATTTTCATATGACAAGTTTTTATCCCCATAGCATTCATAAATTTGTCAGCCTCCATGTACTCTACACTCTGCCTACTCATCAGCATCTTTTTTCTTAGGTGAAGTGTAGGGTATAAGACCATTAATTATAACATTAAGGGCTTGTCTTCACTATGGGCTAAATCGGCACTGCTGCAATTGATGTAGCGGGCATCAATTTAGAAGGTCTGGTGAAGACACGATAAGTCAACGGGAGAGCACTCTCCTGTCCACTTAATTAATTCACCTCAGTGAGAGGTGGAAGCTGAGTCAACACAGCATGGTGTAGACACCATGTTAGCTTGATGTAAGTTACTTAACTAGCATAACTTAGATTGACTTACATTGCTAGTGTAGACAAGGCCTAACTTAGCTACAAACTTAAGAGACCTTTCTGTGACAATGTATTTTCACTGCAATAATTATTTAAGAACTACTAATGTTACACAAGCATCATTTACCGTGTAATAGAGCTAGCCAAAAAACAGAATAGCTGTCCCCCCAAAAATTCCGAGATTTCAAAATTTTGTTTCTTCCCAAATTGGGACAAAAAGTCAAAATCTTGGAATTTTTCATGCAACAAAATAGTCCAAAAAGTTTTGTTTTGACAAGTCAAAACGTTTCATTTCATTTTGACTTTTATAATACAACTAACAAAAGTAAAAACAATAAAGGTGAAAAGGAATGTTTCAACACTATCAAAACATTTCAATAATTTCCCATAATAAATTTCAACAAAATTGATATATTCCCATGAAATGTTTCAATTTTGTTGAATCAGCTTTTCCCCCCCGACACACACCCCTAGTATTGAAAACAGTTCCATCAAGGCCATGAAATTTATCACTAAAGCAATGAACCCAAGAAATACTTGGAGTACTTTTTGTAGTCAGGTTTCCACTGAGATCGAGTCTGATACCTTTTGATAGAGAAAGAAATTAAACTTATGCAAAAACATTTTATAGGAAGTGGAGGGTCACGGATCTGAGAGAGCTGATACTGTGACTAGTATCTTTATGGTCTACCAAGCTGCACTATTCACCCATAAAGAAAGTAATCCCTGCAGGTCAAAGGGGAGGTCAGTGGTGGGGCATTGCAAAGAGACGCACTACAACTGCCTGTCTCTACCTGGCTTGTAGATTTTTTTTTTTAAAAGAGGTGTATTCAGTTTCCATAGCTGACACCACCTTAACTTCTAGGAGCATAAATACTTCTCACAGAGAACCTTGAAATCAATATACTCCTTATACCTCATTCCACTAAAATCTCCCAAAGAATCAAGTATGACTGAGGGTGAGAGGGCTTTTTTAATTCAGGAAGTTCAGGGGTATTTGGCCTGCTGTTGCAAGGAGCCAGTTTCTGCACTTTTGACCTTAGCCTCAAGGGAACTGAAAGATAAAAGTAAATCAGTTCAGATGAGAGTTTAAGGAGAATTTTGAGCTTCAACATACATGTTGCTCCAACACAGTAGAGTCCCTCGGACAATTAAAGACAGGTTCTGATAGGAGCTATTCAATTTCAGGAAGCCTTACCCTGCACTCAGTCCAAATGAAGTATGGCTGTCAGAGGCTGGCCCATAGAAAGGACAAAGACAATTTCCAGTAATCTTGGGACAGAGTCCAGTAATGTGAGAAAAGGTAAACAGCATCTCTCTTCATGGGTGGTCCCACTGAGGGGCCAATGGGATCATGAACAAGCATATCAGGATCTGGCCCTTCAGAATCAGGCCAGTTTAGAACGGCGGGGGTTGAAGTTAGTATAAGGAGTACCCAAGCAAATAACATGAAATGTGGTACATAGCAAGATATTACTCGCTGAGGGTTTAGACCCAACAAGCAGAATTTCTGATACTATCATTAACCTGCAGCCAAAACTGAAATAATTTCAAATCAGGTAAGTGATAGCATAGATGGACCACATATGATCTGTGGTTTGGTTTGTTTTTTTAAATATGCATATCTATTTTACTATTAGCTATCATATCGTCATCAACAACAATGTCCCTGGGATATGCTTTTTTGAAGCAACCAAATTGAGGTCTTCTGCCTCTCCAGGGGTTCTTGCAAGGGAGTTCTCAGAAACTCACTTTCACAGCACCCCGAGACTGATGAGTGCGTCACTGTCAAGGCAGTTACTGATTGGCTGACAATGAAACCATTGGAAACTACAGCACAATTACATCTCTTGCTCTCTTCTCACAACCCCTCGCCCAAATACAAAGTACAAGTAGGCTAGCCTGCTGGCACTGACCAGTCCTGGAGTCCAACGTGAGGAGTTTGCATTCTGTCTGGAACAGGGTGAAAGTTACAATGTATGGCTGTAGAAAACCATGCACTGTGAAGAACCTTGTACTGTGCTTGATCTGGCATCACTGATAGTTAATGGGAGTAGGATTGGGTCAGAGACAACTTTGTATTGCAAGGACTGAGCATAAGGAAGTGCAACACCCTACCGGGGAAGAGGGAAGGATTCTCTCACTCGATCTCATTTTATTTCTATTCTCTGCTTGATAAAGTTAATATAGTTTTCTCTGGTTTTGTCGAAATTTGCAGTATGAGTTGGGCTTTTTAGCCCTTGAAAAGAGTTTAGGTCATCTGGCCTGTTTAAGGCATTACAGAGGACAGGAAATCATTGTTTCCCAATCCTGGTATGATTAGGGGCCAAGGGAACCATAACTCCTGGCAGGGAAAAACAAGACCACCATTAGGGTATGGATGGGGGTTTGCCTGAAAAGGGATGCAATGGGTCTTCTTATTGCTGATGTCCTAGCATCCTAGCTCCTGGCCTTAAAAGGCCAGAAGGAACAGGGATGGACTGGACCCAGAGCTACCCTTAAATGGAGAGTTCACACTCTGGTGGGAGAGAATCAATATTTCACTGCAAGATTTGGGGACATGGGTATTGTCTACACTTAAAGCTGGAGGTGCAAATTCCAGCATGAGGAGACATATCTGCCCTAGCTCTGATCAAGCTAGACAACACTAACATCAGAGTGTAGCCCTTGCCGTGCAGTGGCAAGCCGTCTCAAGTACATGCCTAGAGTCAGAGATGGGTACATGCTCGGGGCAGCCAGCCTGTACTGCCACTGCAGCTACGCTGCATTTTTAGTGCACCAGCTCAATCAGAGCTAGCATGCATCTGTCTCCTTGAGCTGGCATTTATACCTCCGGCTCAAAGCATAGACAGATCTTAAAGGAGTATTGTTATGCATCGACAAAAGTCCAGCTTGCTAGCTGGCAGAATACTCAGTTTGTGGGACTGAGGAAAGGGACCCAATAGGAGGATCAAATAGAAGGTGTCATGAAAAATTCCTTAAATTTTTCTTGCAAGAACTATCTTCTTGGGCACTTCTAGGAAGGTTGCAGCTAATAAAATACTGGCAGTTAATCACCACACAGTCCATTTGTGTCTATGGCCCCCTCCCTTGTGACAGTACTTTATCTTTTTATTCCTGTTATGCTGGCCTGGTAACACTTCATTTTACATTTCTTAAAACGTCACATGAAAAATACCACAGTAAGTACAGGCCCAGTGCTCCAAACACATACGTGAATAGTCCCATGGAAATCAGCTGAACTACTCACATGCATAATGTTACTCATGTAAGCTCAGGGCCTTACATCGTAAATGGTGATGCTATTCACAATACACTCCTGTACCATACCATTAGAGATGGCAAGTACTGTGTGGAAATTAAGCATTATATATGGCTAAGCGACATTTGGATGTGTGATTTATTTCAGAAGCAGCTTGCAAAGCGTTTTTAAAAAATGAAAAGCAAAAAAAGCAGGAAAATGCCATAGTTAAGAAAACTAAAATAAACCATATCAGTTGTTATACTGAGTCCATAATAGGTGGGATTTTAGAAACTGGCAGGAATTATAACAAATAGGGTTTTGTTTCTTTAAAGGATTTTTATTTGTATGTTGTCCTTTATTTGCTGTGGTCTGTACTGCTGAACTTCTGCCTAGAATCCACAGCAATTATTCATGCCCTTTCTTTTGTACAAATCCCACGTGCTTTCTTACCCTGAAAAGAATTAAATATTCTTTTTCCTCAAAAGAACAGGTTTTTTTATTTTTCTGACAGGGCCTTTTATGCAATTAGATAGAGAAGTCCTGGCCAAGATGAAAGAATAATACATGTAAAACCATGCCAGAGTAAGGAGAGTAGGCAGTAAGTTGCTGAGTCTATTACTAGGAAAATGTTTAGGTTAATGTTGTGTTCTCATAAATCAACATCCATATTGGGCCTTTACTATAACCATCTTTGAACAATACAGAATAGGGAGGAAAATATTAAAGTTAGGAATAAATTGTAGTGCTCATGAGAGGGAGTGACTGACAGGTCTCTCTTCTAAGTCTTACATTCATACAGTATCTCTCCTGAGTACATTACACACTGATTTAAGCCCAGCAGAGCAAAGGTATCCACTGTGCATTGTCCTGTTTTCTCACCCATGTCTGGTAGAAATTTGTTGCAAGTCAGAATTGAGGGGTACTGACATTCAACTCTTGGGCCTATCCTGAATGCAGACTTCCAATCACACTGATTTGTGCCAAGTCCCATGGTAATGTCAAAGAATTACCATTCAGACCTCGTTAAAATCAAAAACTGGTAAAATCCTGGCCCTGTTGAAGTCACTTCCATTGACATAAATAGAGACAGGAAGTCCACCCTAGGTGTCCCTAGATGAAAAGCTAATGTCCTTGGCCTGAGAAGGTCATTCTAGTATGTCAGATCTAAGTAATAAGAGGAATTGTTTTTGGAAAGGGAAGAGTAACATAATAGTGAAGCAGGTAGATGAGCACAAAAATATATGGAGATATCTACAGTAGTGATGGATGAATCTCAAAAGGTCTTTTTTCCAGTTCCTTAACCCAAAGAGATCCCTCTTTTCTTCATTTTGCCCTTGGTTTAACTTTCTCATTGGGCTATTTTAATTTAATTGTTGATTAACAATGCCTAATGTTTAGAGCATGTGTCTGTAAGTCTATTCACTGAAGTAAGGATTGCCAAATGTACTACGCTCCTGCTGAAAGCATTTCACTGCTTTCCAGAAAGGAAATGAATTTCTCAAGTGCTTTGGCTCTCTTACAGATCACCACACCCTACTGCTTCATTTTCCAAGATCCCCTTTCTCCACAGTCCCTGAGACATGCTGCAGAAACACATGTCATAGTTCCTTGGGCCAGACTCACTAGTTTGAGGGAAAGATATTTGCCTACAGGGCTCTCTAGAACTCATTGATTGGGTCAGAAGCAGTTTATTTATGAAAAATCCTGATCATTTGAGGCTTCATTTTGCCCAGCGCTATGCAAGTGCACAATGTGGAGGGAGGGACCACAAGGTATCTTGGCTGTGTCCCTGCCTGAGGACTAGAAAGTGGTAATCCTTATTCTCCTGTGGGCACAAGGGATTCCTTAGGTTACTGCCTCTGCTGGAGCTAGTCTCAGGGCCGCCCAGAGGGAGGGGCAAGTGGGGCAATTTGCCCCAGGCCGCGAGCCCTGGCCCGGCGGCAGTTCGGGTCTTCGGAGGCATTTCAGCAGCGGGGGGCCCTTCAGCGCTGCCGAAGACACGGAGCGACTGAAGGCCCCCCTGCCGCCGAAATGCCACCGAAGACCTGGACTGCCGCCGGGTGAGTACAAGCGCCGCAGCTCCCCTACTTTGCCCCAGGCCCCCTGAATCCTCTGGGCGGCCCTGGCTAGTCTCCATAGATATGGTGGACAGAGAGTGATTTCTTCCTAACCGTGATCTGCAGCGTCTTCCATTTGGCTTCTGCTGCAGCCACTGAACCCAATCCCACCCAGTGACCATACTAGGAAACTTTTCTTTGCAAACTAATATCTCCCAATCATATTCATTTTAAACAGTTTTACAGATAAA
The DNA here is from genome assembly GCF_002925995.2 of Terrapene triunguis. Classification (NCBI taxonomy): domain Eukaryota; kingdom Metazoa; phylum Chordata; order Testudines; family Emydidae; genus Terrapene; species Terrapene triunguis. The sequence goes on along the minus strand of NW_020664526.1, from coordinate 1,836,763 downwards.
TTGTATGCTATATATGAAAATCTGATAGGATACCGTACCACTTGCTGCTGCTTTCCTCGAGCTTTCTTTGATTCTCCCCCCATGATATGATCATCAAGTTAAAAATGAGGGTTGCTTCATCCAATTCTGGGTTTTTTACATTTCTATGATATGCTGTAAAGCAAGATTGGATTTTTGTGCAATGTAGAGAAAACAAGAACAGTGCCACACTCATTAAGTTTTGTCTTGACACTGAATCAGGTCTCTCTTCAAAGTCTTACATTCAGACAGTATCTCTCCTGAGTATATTACACTCTCTATTACAAGCAGAATGTTATTCTTCTAACCCCAGTATAAGCTTTCCATCCCAAGCCCCACTATGTAACTGGTTACTTTAAGACTTACCTGACTACAGTGTTTTTGGACACTATTCCCCTTTCCTTGACAAACAAAAATGCAAAAAGGCCACAGGGTCCATGCATTTTGTGAGTGATCTGTCACAGAACCATAAAATCATAGAATATTAGGGTTGGAAGGGACCTCAGGAGGTCATCTAGTCCAACCCCCTGCTCAAAGCAGGCCAACACCAACTAAATCATCCCAGGCAGGGCTTTGTCAAGCCGGTCCTTAAAAACCTCTAAGGATGGAGATTCCACCACCTCCCTAGGTAACCCATTCCAGTGCTTCACCCCCCTCCTAGTGAAATAAAGTTGTAGAGACCATTATGGATGCAGAGAAAACATTCAGGTGATATTTCTGTGGGAACTGAGCACTGAACAGACTAGAGGGAAACATGGACCAGATACTTTTTTAAAAAATTCTTATTGAAGAATCATCTTGCTGACAGCAAGTAGTTTGAAGTTCTCAATTAATCTCCAGCACTCTACAAGTGGGCTGTGGCCTGCAATCAATGCTGTCATCCCTTAGCTCTTTGAGACGGAAACACTGTGGGAGTTAGAATAATGTTCTTTTCGTCACCACTCTGATGATCAGGGCTGTTGCTTGTTAGAGGTGTCTGCTGCTATATCGTCTGAAATACTTAGCTTACAACAAAACCGTGCCGTTCGCACCAGGGAATTGGAACGGAGGAGGATTCCCATAGTAAACCTTGTCATGCCAAAGTTCATAATATGGAGAAAGTAAAACTTCATTCTGGGCTGAAATTTGACACAGCATCTCATGTATTCTGGTTACTTGCTTTTAGCATTTAAAAATCCTGTTATAGTCATGAATATTAAATAGTTTCCAAAAATTTTCAAAGCAGGTGTCAGTTTAGAATTACACAGCAGTAGCAATTACATAAAGCATATGTCTGTCAAAGTATTTAAAGTATTTATGCGCATAAGTAACAGAACCAAGCAACTTCATTTGAAAAACTTTATCTGAATATGCAGTTATTGCGCTATATATATTGCATGGGTGCACTGGGGGAAAGGGAGCCTCTTTCCTACGAAGTACAGCTGCACAGAAGCAGGCCAGGATTTCTACTTAGCATTTTAGCACATATTAGGCAGGCCAGGACACATGCCGCTCCATTCTGGATCAGTAAATGCTGTGAGCCCAGTAGAAGTTTTCCACTGCTGCCCAGGCCCATCCAGGGGATGGATATTGGACCATATGTTCAGTGGGCACTGTCCCCCCAGAAAGGGTAGAATCAATCCCTCCGCCAGTACACTAGGGGTACGTCTATACAGGGATGAAAGTCCCATGGCATGGCCCCGGCTGGCATGGGTCAGCTGACTGGGGCTTGCATGGCTTGGGCTGCAGAACTAAAAATTGCTGTGTAGATGCTCAGGCTGGAGACCAAGATCTGAGAGCCTCCACCGTCCCAGGGTCCCAGAGCTCAGGCGCCAGCCTGAGCCTGAACACCTACATAGCAATTTTTCAGCCCTAGAGCCAGAGCCCAAGCCCTGCGAGCCCAAGTCCTTTTCATCTATTAAGTAAAGAAATGAGAGGGCACACAGCATGGTTTTTACACCTATTGCAACTTTCATAACATTTAGTCATCCATATACTGTAATATTAGAAATAATTAATCATAACACAGACGTTATTTTTCTTTTAATATGTGAAATCGTTTTTTCATTTTCTTGCATGCTTAGTATTTGTTGTATAGTACATAATGCTTTGGAGAGTAGAATTAACATAGAAGTGATGGTGATGGGGTTTTGTTTGTTTTTTAACAAACAGAGAGAGCAACAGTAGTTAGAGGAGGTGGTGGTTTATGGCACTCATATTGTTCCAGGTGTAGCAAACCATGGAACTGGTAGTAAGTCTCAAGAGATCCACACCAGTTTCCTACAGCGTCTGCATTATTTGCCAAAAATCAAGTAAAAAAGATGTGCGTGAAGCCCATGAACAAGAAGGAGGGCAACAGCCATTAGAAAGAAACGGCAAGATGTCAAATACAGAGAGGCCATTGACAGAAGTGAGTCCAGCTTTCATTCAGAACAGAGACTATCAGTCATCTGGCACAGAAATTTCTATGCCCAATACATTGACAAAGGCAAAATCCAGAGGTTACAGAAAGCAAAAGCATCTGCAACTGCTGTATCATATGTGGCAAGATGTAGTGATCCCAATAAAGAGACCAGTGTCTAATACAAGACAGTGCAGTTCTGTGAAATTTATAGACTGGAGATGCTGCCTGTTTTGTCAAGAAGCGTGCCCTAAACAGAGGCTTACCTTCGTAACTACATTCAAAATGAGTGAACAGATAACGAAGGCAGCTGTATTTGACCACAAAATGAGTGTTTGTTTACTGGAGTAAATGACCTCATAGCTGCTGAAGGCAGGTACTACCTGACTTGTTACATCCCATTTATGAGGTCTGTAATGCAAAAGAATGAGGATACCAAAATTACTGACACAGCAATACTTTGGCTTCAAAATGAGCTTCAGCATGCAGCCAATCAAAGGCCATATTTTGAAAGTATCTGAGTTTTGGCATCATTACAGCAATCTTGCAAAGGAAACTGGCATTGAAATTCCCCACTCCTATATCAGTCGTAGATCATCATTCAAGGGAAAACTCCATGCTCATTTGGATGATTTAGTTGGGGATTGGGTCCTGCTTTGAGCAGGGATTTGGACTAGATGACATCCTGAGGTCCCTTCCTACCCTATGATTCTATGATTTATTTCACTTCATTTCATTGTCTCTCAGCAGGAGACTGATCAAGGCAAACACTCCTAGTTCCAGCCAAGTATAAATATGTACCCATCTCACAAACGATGGATTCTTGCCATGATGACGAGATGGCCATCTGCTTTTACCAGCCCCAAGAAGACATATTTCTGTCACTGGTACATATTGCATTGAAAATTCGGGGAGATACTTAGTCAGATCCTGACCACAAAGGTTTCAACGTCAGTGAGGATGATGCAGTTGCTTGCACTCCAGATAGCCTGTACATGTTCCTTGTATAAGGCCAATTTCTCCTTGACTCTGATGCTGTTGAAGAGAACCTTGAGAAACAAGAATTAGGGAAATTCAAGATGCTTAGTGTAGCTCAAGACATTGTATACGGTGTGAGTGGTGGAAAGAAAGGGACACCAAAGCATATTGGCCTTGGGGTGCACCTCCCATCAGGCAATAAGGTCAAAACAACTTGTTCAGCTTTTCCCATAAGGCTGTCCACAGTATTAGTTCTGAAGAAATCCTAAAGGTGGACACAGCTCTTGCAGAGAAAACCATACAAACTATGGATGCTGAGAATGGTGCTGTTATTCCCCCCCCAGCCTGGTTCCCAGGAAGTTTGTTCACTATAAAGCCACCAATATTTCCATAAATGATGCTTCTCTGAATGGCAAGAACGTATTCCATGCAACCCAAGTTGCTGCTTGGCAAAGAGAATCTACCCCTTATCTAAATGTTGAATGATCTAAACAGCAGCACGCTCAATGCTCCTGATGCAGTCGATGCCATCAAAGCAGCCAATGTAAGAAACAGTAAAGCTAAACCAGTATTCAAGGGCCATGTTTGCAAAGAGTGGTACTCAGACTCTGAAGAACAGTGCACAGCTGCAGTGCAGACAAGAGCTTCTGATATTTAGCTTTATCATTAAATATCAAAATGAGAACCCAAGAGGTGAATGGGCCCATTTCAACCAGTTGTACACAACAGAATCAGAAATAACTGCCACTGGATACTTGCCAATCATTCAAGCTCCTGCCCATAAACCAGACACCCTCAATACTCTTGTATGGAGATACAAACATGTGCACGTGTTTGTGCTTGGGCTGTAGAATGTGGGTTGATGAAACTGTACCGTAAACTGATGGAACTAAAATGGGCCACACCAGAGTAGAGAATTTGGCTTTTCCATTATTAGGAGGGATGAACTTATAGGCCAGCATACACAGGCTTCAGGACTTGCAGTGGATTGAAAGTGGAGTTCTTGGTCCAAACTCTACCGAGCAAGCTATGAATGGCAAGTCATACATTAAGGCAACACGGGCCCATAAACTGACATTTCAAGCTACTGTGGTACCTGCTTCTTCCACAACTCTTGGACTTTATAGCAGTGCACGATCAAGAGCGCAAAGAGGATATTGTCAAAGCTCACCAGTTACATTCTTATAGTGAGATCACGTCCATTTGTACTTGAAAGAGTTTGAAATCTCACATCCACATTTGTGAGCAGCAAAGGTCAAGGTAGTGTGAACTTCAGGTTTTGGTGACAGTACATGGAAATGGTGACCCTACTGCTCGTGTTCAACCATGCCCAGAGAGAAACAAATTGGGAGATGCAGCTCTTCACCCTTCAAGCGTACACTGCCGTTCTTCATGTGATATGACCATAAAAACTATGCAAAGTGAGGTGCCATCTGCATTGCAGAAATGCATCAGCTACCAGCTGAAGTGCTCGAGGAATTCCTGCAAGAGAACTTTGTTGTCAAGAGATCATGTCAGAAGTTCAACCAAGTAGACCCTGATCAGAGCCAAGAGTAGCTTAATTGGCACAGGAAAGAAAGGAGGTGGAATTTTAGGCATTGCCAACACTCAGCCCTCAGCAGATGGGCCTTTTCTTACAACCCGAGAGTCCCTATCACAGCGGACACCAGAGCCATGTTCCATGTTGGTTTGGATGACCAACTTATTCACAAATCTTTCATGGGGTGTTCATCCCACACTAGCCTAGGCAGGGTTAATGAGGATGAGCAGGGGCCAATTAAGTGGCTAGGCCACAGATGAGGGAAATTAGGTGGGCTAAGTAACCACAGATTGATGAAGGAGCCCAGCTGAGAAGGAACAGGTGGGGTTAGTATAAACCCAGGAAGCTGGCAATGGAAAGGGGCTGCAGTGAAGGAGCCTGCAGCCACTCTCTGGATGTCAGGAGGACACTCAGAAGGAACAAAATTCAGCAGGGGAGTAAAAACCCAAGGAGATCTAGGCCATGAAGGAAAAGTTTATTCAGAAGGGTGATGGAGCAAAATCCTGAGAGAGGCCGAGTAGGAAAAGGCTCAGGAAAATGGCAGCAAGGTGGGACATTGCAGACCTTGGTCACTGATTAGAGAGTCCCTGAGCTGAACCTGGAGTAGAGGGCAGGCCTGGGTTCCCCTACCAGCCACTGAGGAAGTGGCACAGTCAGGGCAGTGAGGGAGAAGACTGCCACTGGAGAGGCTTTGATAACCCCCTGGAAGGGGAAAACACACAGTGACCTGGCCGAACAGCCAAGCCATGTCGAGAGAGCACCCTGAGTCTCTGAGAGAGAAAAAGAGAGAGAGAGGGGTGGCAGAGCACGTGAGGAGGCACCAGACCTGGAAGGAGCTAATCCCCAGAACAGTCAGCTAGGAGGTGCCCTAGCAGTGAGTGGTGAGTGGTGCACCCATTACAGAGTCAAGAAAGCCAAGCAAGCAGTGTGACAAAGAAGATGAGAGTGCACTCTTATGAACACTTCAGAGGTTCAAGATTTTCTCCAGGTAGGAACCATATTTTTTGTTGCAAAATATTGCAAAAGATCTGGCTGCTGAAGCGATACAAGACACACTGTTGAAGGCATAGATCCTAGTGCAACTGGAAAGCTTTGTGAAGAAATGGCTTATGGCACAAGAGGGAGAACCTGAACGTGTACACATTATGATCCACTACCAAAAAATAATGCCCCAACTTTTTCCGTGATACATGAGGTAGGGAAAGAAGTCAAAGGAAAAGCCTCAAGCATGAAGGCAGACAGAAATATTCTTCAGCAATTTATCACAGCCTATGAAGCTGGCAGGACTGTGAATTTGCAACATATTTTGAAAGATGAGTTAATGCTTGTCCCTTTGGCATTAGCACACACAAACAGCAGTCTAAGAACAAGCACAAAAGCAGTACTGGGTAATGTACAGACAGCTGCCCACCAACAGTTACCCCTTTGGGGAGAAGCTGTCTTGTGACAGACGCACAAGCTTTGGGACAAGCTATAGGAAAGCCATCAGTAGCCAAAACATTTGGAGACCTTGCAGGGACATTTGTAAAAACAGTACTTAGGACTGGAGCAGACTGCCACAGAATAGACATTGTGTTTGAGAGGTCCTACAAGGAATCTGTTAAGGGTGGTACAACTAGGGTTACCATACGTCCGGGTTTCCCCGGACATGTCCGGCTTTTGGGTCTTTAAATAGCCATCCGGGGGGGAATTTGTAAAAAGCTAAAAATGTCCGGGATTTCCCCCGGACGGCTATTTAAAGATCCAAAAACGGCTGACAGGGCAGCCGCGCCGGCGGAAAGCGGTACTGGGAGCAGCATGGAGCGGCCGCGAGAGGTGGGTGCAGGCGGCCCAGCTCCCCCTGCCTGGGGCTCCCCTCGCCCGCCGCGGGGCGCGGGCTCCTCCTCTGCAGCACTGCCCGCCGCGGGGCTGGGGCTCTCCCGGGGCTCTGCCCTGCACGCGTCCAGCACCCCCGGGGCTGCTCCTGCCTCCTTGGGCTGGCCCCAGATCCCCTCCCCTGGGGGGCTGGGGTCCTGCTGCGGCTTGCGCCCCTCTGCCTCCTCCGCAGGGCAGGCAGCCCCAGGGGGTTGAGGCCGTGCCACCCCTTCCCCAGCTTCCCCCCTCCAGCAGCCCTCTGCCGGGCCTGTTCAGCCCTCGGCCCCACCGGGTCCTGCCCTGCCTCATGCAACCCGCCCCTACCGTGCGGCGGCCCGGCCCGGGGGGACTGGGGGAGCCGCAGCAAAGCCTCGCCCGGAGCTGGTGCAGGAGACGAGCCTGGCTCTCAGCCCAGGCTCCGGCATCAGCCTGCAGCCGGGAGTGGAGCCACCCCCCCGCCGGCTCGGCTCAGCCCAGCCCCGCTCTTAAAGGGACAGGGACCCCACCGTGGCTTGGCCCGGCCTGGAGCACGTGGGGGTGTCACCTCACCCCCGCCTGGAGGGCCCGGCGAGGGGGGTGCTCGGCACCATAGCAGCACAGAGGGGAAGCCAGCGTTGCACCTTACTCTCTCCTGCACTGCCAGCCACGGTCTTGCCTCCTTTCCCCAGCTCTGTGAGGCACCGTACACCTCAGAGCAGCAAATGGTACCAGATTCTGCTGTCCCCAAGCAGAGTCTAGCCCTGAGTGTTTATTTCCGCAGCAGTGAGTTTTCGGTTTGGTGCATTCACTCTTGCTCTCCCTGGTAAAGTGTAACAAAAGCCCTTGGCATTCATTTTCTCAGTGTTTCTGGGAATACCCTTTTCAGTTTCATAGATTGATCTGGGATCTTTCTTTTGCTGTTTCCGGAGAGAACTGTTGACAGCAGGGAGATATGTCCCTGACTAGAGGGCAGGAAGCAAATTTGACTAGACCAGTTGTGACTTCCTTTTTATTTGTTACTATAAAATGTATTACACACAAATCGATTGCTAATGAACTTCCACCTTTGGGTTTCTGGAAAACAACTCACTCTAATACTTGGAAGATGCAGGGACCTTTGGTCTTAAAAAATGAAACATCAGACTCATGAATTTGGGGGAAGTGCAGTGGTCCATTTATGAAATTTCTTAAAAACATGATTCAAAAAATCCTTCTGAGACTGTATTTTAATGCTGAGATCCCAATAGCCTTACTATAGAAATAGAAAGTAAAACAAAGACATTCTTGATCCAGGTCAATTAGAGCAGTGGTTGTCAATGTTTCCAGACTACTGTACCTCCTTCAGGAGGCTGATTTGTCTTGAGTGCCCCTCTCTTAAAAACTACTTGCTTACAAAATCAGACATAAAAATACAAGTATCACAGCACAGTATTACTGAAAAATTGCTTATTTTCTCATTTTTACCATATAAATTATCAAATAAATCACGACTCCCAGATTGAGAAACACTGGTATAGTATATAGAGCAGTATAAACAAGTCACTGTCTACGATGATGGTTGCATATGCTTCGATAATTAGTTTGGCAAGGCCTTCTATATCAAAGTTACACACATTTTTACACAATATCAGGCAAACCAACTTGGATCGCTCACTATTCATGTCTCTGTACTAATTGTGCTCTGCATCATTTCAAAAATGCAGAAGAATTTATTTATAAAATGTATGGCATGCCAGAGGTCCACAGCACTGCCAAAGCACGTTATTTTGTTCACACACATGTAGTCATCAGAAGCTTTACCCCCAACAAGTGAGGATCTTTTTGTTCACGTGCAGAGAGCTCACTACCAGTCACTAGCTTGGAGACAGTCCCACTGCCCAAAAATCCTGTATTTCCTCCTCCAAAGACAATGGGTTGGAAACCGGAAGACAGTTCATGTAACAGCCACCAATGCCAGCAGATTGCATGGAGGCAATATTCTGTGGCTGCACAAGAGGGTGCAGAAGTCAGTGATGCAGGTGCAGGACAGCACAACTTGTTTGTACAGGAGCATGCAAATGCAGAGAACTGGAACCAGGTTGTGTCAATGTACATGACAGTTCACCAGGACAGTACTATCAAATAAATAGCTGTACCATAATATGTGACCTAATAAGACTGATTCAATCTGCCACTGTGTACCAAAGTTTCTTGAACTAGTACATTAAGGTGTGTGCTTAACTTGTGTGCATTAAAATGTTTACTTAAGGTTTAGTCAAGAAATATTTTCACTTGTTTCAAAAATGGGTGTTTTCAGATTATGTGTTGCTCTTTCATGGTTGTATAATGTATTAAAATATTTCTAGTACATCTTGCAAATAAGAAACTGAAATCCAATGGCTTTATAAAAAGGTTGTGCATATTATTTGATCATTTTCAATACATCCTATTGCTTATTAAGAGCCAACTGAAGTATAGATTTTAGATTTATAGAATATCAGGGTTGGAAAGGACCTCAGGAGGTCATCTAGTCCAACCCCCTCTGCTGCTCAAAGCAGGACCAATCCCCAGACAGATTTTTGCCCCAGATCCCTAAATGGCCCCCTCAAGGATTAAACTCACAAACCTGGGTTTAGCAGGCCAATGCTCAAACCACTGAGCTATCCCTCCCCCCGTTATGTTACTCCTAGACAAAAAGGAAATAAAGATTCACACTCCAGCAATTTCCATGTTACTTTGTTTGTGAGGCCTTTATACACAACATAAAGATTGGTAACAACCATATTTGGATTCAGCACACCCTAATTATCTTAAAAAGACTTTTTACCAACTTTTAACAAAAAAAATGCCTCTCACAGTTAACTCTTTTGAAAACCTGCCTAGTCTATTGCTCAAGAAACAGAAGTTTTGTCTCTCAGGAAAGTAACATTCATTTGTATCTATGAATTATTTTTAAATAAAAAGTAAACAAAAATAGCAAAATAAAACATTTTTGTAATACATGTTTATAGTAAATTACTTAGAGGGGTTGAGTTCAAACTGATTCTTCACTTTAGTTCACATTGTCATTTTTTCCCCTTCAACTAACATTAATAAGAAAGCAGTAACCACCTTAATGTCTAATGCCCTGGCTTTTTTCAGCTTTAAGTCAAACTCTTAGCATTATTTAAACATAGGAGCTGCATCTAATATAATATTAAACTATTTCACTGAGTCAAAAATTTGAATGAATCCTTACTTATCTTAGAGATAAAACATGTTTGTAAAATCAAATGTGGCCTAACATTAAACAGAACAGACGATCTATGCTTCTCTTTTGGTTCTAAGGACCATTTTTCAACCGGCCTCTAAAAACTGTTTGTAGTATAAGTGAGAAAATCCTTTTTCACATGTATGTTGATTTATTGCAAATGCAGGGAACCAGTTTTTCCATCTGATGCTATTTATACATGTGCAAATAGAAATTGTTCAGTGTGCAAGCAAAGTGCCTGCAATTATAATGGATGTATTTTTATTTCTTATGTTTATTGCAGTAGTAATTAATGACTCCAATCATGTGGTGACGACACAGGAAAGGAAATAGAACACTAGGTTTGTGGTAGTTAGAGAGTTTTATAAGTTTTAAGCAAAAAGCCTCCCAGGAAAACTTTTCCTGGGGTTTTTATTTTTCTCCTTACTTTGTTTACAACAGTTTTTAGTGGTTACATTCTTGCGCAAACAGAAGGCAGGCAGTATACATGCACATGAGATTACAAACCCATCTCTTGAGCGCGTGAACACCAGCTGCAAGGGTGATGTTAGGTTGCCAATAAGTTTCCCAAATACAGACGCTAGGACAAGGTTACTCCTGCCTCGTTGCCAAGGGAACAGTTTGCCATTCTCGTGGGCTGTGATTTGGGACCAACACATTCCTACACAATCATAGACAAGGTACTGTACAAACATAACAGAAAGACAATGAATTTGCTGAGTGAATATCTGCCTTAGAAGGTGATGTTATTCCTTCAATCTTGAGTGTGATGGGATGGGATGATCCTCCATAACACATTGGTGTTATCAGGTTAATAATAGGATTGGCAGGTGTTGTATTTTAATTGATTCTTCTTTTGTTTTGCATGCAGGCATATTACAGGCAAGTTTCCTGACTACCCTAATGAAGAGGAGGGAGGTTCAACTGCGATTTTTTCTCAAAAAACCCCAGACCAGGTATTTTAATGCCTCTCCCCCCCCCCAAAAAAAAGGGATAAAATGCTTAGAGGTTGAAACTAAGAGAAACAAAAGTGTCCACACTGAGATTTTATAGCAATGGGCTCCACTGGTCTAAAAATTTTTGGTTAAACTTGTTATTGGGATGGCAATGGCTATGTGCTCAAAGTACATAAGAACGGCCATACTGGGTCAGACCAAAGGTCCATCTAGCCCAGTATCCTGTCTACCGACAGTGGCCAGTGCCAGGTGCCCCAGAGGGAATGAACAGAACAGATAATCAAGTGATCCATCCCCTGTCGCCTGTTCCCAGCTTCTGGCAAACAGAGGCTAGGGACACCATCCCTGCCCATCCTGGCTAATAGCCGTTGATGGACCTATCCTCCATGAATGTATCTAGTTCTTTTTTGAACCCTGTTATAGTCTTGGCCTTCACAGCATCCTCTGGCAAAGAGTTCCACAAGTTGACTGTGCGTTGTGTGAAGAAATACTTCCTTTTGTTTGTTCTAAACCTGCTGCCTATTAATTTCATTTGGTGAAACCTAGCTCTTGTGCTATGAGAAGGAGGAAATAACACTTCCTTATTTACTTTCTTAAGCAAGTAAATTTAGTGTTTCCATTACTCCTTTGCCTTTATAAGCAGAGATTAATTCCCATGTAGCATATATAGCTACTAAGCCACATTTGAAGGCGATATATAAAGTACGTAAATTACACATTGTAAGGGAGTCAAGGGCAAAGAAGTCTCTTAGAAGAGTTACACCAGTTTACCTCAATGAATTTTTTAAAATGTATTCAATTAGACTGATGCAAACCCCCAATGTAGATACATTTAATCCATTTTAAACCTGGTTTTAAGAAGTTTAGTTCGCATCAGTAAATTACCAAATTAAGCTAAATCATTTTAAGTAAGGACTCGTATGTCTCTACATTAGGTGTTTGCACTAGTCTAAGTACATTGATTTTAAAATATTTAGTTAAACCAGATAAAGGTTTCTAATATACACCAGGCTTAAATTGCTTTAATTTACTGCCACTGACCAATAAAAAGGTTTAAGTTAAAGTGAGGGAAGAGGCTTAGTTTATCTGACACCTTTTTGCAACCCCTCTCAGTTGTTTTTCCTGTTAAAACCTTTTTCTGGCCCCTCTGACTAATCAAAGCAGCTTGTAATCTCTTTCCTTGACCATCAAGGTGTCACATGGAGAATGTGATTAAGCTCAGTTGGCACAGCAAAGGCAGAGGTTGGCACTCAGAGCCATTTCCTCCATCAAAAGTGACCTTAGCTGGATGAGGAATCTGTTGGGGAAATAACCTTGGGAACTCCTGTACATGATAGTAGAATCTGACCCACGGAGTGAACCAGACTGGCTGTAAATATTGTGTAAATATTGACTCGCCTTGCCTAAGGCAGAGAGCTCTCAATGTCAGTTACTTTGCTCAGAATAAGGAAACTGATGAGAAGTGGGTCTCTGTGTCTCACCAAAACTGAAGTTTGGCATACTCTAGCTTACAGTTTGCTAGGGTTAGCCTGCCAGTCTCTATCTAAACCTCATTGCTGTTCAGTCCCAGACAGAATGAGGAAAAACAGTCCGTTACGTTTTTCAGGTTTTAAAGTAGAAACATATGCCGGAGTCAAGAGGGCTTTGTAGGCTGTTCTAAGCAGCGGGGAGCTGCCCAGCAGGTATTGCTTATTATTAGAGATGGCTTCAGGGGACATGAGGATAATTAGACCTGCCCCTGCCAATAAAAAGAACAAACAAAATTCAAAAAGAAAATATGAAGAGAAATGGTACCACCAAGCAATACTGATTTGCAGTAGATTTTGGAGTATGATTTTTTTCCCCCGTTTTTAATTCCTATCTTCATTTATTTTGCTATATTTCTTGGGCGTCTGCTTCATCACTACATTATAAATATAGGAATTCTAAAACCTGGAACAACAGCTTGAGAGATTGTTTTACTATGTGCTTTCTCCCTGCCCTAAACGAAAACAATACAGAAGAAAAATACACCTATTTCTGCTGGCAACATTATTAAAATTATCTGATTTGACATAATTGCTGCCTCCATTTTTCTCCTTAAGATCAGTATAATTGCGATCAGAATATGACCCATGTTCTCTCAGATATTCAGAATCTGTTTGCCCTATAGAGGGGATACTGAAGTACGTTAATGAATTTGTTACCTGACTGTCAAATATACAAGTAAAGGATATTGTGTTCGTCTGACTCAACATACTGTTGATGCCGGAAGAACAACTACTATGCAATTGTTTTTGTTCAACTCTAGTATTCTGGGTAATATAAATCAATGGGAGTTTTGCCATTGACTTCAATGGGGCCAGCACTTCACCTCTTGTATGTATAACCTTCTGTGAATAGGTTGGTTACTATCCAGTTAAACTCTATGAAAAATGAAGACAGGATTGTATTTAAAAGTGAACATTTGATAAAGCCTTGGGTAAAGACACTTCATTGAAAATAAAATAAAAATTTATCATTTCACAAACCATTGCTACATTAGTATACATTCAATATTTCTTTCTCCTTTGATGACTATGACCTTATTTGACTTTATAATATAGCCTGATACTTCTACACAAACTATGCTTTTGTACTTTGAGGGTAATTTTGTGCATATATTTAACAAGGTGAAATATAAATAATAAAAAATATTAATAATAATAATAATAGTTAAAAATAAAGTGTGCAAAAGGTGTCCCCGTAGGAAATTCTCTGGTTATTTATTTAGCGAAAAATATATGATTTCTTTGTTGACAAGATGTTTTTGTCCCTTAAGGAAATAATTTAAGATTTTGGTGAAAATCAATATAATCTTACTGCATCTGTTTCAGATTTTTATCCCCTGTCTTTTATATCCTTCTATGAAGACAGTATTTGCCTTTGCTTTTATACTACTGCCAACAAAATGACAATTTGTTTCTGCAATTAATCCTTCTTAATAAATGATGCTTCACTAGAAATAACCCACTACAGTTGCTGTCTAGAAATCACATCCTCCCTCCAATTACTTCCAACATTCAGAAGCTTAAGAAACGAAAGAATCTGCTTCCTGGATTAGGCTAGATAAGTTTATGGAGGGAATGGTTTAATGGGATAACGTGATTTTAGTCAATTAGGAAATAAAGTGCCATCGCTGGTAAAATGTGGGTCTGGCTAGAGAGTCTTGCCTGTATGCTCGGGGTTCTACTGATCGCCATATTTGGGGTCGGGAAGGAATTTTCCTCCAGGGTAGATTGGCAGAGGCCCTGGAGGTTTTTCGCCTTCCTCCGCAGCACTGGGCAGGGGTCGCAAGCTGGAGGATTCTCAGCGACTTGAAGTCTTTAAATCACGATCTGGAGACTTCAACAGCTGAGTTAAGGGAAAGTGGGTGGGTCAGCTTTTCTGGCCTGCATCATGCGGGAGGTCAGACTAGATGACCATAATGGTCCCTTCTGACCTTTAAGTCTATGAGTCTAAGTCTATGAGTCTATGGGATTTCTGGTTGCAAATTAAATGTATGTGTCAAGAATAGAAAGTCAGTTCTGAATTACTGTAATTTCAGCTTTATAGTGTGCAGACGGTAATGGGGGTTGGGGGGGGGGAATCATGTGCTGTCTCCTGTGCAAACACATGTGCGTTATCCTGACTGGAGACTCTTTGCAATACCACAATACAAATGATCATAATTATTATTAATCAGCACCATGAAACTAAAATAGTTCATCTATTCAGACAGTCAGTTTGTACAGGTATAAATAGCAATGCTTTAGATACCCCCATTATACCTAGGAAAGACTCAGGTTGGAGAGTTACGTCATATTTGACCAAGGTATCTTGAACCACATTGTTTTTGTATGTGTTAATGTAACCCTATATTGAAACATTCACATACACCCCATATGGAATGTTCTGTTCACTTGTTAATTAATACTTTGAACTGTAATACCTACAGTTTGAAAGACAGATTCTGGAGTTTCTATAGAACAATAGCTTCCTATAGTCAGCTCTGCAAATGCACTTAATCCTGACCTGCAACACGCTGCTCACAAAAGTTTCAGGCAGTGAACACAGACTGAAAATTGTGCTAAATTACATAGGCCCAGATTTTCTACATTTCCCACTAATTATGGGTGCCCAACTTAAGAAACCTTGGGCGATTTTCAGAGGTGCTGATCATGCACCCCAGAACATCAGGGCCTAAGTATCTCAAGTTAACCACACAGAAACCAAGGCACCCAAAGTTTCAAGTGTTTACTGGGGAGTAGGCAAAGCACTAAGCTAGCTGTGCTTGTGAGTTAAACCAGATTTGAACAGTGTCTGCAAAACTAAAGACAAGTGTTAATCTGCCATTGATCACAAAGTGTGGCAGACCCTCAAAACAAACTAAGACTTTGCAAAGTCCAGGGGGACCCACAAAATCCCACTCATCATCTTGGATCCATTCCTGCAAGGTACAAATCCCTGTGGCTGCTTTTAAAGGTTTAAAAGCTTAGGTTTTGTTTGTAAATGCACACTGGAGTGTAAACATGCCTTACCAAGAGGAAACAAACTTAAAGGGAGCTAAGGGAATTCATTTCTCAAAGGGAGTGAATCCAAAGTGTTACCTGCAAGTAGCATGATGGGATTTTGAGGCTTCCAGGTCTGCCACACTTAATGGAAATATGCCTAGCCTAAGTACCACGAATAACTGACGTACAATGGTACCACCTTAACAGAAATATTCAGCATATAAAAGGACCTGTAATTTAGTTTATTTAAGCAAGAGAAGCGTTAACAGGGGTCTGGACGTTACATACAACAAATACAAGACAAAGAACGGATGGTCCAGTTGTAGGGCACTCATCTGGGAGTCAGGCAATCCCTGCACTATCACAGGATGAACGTGGGCAAGTCACTGAGGGTGGGATTCACAAGGGGGAGTTAGGCGCTGCAATGCCTGGCTGTTAAGCAGCCTGCCACCTAGTGGAATTCACAAGCCTGAGTTCAGGCCCAGGGTCCCTGTACAATGCACGGAGACAGGGATTCACACAAATCAGCACGGTGAGCCGAGGAGAGGGGTATGGCCTAAGCCCCACCCCTCCAAAGTAGTTAGAAGCTTCCCTCTACTTGGCATTCACAGCCATAAACCTCCTGGAGTTAGGCGCCTAGGCCAGGTTAGTGGTTTTTCATGAAAAAACAGGGGGGAAGGGGGGAAATGATGTGGAGCAGGGATTTGAACTTATGTCTCCCAGGAGAATGCCTTAACCACTGGGCTATGGGGTATTCTGGGGCAGGTACCTCTCAATCTCTCCTGTTGGAGCTGTTCTACTGTGTATACATAATAAAATATTCACTGGGCCAATGAGAGTGAATGGGAGTTAGGCACCTAACTCACTTGGGCATTTTTGGAAATCCCACGAGGCACCTATTGCATCTTTAGGTACCTAAATACCTTTGCAAATCTGGCTCTTCATTAAGTACTATAAATCTAAGATTCCCCATTTAAGAGGTAGATTGCCTTTCTCAGGTGCCACAGCAGCATTATTTCCTACCCCATCTTATTCCTGGTTCACTGGTGGTGTCAGTCAATGAAGGGATGAGAAGTCCAAGGCAGGTCAGGCCTTCTCATCAAGAAGGATGCCAAAGAGATTTACATTTATTAGGGGAAGGAAAGTCTACTCCAAATATCTGCTTGGCCAGTTACTGACTAGGTGCCAGTTTCACCTTCAGGAAAGATGCTGCCTTTAATCAACCAGTTTCCTGAGGATCTAGTGGCTTAGTAGCACATTAGCATTCAAGTAATTTCTACACATGCATTAGGATTTTTGGACACACTGACTCATACACTGGAATCAGCAATTTGAATTGGTACTCCTAGCTCAGTTTAAGGGGTTTGCACTGACTTAACTACAGCAATTTAAATATTTATTTTAATTAAAACTGATGCAACCTGTGAGTAGTCAAGGCCTCTAGGCCTGTGTGGAGGACCTCCTGTTAGAAAGGGAAGGTCTTTTCAGCCTCAAAATGGACAAGATACTAGGAAAAATGTGCCTCTAGGTTTCTGGGACTACTTCTGTCTTTCTTTTCTGGCCTGATTGTTTCATCTTCTATCCAGTATCAGAAACTTTACCTGGTGTTTTCAGGTTTCCAGCATCAATCCCAGAAGAGGAGGCCTTGGCAACATCAGAATTGGAAGGACAATCTAAAACATTTCAAGAAAAGAACGGCTTTTTCCAACATGCTTTCCTTCAGCAGAAAGGCTGCAGATACCATGGGTTGCTTAGGAACCCAATACTAGTTTTAACTTCCAGTTCCTTTCCCCCTCCTTTTGGGGATGGTTTACTTGATTTTCTAGTAGCCTAAAGTGGAATTACTATGGACCGCTGGGTACTATAGACCATTCAGCTTGGATTGGCAATCAAATTCCTCTCTATGCCACATCCCAACGTTCCCCTCCATTCTTTCCAGGAATCTCTCTCATGAAGAACTGCTCAGAGCAGAGTGGGAGTAGGGCTGTAGAAGTAGCATCTCAGAAATACAGAGGGAAAGGTTGCTATTCATGGTACTTCTTTATATGGAAGAGGAAAGAAGCTCTTTGTGCCATCATTAACCTCTGGAAACTGAACAGCTTCTTCTGAGAGTTCAGGTTCCACATACTGACAATAATTTCTGTCACTGCTTCACAGTTTCAGTGCAATGAGACCTTCTGACATGAGACCTTTTGGCACCCCTGGATGTCTATTAGAGGTAGGTAAACTCCACCCTGAATATGGCTACACTCTGTTTGGGGTCTTGATCCCCCATGTCCATTTGTCACTACTGTTCGTTCCACTTTCCTCTAAAGACTGATCTGAGAAACTCAGTTCACAAAGTGCCTGCTTTCACAGAGCCATCAGACTAGCTCAGAGCAGATACATCTGTTCTCATGTGGTGGTGCTGACCATTAATAGCACAATCCTTTTAGCTTTTTTACTGCAACAACAGTATTTATCAAGCAGCTGGCAGTGGTTAATGCTCATCTCAGGCATCAATGTAGTCCTGTATCTGGATGAGTGACTAGTCTAGGCCCATTCACACCAAGGATTAGAAGAGTCACTCACTCAGTGCAGAGTCCCTAGGTCTCCAGGTAAAGCGAGAGATGATCACTCTTGCACCATTAATTGTGTGGCAATCCCCTATTCAGCTTTGAAAATCTCAACCAAGATTCTTATTTTTCACCCTTATAAAATTGGGCCAAACAAGACAGAAGAACAATAATTCAATACCATTACAGCAGGCTGATGAATACAGAAAGTCTGTTCAATCTCTTTCGATATCACATTATTCACATTTATAAAACAAATATCTATCTTTAATCATAGTCTGAAGATACTTTACTTTTAAAATAATGCCAATAGAACTCAGAAGTGCTGCCTAAAATAAAAATATTTGGTAACTTTCATGCAGAGTTACAGAAATTCTCACTAAATAGACCTACTCCAGAGTTGTTTGTAAATGGTTACAGTTATCCTTTAGTTACCAGTCAGAGCAGGGAGTGGAGGTGGAAGTAGTTTGGACCTCTGGAATCGTACTACCACTTCAGTTAGGAAGAAATTTTGAGTACCTCTGTTGGTTTTGGATACAACAGCCCAGCTGGGACAATAAAAACCCATTTTGGACTCTAGTCATTCTATTAATCTATCCAGAAGAATGAAATGCTTCACTGCTTATCAACGCAAGATATGACTGAATGGTGCTTGGGGTTTGAATTACCATATTTAATTAAATGTAAGATACTGAAATGCTTGGGGAAATCCACTAATGAAATTCCAATGATTGCAATGTATAGCCATGTCTATTTTCCTCCCTTTCTTTCCACTGTGAGATCTTTAATGCAACTTTAAAGGGCATTCTTCAGAAAATATATTTTACTGTTATAGATATGTTTGTTTTAGCCTTAGAAATATTTTGTCTTCCCTATTTTATTTTTTCCTGTGTTGTCAGCATTTTAAAAATGTATTTTTGCAATTAAACACCAGTGTCACAGAGCTTGGATTTCATCATTACCACTGGTTACCTGACATGAGAATTAAATCTCCAACATTGTCTATAAATATTGTTCTAACATTTTATACAGTTCCATCCATCTGGGACATTACCATTCATGATGGGAAATGTCATCTTCTTCCTTTGAGTTTCATGCTAGTCCTGTTTCGGGTGACCAGATAGCAAGTGTGGAAAATCAGGACACTTTTTTTTTCAGGCGTATATAAGACAAAGCCCCTTATACTGGGATGTATGGTCACCCTAGGCCTGCTATAAGGGACTAGTTAACGTTGCCTATGTTGCAAAACAAAAATAGCAAGATCACTGCAAATAAATGCTTGATTGTGATGACTCATATGTTGGGGCACTTTTAAATAACCTGCTTTTCCTTGATAAATTTGAGCCTTAATACCCTCTCTTGGGGTGCCTTTGTGTATGAGCCTGTCTTTGGTGCTTCCTATTAGGACTCCTCCTTTTTTCCTGGTTTTTCCCTTCGAATCATAAAATCATAGAACTATAGGGTTAGAAGGGACTGCAAGTGTCATCAAGTCGAACCCCCTGCCAAGAAGCAGGATTTGTTGTGTCTAAACCATCCAAGACAGATGGCTATCCAGCCTCCTTTTGAAAACCTCCAATGAAGGAGCTTCCATTACTTCCCTGCATAGTTTGTTCCATTGTCCTACTGTTCTTATACTTAGGAAGTTTTTCCTGAGATTTAATCTAAATCTTCCATGCTGTAGTTTGAACCCATTGCCTCTTTTCCTGCCTTCTGTGGCAAGAGAGAATAATTTTTCTCCATCTCCTTATGGCAGCTTTTCAAATATTTCAAGACTGCTAACATGTCCCCTGCTTAATCGCCTCTTTTCCAAATTAAACATAACCTTTGCTCATATGGCTTGCATTCCATCCCTTTGATCATCCTTGTCACTCACTTCTGGATCCTTTCCAGTTTCTCTATATCCTTTTTAGACATTGTTTACCAAAACTGGACACAGTACTTTAGCTGAGGCCGAACCAGCGCTGAGTAGAGCGGTACTATCACCTCCCATGACTTGTATGCTATGTCTCTGTTAATGCAACCCAAGACTGCATTTGCTTTTTTGCAGCAGCATTGTATTGTTGACTCATGTTGAGGTTGTGATCCACCACAACTCCCAGATCCTTCTCAGCAGTGATCCCCCATTCTATATTAGAGAAGAAAATAGTATCTTTGTCTTTGTTGAATTTCACTTTCTTTTCTATAGCCCAGTTCTCCAATTTATCAAGATTCCTTTGAATTTTAGCTCTATCCTCTTAAGTGTTTGTAACCTCCCCCGCCACAGCTTTGTGTCGTCAGCAAATTTGATCAGTGTGCTCTCTATTCCTACATACAGGTCATTAATAAAAATGTTAAATAACACCAGACTCAGAACAGATCACTGTGGAATCCCCTTGAGACCTCCTTCCAATCTGACAGCATTCCATTAAATCGTTACTCTTTGTTTGTAGTTGCCCTTTCTTTAGCATATCCTACTCCTACTGTACATGTAAGGCTGTATCAGAATTTGGCTTTGCAAATATTTAGTTGGATTTTTGGATGAAATGCTTCTATTTAGCTATAGCAAGTCAGTTTTTCAATACCTATTTGAAGCCAAAAAGTAGCTGAAGCTGACGGAAGTCTAGGATTACACATTGCAAAATGCCTTGTAAGACATGTTGCAACAATGTATTTTTGGAATGAGCAGCAGGCCTAGATTTCAGCACACTGCAGAAGCGTTGTAACAGCCAGATTAGAGAGCCATGAACTCCACCAATTTACACTGGACAGTAGGAACGCTATCAAGATGGAGAAAACAAGCAAGGTGATTGTCCGGGGCAAGCCTGAGGCAAGGCCCCAAATGATGTCTGGCGTCTCTGGGAGTTCAGCTCTGGGAAAGCAGGGCCCCGATGCCCCTTTTTCTCCTGAGAGTTCAACTAAGGGGATGAAGGGAGTATGGAGGGTACTCAGAGCCAGTAAAGAAATGAATATAGGGGAGTGGGGGAGAGGAACTATTAAAAATGAAAAACGTGGGGACAGGAAAGAAAATATAAAGGGGGAGAGAGAGACTCATAGAAAGAATGATATAGAAGGCAAATAGTTGTATATAAAACGTATGCATGAGAGTGGAAAATAAAAGGGGGCAAGGGGAGAGAGAATGGCATAAAGAAAGAATTAAGACCCAACACCTTTACAACTAGTAAAATATAACGAGCCAAGTCCTTAGCTGTCGGAAATTGGCTCTATTGATTTTAACAGAGCTATACCAGTTGACAATCTGGACCTCTGAGTTTATGGTCCTATATAGTGTTTGGCGTCAGACAAATACCATTTCCAAGGGGGTCCTATATTCAGCCAGATATTGAAGCTAGACATCCACTACATCCCTAAAGGAAACATCTCAAATTCCATCTATATAAAATCAATCTGCTTTGGAAACACTGGGCCAAATTCTGAGGCGCGTCCAAGACTAGAAGGGGTCTAGGTTATGCATCTTTTTCTTGCTTCTGGGCCCACTGATATGTTATGGCTCTGGGTGGAATTCAAGATGTTGTTTCAGTCTATAAAGCCCTGAATGGTTTGGGACCTAGTTACCTCAGAAATCACCCCTCTTCCACAGTATATTGCCACCGCTGATCTAACCAGAAGTTCTCGAGCGGGAGCTTCCTCAATGTAAATGAAAGAGGGCGCCATGCAGGGTGTTTTCAGTGCTTTGAGACTTGCTCTCCCAACCCCCTGCGTCTGCCAAAACCCAGATGTGGTAGCCTTCTGGGCACACTACAAAGCCCATCTTTTACCTCTCTTCTCTAAGGCTGTTGTAAAGGGAGTGGGTTGAGGTGGATACATTTATGGGAAATCATTTGCTGATTTTGTGGTTTTAACCATTGAGGTAGATGTCCAGAGCACAGACTGGGTGCTTATCATTATATTTTTGACATGTAAAATAAATAAAATCAGTCCATTTATACTCACTAACAGCCACTTAGCAATGGGTGACATTTTGAAAATAGAGATCAAATAATGAAAAAAAGCACAAGAACGTGAAACTGAAGGAGGGAGAGAAATATCAAATCATGACCCATTCTGAAAGTGAAAATGTATTTCAATTTGGCAGAAACATCCCTTATCCTGCGTCCTAATACTTCAATATTCCTTATATTTAAAAACATCAAGATAATGGTGTGTGTTACTTTGACTCTCTGCCAGGTTGCTGCCGAGCTGGCTGCTAAAGAAG
This sequence comes from Terrapene triunguis, assembly GCF_002925995.2. Taxonomy (NCBI): domain Eukaryota; kingdom Metazoa; phylum Chordata; order Testudines; family Emydidae; genus Terrapene; species Terrapene triunguis. The sequence continues at coordinate 1,814,571 of NW_020664526.1, read as the reverse complement.
AAGAAGCAGCTGTAAAGAAAAAAACCAAAGAAAAGGGGAAAAAAGAAAAAGAGAAAAAGAAGAAGAAGAAGAAGAAAGGGAAAGGGAAAGAGAAAAAAGGAAAGACGGATACTGTAAGGCGTTTTAAAATGTGAATTTGTTTAGTAGTTTGTTAGAGCGGCGAAAGCTTCAGGCCTGTGCAATCCATGTGGCATCGCTGGCCTCCATTCATTCAGGGTTTCTGCATGTAGACAAACTGACTTGCCATCTTTGCTTCAGCCCCACTTACAGGAGGGTTGGAAGAGGATGAGGTCCTCATGCATCTTACTTCATCTAAGTTTGATGGCCATGGAGACTTTATTTAGGCTTCCAAAACCAGAGGCTTGGGGTGGGTGTTTGTGAAGCTGCCTGTATCTGTGGCAATAGCTGGAGGAAGTCTGCCTGTGGAATGTTGATGTGGGAGGATTGACTCTGGGGGTATGGATGGGAAAGAACATGCTTAGAGAGTGTTACACTGTTTTAGAAGTATGGTGTGTTCTCCACCAAGCACAGGCCTCTTTGGGTATGTCTACACTGCTGTTCCAAACCTGTGGCTGGCCCATGTTAACTGACTCAGGCTTGCAGGGCTCGGGCTAAGGGACTGTTTAACTGTGGTATAGACAATGCTTAATTTGTGCCAGGGCTTGCCAGGACTGAGTCTCAGGACCTCTAGGCTGGGCGGTTCATAGCCCCGGCACCGCTGGGCTTGCTGCATCAGTTATGAATGTAAAAATATTGGTGAGCCCCAGCACCTCTTTCGTTACAAATTAAGCCCTGGGTATAGACATTCAGGCTTGGGCCAGAGCCCGGGCTCTAGGATCTTGTGAGGTGGGAGGGGTCCCAGAGCTCAGGCTCCAGGCCAAGTCCAAACATCTAGGCTGCAAATGAAACAGCCCCTTAACCTGAGTTCCACAAGCCAGAGTCAGCTGGCACGGGCCAGCCATGGGTGTCTAACTGCAGTGCAGACATACCCTTGGTGTGCAGATGACAGAATGCTGGCTATCACCCTGCCCAAGCATTACCTCTTTGGAGCATGGATTACCTGGGCAAAGTTAGCCACCAACACCCTTTCACTCAAGAGGTGGAAAGACCAGCATTCTGCCTGCCCTTATGTATCCAAACACTGTGAAACAGGCAAACTCTCTCCCTGAAGCTAACATTTTGCCAATCCAATCTGCACACTTGCTTATATTTCAGACTAATTTTTTTAAGTACAATTTACTATCTGCAAACCATTTATTTTATAATGTAAACCAATGTTTTGCTATTCTGTAGATAGTGGCCATGTTTTTTCAATTCACTTACTTAAAATGACCCTAAAGTAGGAGCTCTTTTCACCTCAAGTTGTTTGTAGGCCAAATTTATGTTTTTGCTAACAAAACTACTAGAATGCTATCCTCCCTGAAGGCTTTGAAAGGTTGAGATTCTGTTGGTCCAATTGGCTTTTTTCAATAGCAGGTTCATGGAAGAACACACCAGACAAATGATATGCCAACCAGAAGGTTGTGATGGATTTTAGCTGCATTGTCTTAATTCTAAATCATGCTATGCAATCAGAATTTTTGACTTTTGCTGTAACAGCAACTTTTGTTGCTTGTGAACTTTCTAGAGTGAGTTCGTTTTTTGTAGATCCCATTAATCTTTAATCTTTTAGTGATCATTATCACTGAGTGTTAGGAGGAGGGGACTCCTGGGGCCCAGACATTCCCTCACTGTAAACCCTTCTGAAGAGATGTTATACGTTTAGCTCTAACTGTGGGACACTCATATAACATGAAGACTAGGGTTTCTTAGGCAATGTCCATCAAGCTGTCTGAAACAATAGAAACAGCTGGCCACGAGACTAAACTAAGTGAAATAAATAAGTGTCAATCTTTCTAATTTAGAGGTTATCAGATTCTGACCCTGCAATGTGGGAGCATCCATTTACAGTATATTTTAGGTAGCTGTCTTCGTATGCCAAAGATACTAGGTGGATAGCTGAAGAACTTTAAACCCATCCTCTTCTGCTCCAGTCAGAACTACAGAGCTAGCAGGATACCCGCTGAATCCTGTGTTACCAAGTTAGAATACCTCCACTGATTCACACTGGTACAGAGCAGCTCTGCACTGCCCCTCCCCTCAGTGCAGGACACATTGGCCTGGTCCACACTAACCCCCCACTTCGAACTAAGATATGTAACTTCAGCTACATGAATAACGTAGCTGAAGTCGAGTACCTTAGTTCGAACTTACCGCAGGTCCAGACGCGGCAGACAGGCTCCCCCGTCGACTCCGCGTACTCCTCTGGCGGAGCAGGAGTACCGGCGTCGACGGCGAGCACTTCCGGGATCGATTTATCGCGTCTAGACAAGATGCGATAAATCGAACCCAGAAGATCGATTGCTTACCGCCGGACCCAGAGGTAAGTATAGACGTACCCATTGTAGCCCTAAGAGAAGAATCAACTAACAGTCATTGCATATCTCTACCTAAGTGAGGGTTTAAAGAAATTATTAGAATTACACTGGTTAAATGACGGTGTCAAACAGAGCCATGCAATCTAGGATATTAAGCAGTTCTCTTCAGCCTGAGAAGCATTTAGCAATATGTCCTTGTACTGCTAACTGAGGCCTTGCTTCTAATTCCCCCACTCTTCCTAAATGGCCCTCCCAAAACAAAGCCCTAGTATGTCTCTTCCCTGTCCCTCAGCTAGTACACTGGAGAAGGTCCTTCCACACATGCTGCAAAAATGTATCCTAACAGTACTTCAGTTTTTAAGTCACCAAGGAAAAGGTCAGGAGGAAATAGCTTCAGACCCACTGAACATTCTGAACCAAATCTGAGCTTCAAAGATTGCAGTGAAATTCACGCCCCTGACTTAAAAACCTAACTTTCTCGTCTTTCATGAGGTAAGGTGATTGCTTTGTATCCCTTGGTGGATAAACAGTGATACCAAAAATGTGTCCCTGTGCTCTCACAGTGCTGAAGAAACAACAGTACAGAACTATGGGGGCTTTATAATTTTTTGTAGCTCTCCTCTCTTCTCATGCTCCAGCCTCTGTAAAGTAATAATCAAGGCCATTATATCAGGTGTTCTGTGGCTCATTGAGATAGAACAAAGAGAACATTATTCCCTGCTTGTAATACTGAAAAAAAAAATCATCTTGGAATGGTGCAGAAGTATTCTGAAAAGTTCTAACAGAAGGACCTTATTAAAATAAGCATAGGCTAGAAGTCATAGTGACGCAGTCAAACAAGGTCTTGTTCCTAACTTCAGTTTTTTAAGAAAACAAGATTATGATCCCAGAAGGAGATTTAAATATTCCTTAAGTCTGATAGTGATCTTTAGAAATATGCATTTGATATCAAAGTAACTTCATTTTCTTCCCTGTTAAACGTTGATCTGATTTCCCATTGGGCACTAAGAAAGAAATAACAGAAACCTAGCACAGTATAATCTCTCTTCACAAGCCTTTTATTTTTGTGACTTTTCAAGACATATGTTGAACCATTTGGAACTATTTAAAATAGTAATATACTGTGTACTAACCTGCTTGTAAGACATAAATATGGCGGAGGTCTCTCTACAAATTTCATCCAGCCATATGGAGCTTAAAGCAATATTCTGCCATCAAGGAGATCCACAGGCAGAACCTCTTCACTGTGACCAGGAAAAATGTAGCCAAACAGCACAGTGGAAATCAATTCAGATTCTTCACAGCCTTGCTGTGTGGATTTCCCCATGCAGATCAGTCTGTGGAAAGATTCAAACACATGCTTAGTGTTCATCCAGTTGTTACCCCCGTATCTGTGGCTGGATTGAAACTGGTATGATCAGTTCAAGGTGCCCCACCACAGTTCACACAACATTAACTCAGCTATTCTATCATCTGAATGTAGAAAAAATATCAAGAAAAGAATTCCTTTATCTTTCTAACACTGTGTGAAAAACACTTACTGCTAATGTAGAATTTAGGCCCATATTCATTGTAGTTGTTCTCTATATACTGAATTATTTTGAAAAAAATCTATTTAAATATGTTGTGTATTAATATTTGAAATGTATTGGTATAGAAATACTCTTTACTTCAAAGCATAAAATCAGTTAAGTTAGCCAACAAAAAGACTGCTTTGCTTAGTCCTAAGGATAAAAGAAATAATTAATATATGTGCACTATGCTGTTCACTGGCTACATAAATTAATGGGGAGCAATTGAGTTTTCAGGCTTCACAGCAATATTTGTGTCATTAACAAAATATAAATGTATGTCTGTTATAAATGCAACTTCTAGTCATCTAAATGTCATGTTGTGTAAAAAGTTCGATTTAAAAAAATTAAAAGCAATGCAACAGGGCTGGCCTGATAGTCTAAATGCAGTACATCGCATACTGCAGGAGATCCAGATACGGGTCCCAGAAATCTCAGGCCCTGCAGAAGGTGGGAGTGCAGAAGAAGCAGCAGAGAATTTGAGTTCCACCCTTGAATCCTCTTGCTTGCATTATTCTTCAGCCTACCCCTCCAGCCAATCCTCACCACCTCCTTGTCAAGTCATGCACTCTACTCATTAAAATTCCTTCATGCCTCCTTTCTTCTTTTGCCCCAAAATCACCTCCATGCCATCTCCCAGGTTGTTCCCTGTACCTGCAATATCCTTTATGATCCTTCACAGCACACTTCTCTTCTCAAAACCCATTGTTTTCCTCAAACAATAATCCTCTAATTGCCTAAACACAATCCTTATTTCATGACACCAAAGTGCTTAGCACATTGTGGCTACAAGGTGAAGAAGAAGAATGATTGGAAGGTAAATAGATTGCCATGCTCAAAGGTCCCATCTACATTACAAAAGCAAGTGAGTTTAACAACTTTTAAATTAATGTGACCCAACTGGTTTTGAACATAAACTGCCCCAATCTCTGTGGATGAAGTCCAACCATATGATCAGCTAGAAAAATATGATTTAGTTCAGGGGTCTCATCCAACAATTTTCACCAAATAACTTTTTGATAATCACTTGTGAATTAAAACTACAGTTGATCCCATTTTTCATTATACCGTGACCCTGTCTTTTTAATGGCTGCCTATTTGGTGATTAATACAATGATATTCTATATTTTCTTCACACAGGAAGAAGAGGAGGGCTGGAAAATGGCTCCTAGTAATTTCCTCCCTATAATGGAGGAAGGAAACAACCAATACAAAGGTCAGTAGAGGGAGATAATAATCATAGTTGGAGCATTCTTCTAATTAAACTTAGATTGGATGCCATCCATGTAACATCAAACTAAAGTATGGAACATTACAGAAGTGCAAGCTTTAGACAAAGTAAAATTTGGAAGGAGATTCCTCCTGCACCCGTAATTGATTTTTGACCTTTCTGGTAATATTAGGACATCATAAAGCAAGGACCAGATTCCAATACTCTTCCTCAGGCCTTTGGCTCCAGTCAGACAGCTGACAGTATGCAGTCAAAGCAGTTGCTCTCACAATAGGTGCAATATCAGCAGGGCCGGCTCTAGCTTTTTTGCTGCCCCAAGCAGCAAAAAAAAG